>NC_035440.2:100248897-100848897 GCF_002127325.2 Helianthus annuus | reverse complement strand
AAGTATTGGCGAGTATACTAGTTTAGATAGTGTAGAGTAAATAGTTAAAAGTGCTGCGAATTACTGTAGGACCGTATTTGACAGTCAATTGAGTCAATTCGAGCTAGCAACTACCGAAAATGCAGCGAAATACAAAATCGGCATGAATCAAAGCAAGAAATGAGTAGAAACAGATGAAATTCACTTTAAAACAGTTTTCTCATTCAATCTTCACAAAATACACGGGCAGCAGTTCGGCTACACGGGAGACATGAACATACAAAATGAGAAAACAACTTGGGTTTATATAGGGGAGGTAGTTCCGCTCATATGAACATGACCATAAAAGCGAAACCTCAAACAAGTAGTTTCGCTTTTATGGACATGTCCATATAAGCGAAACCTTTACATGACAAACCCAAAATTACATATTTAACCCCTATACAATACATAATTAACACATCTAGACCCTATACAATGATCAACTAAGACTAAGACGCAGGCTTTAGACACTATGCACCAACAAACTCCCCCTTGGATACAGCCGCAGTCTTCAGTCTTGGTCTTGGGTCTTCACAACGACTTGAAAGTTTCTTCCCTTGGCTTCGGCTTTCTTCTGAGCGCATTCCTTACCATATCATTATGTTTCTTTCTTGCCTTTTCCTCTTCAGCTTGAATCTTCATATACATTCCTTTCTTTTCTTCAAGCTTTTGACGTTCACGCTTAGCTTTCCTCTTCATTTTCTCATCAAGTGACCACCATGCAGATTTCCATTTAGTTTCAGAGTTGATGCTTTTCTGAAAACACAAAGTTACAACTCGCTGAAACTGCATAGCCTGCTCTCTATCCTCTTGCTGATAGTGAATTTTGTTGATAAAAAGACATTCGATATCCTTTGCAGAGCAATTCACTAGCCACATAGGATCATAAACATGAATCTCTCTCAACTCTCCACCAGCTCTGTAGGTAATCACTGCTTCAGTAGTAATGCAACTATAAACCCAGCCTATGAAGCCTTTGTAGAACTCTTGCTCCATTGGAGGAACTGGTATAGTCTTCATCGTTTTCGGCTTTTTCACATTCAATATCGTCTCTTCAACACCTGTCACTGGATCCCTTCTTGTAACTCTCTTCGGATAATGTGGCTTCCAGTGCTTGAAGTCTCTCAAAGCCTCAAACTTTATCAAACCCCACATTGCAATATCGTTCTTCCTGACATTATATCCCAACGTTCTAACCTTTGACAATTCGTCCACATCCCACCATGGAAGTGACATAATGTCATGCAACTTTTCAAAGTACTGGACTCCGCATTCCCTTCTGATTGCATACGCATTAACTTGCGGTAAGAAACCCCAGCTGATAATGTCACCGAGAGATACGCTTCTATCACGTTGATAATACTTCAGAGGACGTTTGAACTTTCTCTCGTGACTTTCTTTAAACCATTTCTTTCGTTCTTCCTTTTCCATATCTTTCTGAGTGCCATCAAAATTTTTATCTTTCAGAATTTCAGCAACTTTCCTTCGCAACTCATCACGATTCTCCTCAGTAAAGAATTCCATTAACGTTGGCAACTGTGAGGTATCTTCATTAACACTTTCATCATCTGTCCAATCTTCAACTTCGACTCTATCGTACATATCAGCATCTTCAACATACTTATACTCGTAATCACGCTGCTGATTGATGTCGAAAGCATTCAATTCTTCTTCGAACTCTGCATTCATTTCTTCTTCAAAGTCGAATTTAAAGTTAGGATCCATCAAGCGAGTCATTTCCTTAATTGTTTCCAACGTGTAAGTATGGAAATGCTCTCCTTCTTCACGATATGTATCCAATCTTAGAATCAACTTGTGAGCTTGTAGAACATTCTCTGCATCACCTGACTCCCCCTGTCTATCAGCTCCCCCTGATTCTTCGTTCACAGAATCGTTCATCAAGTTATCAACATTCTGTTCAGCAGAAGCTTCAGTAACTTTCAACCCTGTACCACCCTGAGCATCATCGTCATCATCATCTGAACCATGACTGCTCGCAGAATACAATTTCTCATCCTTTTTATCTTCCTCTTCATCCTCCTCCTCATCATCTTCATCATCACTGTCACCCATTAACTCTTCAAGAGGAGTATAATCTTCAAACAGACCAGAAACTGCAAAAATAGGCTCTGGATTTTCAACCACCATTGAAGGGACAATCGATCTTTCTGACACTGCAGAACTTCCTTCAACTCCTTTGCCTTTGTCTTTCATTTGCTCGTTTATTTTGGCTTGACGTTCAGCTCTGAGCTCTTCAACTTGCAGCTCTTCAAACTTTTGCTCTACTGACGTTCCGAGCATGCTTTCAACTACTTTATTCAACGTATAGAACTCATCATCTCTTAACGCTTTAGCTGCTTCAAATTCTTTGTTCTTCAACTTGAAGTATTCATTTTGTTCATCACGTCTAGCCTTTTCTTCTTCCAGCTCAGCAATTTTCACCTTCAAAATGTCTATCTCAGATTGATCAGAGTCAATATTTTTCACCAACTCTTTATTATCAATCTCCAACTTTTTCACACGTATTTCAAGAATTTTCTCCCGATCAGACACCTTCTTGTTTTCAGCGGCTAATTTCTTGTTTTCCACTAACACTTCCACCATCCTTTTCTCCAACTTCAACACTTGTTCATTGTTCGCAAACCCGAAGTCTCCGATATCTTCAAGATTATCATGTGGAGTATAAAGACCTTTGCTAGAAGAACCAAGTTGCATTTGAGTGAGTGGAGGGGTCTGAAAGAGTTCTTGCGAGGTGAAAAGAGTTTGTTGTGGTGGTGGTGAATGATGTAGTGGTGATGGATGTCTTGGAGGTGTTGGTTGTTTAGGTGGTGAGGATTGTTGTGGTGGTGTAGGTTGTCGGGGTGATTGGATTGGTGATTGTGGTGGTGTTGGTTCATGTGGTGGTGTAGATGGTTTCTTGGTTTCCTTGGTTTGTTTCTTCTTTAGCACAATCTTTGGTTTTGATATCTTTCGAGTAACCTTGCGAATCTTTGGAGACACCACTTTGTTACGAGCTCCAGCTTTCTTTCTGCCACTTTGAGGAGATTGTGACACTGAGACGTGTTCTGGAGAAGGCACATAAGCTTCATCATCGTCCTTCTCTTGTCTCTTTCTTTTCCTCAGTTGTTTCTCTTTTTCTATCTCCTCTTGAATTCTTTTTCGTCGTTCGGTTTCATCTACTACCTCTTCATCTGAAGAACTTGAGGAGCTTGTAGTATCTTTATCCACATCATCTCCTTCAATATCATCAACAACCTTTTCTTTCTCTTTCTGTGCTTCAACATTAACAGCTTTATCAACATCAGCAACCACTGTTGGCCCTGTCTCTAAGACATCAGTATCAAACAAATCATCAACATTAAATGGATCATCTTCTTCAGCTACTACGATTTCTTTCACATACCACTCATTCTTTGTGTTTTTGAAATCTTCAAGAACTTTCAACTCTTCAGCATATGCCGCTTCTTTCATTTCAGCTTCATTTCTCCTGTTCTGATGATCAACTGGATCAGGATCAGCGTAGTTAGCATCTTTTATAGCCCCAAAGAATTCAACATTAACTTTCGGTTCAGGGTGGTTCGGGTGATATTTCACAAGCTGTTTGATTGTAATCTTATTCATATGTGATTGCACCAACAAATCATCCTTTATATTTCTATCAATCTCAGGATACGTGTGATTAATTAACATCTGCACGAACCTCGGATACGTCCAGGTCTTGCTCTTTGATGTAATATTCCCTGCCGTGTAATGAAACACAATATGCGAAAAATTGTATTTCTTGTTTAGCACTAAAGCAGTCACCATTTTCATTTGATAGTCACGCATCGCATCATAACCTCCTTTTGTGTGACTTAAAGACATCAAAACACAGTGAATCAGGAACTTGTATGGCTTTGTAAACTTTGACTTCAGATAATTCCCAGCATTCAAAGCTCCCTGATATCCCATTCTTAACATGCAGCCTTTCACCATTCTTTCCGGAAATCTCATTGGCGAATCTGCTTCATCTGGAAAGTTAATAACTTCACGGATAAGCGCTTCAGTGACTAGATCTTTTCCAACTTGCCATGCACTTCAACAATTGAAGAAATAACTTTGTTCTGATCATCATAGCTAGCATTCTTCCAGAAACGTTCAATGTGAGACTTGTATAGTGGTCTTTGATCAGTCAACGCCTTCTGGATGGGAATACGACCCATAAACTCCAATATGCCACTGAAATTTGCCAAATCTGGGTATTTCTGAATATCCAAATCACAAACAACTGTTGTGAAGAGGATCAAATACAATACTAGAACCCTGCAAATCAAACACATACACTGAATCAGACACTTAGAAAAATTTTATCACAAAAGTTTCACTAGAAAACCCTAAGTGTATCATGAGCGAAACTACAAGTGCACTAAAAACGAAACCACTGATGTGCATAAAAGCGAAACTACAATATGCTCTTATGAGCGGAACCTCTGTTGTTCATACAAGCGGAACATATTGATGTACAGATAAGCGAAACATCTCAATGTACAAATAAGCGAAACATCTTGATGTACAGATAAGCGAAACATCTAACATGACCGTTTGAGCGAAACCACACTCAGACATTCAAATTACATCAAATCCCAAAATTGAACTTGTAATCTTGTTAAACTGATGATTCCGAGACTTGGGGTATGTTTTAATTTCATTTTAGACTTTAAAGGAACCCTAGATCTACGTCTAAAACACCTGTGACTTAACAAACATCATCAAACATCAATATTTATAACAATCAAACACAGCCCTGTTATCTACACATTCAGATGACAACACATGATAGATTTCGAGTTCTGATTTAACTTGTTAAGTCCTAAATCTAAGCTGTGTTCAACCGATATCACCGACAGTTCAAAATACGAATGATAAAGGTCAAATTGAAGCATAAACAACCTTGCCCATGATTGTAAACTATAAAATCAACAAGATCTGGTGAAAATTGGGCAGCACTTCGCCTGAAATTGGACGTATTAGGGTTTCGCTTCAAGTTCGCCGGAGAAGAAGGTCACATAAGCGAAAGGGTGAAAATGACATTATGAGCGGAACCCCGGTTTATATAGTTAGTATTGTTTCGCTTTTAAGACCAAAGGTCCTTATGAGCGAAACCACATGGTAGCTATAAGCGAAACTACTTGAAGCATCTATGAGCGAACCATGATTTAAGTGACATATAAGCGAAACCTTTGTTTAAGGTGACAAATGAGCGAAACCTTGTGATTGTTTTCAAAAATTTAACTTTTTATCACTTTTCAGATTAACCAACGTCACACCCAGTTGACCAAGTTCAAGTCAATGACCTTGGTCAACTGCTTGGCCCACCAAATCCAAGCTAATGGCCTTGGTTGACCGAATTATGAAGTACACAGTTGTTTCTTTCTGAAAATAGTTCAAATGAATGAACTTTTGAACAATTTGAACTTCCAAACACTTTTCAATTGTCCAACACTGTACCAATCATTGTTCTGCATCACCAGCTTACCCAGCCCTCATCATACACTGACATGATCTGCACTAAGCTTTGATCTTCCGATTCCCAAAGTCAGTTGTCGAAAATAAAATGAGAAACTAAAATCTTTTTGAATTTTTAACTGGATAAATTGAAAACTGTACACACAATATTTTTGTGAATGTGTTAGGGGATCATATCAGCTGCCGACTAGACACGAGCACCGTTAAGCTGTTATTTCATTTTAAGCATTAAACAATTCGCGTAGATTGCCGATATATTGATCCTCTTAAATTCTCACAAAACTTTCAACCTGTTCGGGATACAGGATTAGTGTTTTAGAACTTAAACATCTACATGTGTCCCACCTCAGTATATACTCCCGTATCCAGACCCCGGTATTCAGTCTTACAGGTGAGTATACCACAGCTGATATCTGTTCAGGGGTAGGTGCGATGGCCGTGAGAGCTCAGGTCGATACTTCCGTATACGCAGAGAGATGACGGCTTCGACTTTAAGGTGTGTCCCCTTTAGAGGATCTTTTGTTTTCAACAGCAGCGACTATCAATTTTATTGTTTCATCAGCATGCTGAGGGCGAGCTTATATTTCAAAGTTTTTTGCAGAAAGTATTATCCGGGGACTAGGTCAGTACTTCCATACAGCAGAAGTCCCGGGATAATACCCCAGATATCACTGAGTATAAAGACCTAGTATCTCAGAATACGGGACCCTTCAAACAGGATTTCAGGGGTTACCTATATATCCTGGAGGTGTTCCCCACATAGACGCAAGTGAATTTTATGTTTATATCCCAAAGTGATCTACTGATTTTGTGAAAACCTACTGTCACATCTTTAGCGAGACTGCTTAATTTCATTTTATACATTACAATTCTTTAGCGTACTGCGCCTGTCTAGCTGATGTACTATCATTTCCCCTATTCTACACAACTCTTTGTGAATTTTTTTAATGTTTTTGAATTTTTGTATTTTATCATGTTTTTGTATTTTTCTGCGAATTTCTCCCCCTAAAACTAAAACATATTTTTGTGTTTTTGTTTTTAACGAAAAGTAGAAAATAAACTGTACAAACAAAATTGACAACACGACAAAGGTTCACGTCAGATCGCTGCCCAAATCGGCTTCACATTCAATAACCCTCCCAGATTGCAGATTTTTCATCCCGTTTAACCTCAAAAGATAATAAAATCTCTTTTTATCAAATGGTTTAGTGTAGAAATCCGCTTTCTAATCATCGGTGTGTAAGTGTTCAATCCGAATTAACTTTTTCTCGTGACAATCACGGATAAAGTGGTGACGGATTTCAATATGCTTTGTTTTCAAATGGTGAACCGGATTTTTAGTTATGTTGATAGCTGCTTCATTGTCCACGTAGATAGGTGTATCTAAGAACTGCAAACCGAAGTCTCGCATCTGCTGTTGGATCCAAAGGATCTGCGAGCAACAGCTGGAGGCTGAAACGTATTCAGCCTCGCATGTAGAGAGCGCTACTGCGGTTTGTTTCTTACACTGCCAGGTGACAAGTCGAGTTCCAAAGAACTGACACCCAGCAGTGGTGGACTTTGCGTTTTGCTTACAGCTCCCAAAATTAGAATCAGCAAAACCAGATAAAGTAAAGTCACCCGATCGAGGGTACCACAAGCCGATGCTTGGGCAGCCCTTCAAATACCGTAAGATACGTTTCACTATTGTCAGGTGTGACTGCTTTGGATTTGACTGATATCTGGCGCAGAGACACGTCGGGTTCATGATGTCTGGACGGGAAGCCGTGAGATACATCAGAGAGCCAATGATAGATCGGTACAATGTCTCGTCCATCTTCACACCATGCTCATCTGGACAAATTCCATGATTCTGCGCGAGGGGGGTTGATGCAGGACTGCAATCTGTCATGTCAAACTTGTCTAACACGTCCTTTACATACTTCGTTTGGTGAATGAAGATTCCGTCGGGCATTTGTTCCACCTGCAGCCCGAGGAAGAATTTCATCTCCCCCATTGAGCTCATCTCGAACTTTTTCTTCATCACCTTTTCAAATTCTTTGCACAAGTCGTCGTTGGTGGATCCAAAGATGATATCGTCAACATATATCTGCACGATCAACAAGTGGCCTGCTTCTTCCTTGGTGAACAAAGTGTTGTCTACTGTGCCTCTTGTGAACCCGTTGTCCAGCAAGTATGTTGAAAGCGTCTCGTACCAGGCTCTCGGGGACTGGTGAAGTCCGTATAGCTTTGTCCAGTAGATACACCTTGTTTCTGTGCAGTGGGTCTGTAAACCCCAGCGGTTGCCCCACATACACTTCTTCTCTGATTGTTCCGTAAAGGAAGGCAGATTTGACGTCAAGTTGATATACCTTAAAATCTTTCCATGACGCGAAGGCTAGAAATATCCGAATTGCCTCAAGTCTGGCAACCGGTGCGTAAACTTCATCATAATCTATCCCTTCCTGTTGACTGAAGCCTTGAACCACAAGTCGCGCTTTGTTTCTCACCACGACACCTCTGTCATCACGCTTACACTTAAAAACCCATTTCGTCTTGATTAGCTTTTGATTCTTAGGCAGATCGACAAGTCTCCAGACGCCCAGCTTTTCGAACTGTTGCAACTCCTCCTGCATTGCATTCACCCAGCTATCCTCGGTCAATGCCTCTTTGTAAGTTCTGGGCTCTATCTGCGAAATAAAACATTTTAATGAGACTTCTTTCTGCATATCAGCAATAGATGAATAGAAACATGTAAGAGCTCGATCTATTTGATTTCGGGTTTTGACACCACTTTGTAGGTCGCCAATAATTTGTTCTGAAGGATGGTAAGACAACGTCCGTGGCATAACATTGTCAGGCACATTCACTTCCGATTCCAAGCTCGATATGTCAAGATCAACCGTTTGATCCTCAGCTTCCGTTGGATCCTCGTCAAAAGTCGGAGCGGGTTCCGCTTCTGAGTCGTCAGATTCATCAAAAGATGGAGCTGGTTCCTCTGGTGGTTCGTGAGCTGTTCCACTTGGTCCGGCTTCATTGTCGTGAGTACCTACGGTGGGTTGAGAAACTACTGGCGGTCTAGGCACTTGTTCTTGTGGCATATTTTGCTGATACTGGTATAAAAGTGCAAGTTCCACATCACTCGGCTCGACCGGCAAATGAAACGACTCCCAGAGCTTGTCATAGTCGAACAGGAATCTTTGTCCGGGAAGTTGTGGCGATGGAGTGTGTTTCTGACAATCCACGTGCTGGACTTGAATCACCTTCCCCAGGCATGGTACGAACAACCTCTTCAGCGGGCTTGCGTAACCTACAAAGAAACCCTCATTAGATTTTGCGCCAAATTTACCGTTTTCATCAACAAAAGTGCATGGAGACCCAAACGGCTCCAAAAACTCAAGGTTCGGCTTATAACGGTGCAGCAGCTCAAAGCAAGTCTTTTTATACTTCTTGACAGTGAGAACTCTATTCAATGTGTAGCAGGCTGCTGAAACTGCTTCACTCCAGAAAAAGATTGGTAGCTTGGAATCGGCTAACATCGTACGTGCTGTTTCAATCAGGGTCCGATTCTTTCGTTCAGCTACGCCGTTTTGCTGTGGAGTGTACGGCGCACTGAATTCATGAAGAATTCCCTTCTCGTTGCAGAACTCGTACATCTTGTTATTCTTGAATTCCGTTCCGTTGTCGCTCCGAATCCTCCGGATTGGCAGTGTTTACACCGTTTCCATCTTCTTGAAAAGCACCATCAATGACTCGAAAGTTTGATCTTTTCGTTCCAAGCACACTACCCAAGAAAATCTCGTAAAGTCATCAGTCACCACCAGGCAATATAAATCTCCGCTGATGCTCTTTACGTTGACAGGCCCGATGAGATCCATGTGCAATCTCTCAAGAGGTAACCTGATTGAATTCATCATATTCAATGGGTGTGACTTTCGAGTTTGCTTTCCTTTCTTGCACGCTACACAATCATCATTTAAGTGAAAATTCTTCAGATTAACACCATCAACTAAATCATTGTGTACCAAAAAATTCATTTTGCGAACATGAATGTGGCCCATCTTTCGATGCCACATTATCGAATCTTTTTCTGTCGCTTTAGTTTTAGACACAAAACACTGTTTTTGATGAGATGTTGGCATTGCGACGCTCATATCCAAAATATAAAGATCATTCTCCCACGGAGCTCGCAACAGCACCATCTCATCAGGGATTTTAAACCCTGGTTTCAACACAACACATTCAGTTTTAGTAAAGTGTACGCTAAACGCTTTATCACAGATTTGTGAGATACTGAGTAAATTGTTTGTTAACTCTACTATGAAGTTCACTTTGTCGAACGAAATTACTCCATTTGACAGCGTTCCTTGACCAACGATCCTTCCACCTTGATTCCCAGCAAAACCAACAAAGCTTCCGTTTATGGATTTGACATCATAGAGCAGAGCAAGCGTCCCAGTCATATGCCTTGAAGTGCCACTATCCATAATCCATTTTGATAGAATTGACTTGGGCAGCCCCTACAACCATCAAATCAAATTTATTCAAACAATGAAGCCCATGATTTCTTTACTTCCGACACACTTCCGAACACAACATCACACTTTTCATTTGTTTTCGGAAAATCAAATGTGACATTTGGAACCTCTTCTTTCACAATTGTTTTAACTTTGTTAGTTATCGGTGGAAATTCATCAAGAAACTTATCAACTTCATTTTCAAAATCAACCACATCATCTTTAAAAAGATTTGAATCAATTTTCAAAGCGTTCTCCATCTTCTTGACCTCAACCGACGGTTTCGATTTCGCGATCCAAGATTGATTTTCAAAAATTTTAGTTTTAGGGTAAAACTTTGAAGTCTTGCTAGTCTGAGACGATTTGCCAATCTTGAAAGTCGAGTTCGGCTTATCCTCCGACTTCAACGATTCACCTCGTTTCAAAATACGGATCGGAGAAACCATCGGCTTTTTGCCCTTTGTGTCAGTTGGAGATTTAGGTCGTGGTTTTTGAATGTTTGGCTTTTGAACAATTGGTTTAGAAACAGCTTGTTTTTGAACACTTGGTTTTGAAACAGTTTGTTTTTGAACTGGTTTTACAACAACAGGTTTCTCAATGACTTTCTGACACTGTTTCGCCATGTGGCCGATCTCATTGCAGCGATAACACACCCTTTTGTCATATTCGACAAAAGTAGATTTGACTGACTCTTCTTTCAACTTCTTTGCTGCATTGAAATCGTCCACAGCCTTTTGACTGAAAATATAATCTTTCTCATCGTCAACACTAGGACCAGCGACAAAAACTTCATTGATCTTCTCTTTTGGCTTAAACACCTGCTTAGCCGATTTCTTTTCAAACCCGATTCCTTTGTTTTTAAAAGTGTTTTTCTTGTTTTGACCTTTACCAACCCCTTCTTTCTTTTCCGAACTTGTGGAACGTGAAGTGACAAACGACTTTTTGGGTTTCGAAAAGAATTCATTGTTATTAATTTCATTAATGTTCATTTCAACCAGTTTAAACACTTTTTCAACATTTTCGATCTTCACATTCTAAAGTGGGTACTCGAAGTCGGAATAAAGTTTGTCTGTTCCAATCATAGTGTATACCACCATGATCAGATCTTCATTCGCACTCTTTTCCAATTTCGGTACATATCGATCTAAGAAATTCCCTTCATCTTCAGAATCACTGACAGCCTTTTCAGGCTGAGCCTTTTCAGATTTCTCACTTTCCTCATCCAACACCTGATCGACAACATTTTTGATAACCTGAGATTCGTTGTCGGTATCGGATGGGGAAAATGTAACATCTATGGTCTCAGGCAATTCATCTACTATCGATCTCAATTTGAGATTCAAAGCGGCTTCCACCCCATCTGGATACTTCTGTGTGTAATGACTCCACATTGGGGGTGGAACGCTCTTAAAGACAGGTGCCTTATGTGGCTGTTGGGGGACAATCTGATCAAGAACGTATGAAGAAGCCACATAACTCATTAACTTCTTATCAATCCGATCGTTTTCAATTTTAACCAATTCGAGTTCTTTTTTAAGCGATGCAATTGTGTCTAAATGAAAATTGACTTCTTGTTGTTTATCAAATAATGTTGCTTTAGCCAATTTTGTAGCTTTATCATTTTCGACACTTTCTTTTTGTATCATCTTGATTGACCTTTTAAGAGTATCGTACGCCTCTTTCACTTGGCCAAGGTCAAACTTAATCATATCAGCATGGTGTTTCAATTCCTGATACTTAGTGTCTTTTTCAAGACACTCTGTGCATGATTCTAAACACTGTTTGCACGGTGTTTCAGGGATTGAAACAACCTTTTCAACAATCTGCTCTATACAATCAGTTTTACCGACATTGTTTGACTCAGACTCAGATAGTTTGACTGATTTGATCTCCTGAACTCCAGATTCCTCTCTTTTGACAGACACACTATTGACAGACTTTGACTCCTCGGATTCTGAGTCTACCTCTTTGAGTTTTCCCATCAGTGCTTTGTCAGCTATGTCTATCAAAACTTCTCCAGTCATCTCTTTCGACACATCTATCAACTCTTCAACGACTTCTTTCTTCTCTTCAAACCTTGGGCAGGTTCCGGTCCTTGGTTCTTCAAAGTAACCTGCAAAAGATTCAGAAATGTTAGGAGGCAATACAGATTTCATTAAACTTCCCAAAACCTCCTGCTCAGACTGGTAGTAATATACTCCAGCAGCTATTTCTTCCATATCGACCGCATTATCAGCAGACACCTCTTCAGCAACCTCAGAAACATCCTCAGTGACTGTTTCCGGTTCAGGCACTACCTCAGAAATCTCAACAACTTCAGCCATCATTGCCTGACCATCATTACCGGGGATATATTTATCCCAGCTGAAACCTGCAGCAACCTTCTCATCGTCTTGATTTACGATCAGCGCTTTTTTCGGTTTATTCTCAATTTGTGGCCTCTGAACAGTTGGCTGTTGATTCGGTCGGTGATAGATCGCTTGCCTGTAGTAGTCGTTGGTGAACGAGTTTTGATGATTGTTGACTTCACGATTAGGACATTCTCGTTTGGAGTGACCGCGTTCTTTACATTTAAAGCATGTAACTTTCGACTTATCAAACCCTAACTTTTGATCTGGGCCTGATAGACTGTTCCGGCCTGTAATTTCCATGAAATATTGAGCCCTACGCACCAAACTCGCCATACACCATTTTATGTCGATCAATTCAAGCTCTTCGGGATCGATTTGGTCGTAATCCACCTTCGTCATGTCAGGATTACCGATCCTCCCTGCGACTAAGCCCTCATAAGCCTCAAGAACGGAAACGAGCAGTGCTATGCGCTGTTTTGCGGCTGTTTCAGTTATCTCGTTCCCATTCTTTATGTTTACCGTAATGTTGCACTGAACTCCAGAAACGTACGCCTGATGATTTGATCCTGATGAGCTTTGAGGTGAAGACTGTTCCTGAGCTTTGACATTTGGTTCAAAATTCGCGAATGGTGAAGAATTGCCAGATTGTGGAGTGTTTGAAGAAACACTTGAAGTGTTATCAGCACTGAACCCTTTATGTATTTTTGGACTTTGATTGGTTGAAATTGTAGGGTTGCCTTTGTAATACAATGATACATCCTGCTGCACACTCGCTGAGTTCATTTTCTTGATTTTCAGCAATTCCAACTCGTGGGCTTCAATCTTCTCGATGAATGAGCTGAGGTTGAGATTCACAAAATCAGAATTGTTCTTCAGCATCATTAGATAAGTGCCCCACTCATCATACGGAAGTGCATCACACAACTTATCAATCCATTCTTCATTTGTCTTTTTAATTTCCAAACGTTTCATTTCGACCATAAGATGACAGTATCGTTCGATTAACTGCTTTGTTGTCTCGCCTTTAATCCCAGTAAAGATATCAAATTCCTTTTTGATTAAGGCTTTCTTGCTCTTAATCATTGAAACACTGCCTTGGAATTTCAGCTGCAACGCTTGCCACATTGACTGAGCATTGTCTTCATGTTGCAGTAAAACGAGAATATCTTCTTTAATGGCATGTTGCAGAATGCTCACCATTTTCTTTTCAGCTTTGAAATCACTCTGTTCCGTTTCCGTTAGACTCCCGATACCCTTTTCCAATCCCATACCGTTAACTGGTGGCACATACTTTGCTTCTATTTTCATCCAACACTCGAAGTGATTGGCTTGCACCCAGTTTTTGAAACGGCCGGACCAACCCGCATATTCATCTAAACTCATGAGCTTCGGTGGCATTTGCATAGTCCCCAACTCGTTTTCCATGTTAACATTCTGCATTATACTCGCCGGACTTTGCGTAGCCATACCACTCCCCGCAAACAAGTTATAAAAATCTTGATGTTCCATTTTAATGACAAATTTCCAAAAAATGTTTAACTTTTTGATTAACAGGTTGTTTTTATCTAAAAACTTTCAACACTTGATCACGTACGAAACGGACTAAACGCTCAAAACATGGTTTTTACACTAAAACAGGTCAAATAAGCGAAACTAGATTTTAAGTGTACTATGAGCGAAACCACTTAGTGTTCACAAAAGCGAAACCAGGTGATGTCCAAATGAGCGAAACCACTTAATGACCCTAAGAGCAGAACCACTAGATTGACTAATGAGCGAAACCACTTGAGCGAAACCTCAAAACTGACATTTGGAGCGAAACCTACGAGCGAAACCTCTCAAAATGACCTTATGAGCGAAACTACACGAGCGAAACCTCTGGTTTCTAATGCCGTATAAGCGAAACTACTCAAGATGACACAAAAGCGGAACCTATTCACGAGCCATTTTAAGTCACTTTTAAGCTATTTTTAGGTCTGAATTTCTCAAGGGTTTGTTATTAATCAGTTTTACACTATATACTCAAATCTCAGTCCATTTTGTCCGTCGGAAAGGTCTGAAACTCAAAATGTGCTTGAAAAAGGCTTTGATTCGGGTCAACTAGCTCACAACTAGCTCTAATACCAATTGTAGGACCGTATTTGACAGTCAATTCGAGCTAGCAACTACCGAAAATGCAGCGGAAATACAAAATCGGCATGAATCAAAGCAAGAAATGAGTAGAAACAGATGAAATTCACTTTAAAACAGTTTTCTCATTCAATCTTCACAAAATACACGGGCAGCAGTTCGGCTACACGGGAGACATGAACGTATAAAATGAGAAAACAACTTGGGTATATATAGGGGAGGTAGTTCCGCTCATATGAACATGACCATAAAAGCGAAACCTCAAACAAGTAGTTTCGCTTTTATGAACATGTCCATATAAGCGAAACCTTTACATGGCAAACCCAAAATTACATATTTAACCCCTATACAATACATAATTAACACATCTAGACCTTATACAATGATCAACTAAGATTAAGACGCAGGCTTTAGACATTATGCACCAACAATTACCAAATACATAAACGAGATACCTCAACACATGCATATAAGACAGATACTACCAGTTAAGTCACTCGAGCTGCGATTGCGATTGCTATTCATCCTAACTAGACCCCGTCAGGTGCTATAGTACTATACTAGTTAAGGCGGGACCTCGCGAGTATAAGTCCTAACACATATGTAACTAGCATCACGTGTAAATATGCATACAGTTATTCGCAAGTGATAAATAGTTTGATTGAATAATTCGTTTTGATAAAATCGATTTAATGGGAACGTATGTTACACCCAAAATGCGATAAAAAGGGATTCGAGTATACTCACCGTCGGTGTTCAGCAAGTGAACACAACTTGGTCGGATTGAAGGGAGCGCGTCTAAGATTAGCCTGATTACAGATTGATAGCGTAAGCGTCGAATAGTGTGTTAAACGATGAGATGCGACTGAGTGTCGAATGGCAACCCGATCGGATGGCAATCCGATCGGATGGCCAGTCGTTCGGGTGGCAATCCATTCGGGTGGTCATCCGATCGGATGGCCATTCGATTGGATTGTCACCTCGTTTGGTATGGACGTGTTTGTGTATGATGGTTTGCCTTTTGAAGTTTTCGTTGTAGCATTTGAAAACAGAGAAGTACCTCTACCCTTCAGGTCGATCGATCGAACGGCGGCTCGATCGGGTGACGATCCGATTAGTAGGACACTTAGTGAGAACAAGTTCACAGCAGTTTGTCACTCGATCGGGTTGCAATCCAATCGGGTGGCAATCCGTTTGGAACTAACTATGCATTGAACATGTTGAAAAATTGTTTAAGTGTTTAAAACATCACATGGTCGGATGGTCGTTCGATCGGACAGCAATCCGATCGGACGGCAATCCGTTCGACGTTCCAAAACTTTTGAAGAGTTGAAATATAGTTTAAGTGTGGAACCAAGTGCAAGCCGATCGGACGGTTGTCCGATCGGGTGGCAATCCGATCGGACGGCAATCCGTCCCGGTGGCCTAGATCATCTTGACACTTGTTCATTTTGAAAGTTTTGCGGTTTTCTCGAGACGGTGTGACAACGTGCCAAACAACAGAGCTGTAGGATCGAATGCTGACCCGAACGAGTCGTTCAGAGGTTGTCTCTTGCAATTCAGATGCGGAATAATAAGAAAAGCAAGTAGATATAGCTTGTTCTTCCTCCTAACTGCTTGTTTTACTGATTTGAAATGTTTTACAGCTCGATCTTCACACCGGCAGAGCTTCGGTGTGGAATACAATGAATCACTACTGAGGATCGCTCAAGCACACCTATATATAGTGTCTTGGGTCCGCTCATGTGGACATGTGACACAAGAGCGGTCCAGACTTGACCATATAAGCGACCCAGATGCCATATAAGCGATCCAGATGCCATATAAGCGATCCAGGCATCTCAAGACCCTATAAGCGATCCTAGACTATAAAACCTATACAAACTCTTGTTTTCTCGTTATTCGTGCCCTATGCTATACAATACAATGTAAGACCTGATCCTAGACACCTAGACGAAATCAACAGATGTAGTGCACCAACAGACTCCCCCTCAGATGTTGATGGAGTCGCCAACACACCTTGACTTCAAAGTTGTGTCTTCACATCTTTAGTCTAGATCAGTCTCTGGGCTTTTTCTTTCTCTCTATCTTCAGACTCCCCCTCTCGACTTACTGGCATTCATTTGTTCTTCAATAACATCTTCAGGATCTTTGTCTGGCTTTAAAACACTCTAATTCTCTTGATCAGATCTCTTGATTCCTTAAGTTCATCAGCATCAACAGTTGACATGATCTTTAGAATCATAATCTAATCTTCACAGGCTTTCAGAATCTATCAATCTGACTCTAACAGAAATCTTCAGAATTGATTTCTAGGATCGAAACTTGGCTACCTGCACTATCTCAACCTAGAAATAAATTTCTTTCACTAACATTTCAAATCACTATATACTAACACATAACTCTCCTCAAAACAATTTATGATGAACCACTTGAAGAAGATTAGAATTAATGAAAACAATTAGATTTACACAAACACTCCCCCTCAAATTCTGCTCATCATGTTCAGCATTCGGAATTTTGAAAATCAGCTATTCAACATCAGTTGTCGAAAATCTTTTTGACTTTTTCAAAATTTATGCTAAAACACACACAAAATCCTTTTGGATTTTTGAATAAAAGTAAATGCAAAAATTGAAATATTTACAGACAATATTTTGTGAGTTCGTGCAAGAGGATCATATCAGTTTATGAGACAAATCATCAACACCATTAAGCTTGATTTCATTTTAAGCTTTAAACAATTTACCTAGATTGTCAGTATGTTTGTCCTCTTAAATTCTCAACACAAATTTCAATCGATTCGAGATACGATATTAATGTTTTAGAGACTTAAACTTAATTGTGTATCACTCCACTTGAATATACTCCTGTATCCAGATCCCAAATATTCAGTCTTACAGGTGAGTATACCACAGCTGATATCTGTAAAGGGGTTAAATGCGAAACCGTGAGAGCTCAGGTCAGAACTTCCGTTCAGCAGAGAGATGACGGCTCGACTTTTGGTGGGTCCCCTTTAGAGGATCTTTTTGCATTTCAACAGCAGCGACTATCAATTTTATTGTTTCATCAGCATGCTGAGGGCGGCGCTTTTTCAAGCATTTGCAGAAAGTATTATCCGGGGACTAGGTCAGTACTTCCATACAGCAGAAGTCCCGGGATAATACCCCAGATATCACTGAGTATAAAGACCTAGTATCTCAGAATACGGGACCTTTCAAACAAGATTTCGGGGGTTACCCATATATTCAAGAATAGTTACCCACGAATCAAGCAAGTTTGAATTTAGGTTTATATCTCGTTTCAATTTACTAAATGTGCGAAAATCTACTGACACATCCGCAGTAAGATTGTTTAACACTTTTTAACTTTACATTTCTTTAGCGTGCCGTAATAGTCCACTGATGTACTATCATTTCCTCTTTTTCGCAACAAAACTCATTTTTGAATTTTATCATGTTTTTGGCTTTTTTCAAATATACTAATGTTTTTGGATTTTCTGAAATATACTACTCCCCCTAAAATGCAAACACATTAACGAAAATTTGAAAAACTTCTAGACTCTTGACCTACTAGAAACATAAAAAAGGAACTGTACAGAAACTTGACAACTGACACTGAATCACATCAAAACGCCATTCACTATGCATAAACAATCTGAACTCCCCCTATCACAAACCATTTTCTCATTTAGATTTCAAAACACTTAAGTTTGTTTTAATCGAAATGACTTTTCCGGAAAATGAATTTGTGTTGATAACAACCACTTGTAGGATTATCAATTTTAAGAACGGGGATGTGGTTCATCATCTTGTCTATCTTTTGCCATGAATAGTAAATCAAGTACAATTTAATGTCCCTGATTTACCATTTGCATTTAATAACCTTCTGTACCACTTGTAAATGTAATTACTTCAAAGTATCCAAGCATCTCAAAATTTAACCACAAATACCACTTGTGGGATCAAGATTACCACTTGTAGATATCCAAAAACTACCACTTGTAGGAATGTTACGTCTACATCACCATTTTACCAATCAGGATGCCGATTCCTGCTTCGCAATTATCAACCTGGAAGCTCCGGCATAGTCCTTTCACCTGCAAAACATTCAAAAATTAATCACAATCATTCAAACAAATACGTCAAAAACTAGAATGATGCCGATTCCTGATCCACGACATAAACTTGGGATCTCCGGCGTAGTCCTTCAACTATTATGGGAAACAAACTTCCCTCCAAGTCTTCTCAGACTTGAGGGCTTTCAACTCTTCAGCTGTAGGGTTGTATGTCGCCTTTTTAATTGCGTAAAAATCTTTTACCCCCTTTGCTTTCCCACTCAACATTTTCCCAAATATCTTTTTAACATTTCCGTTGAATGTTTTCTCGACATCAAATTCTTTTTCTTCATTATAAAATTGATTTGAAATTTCAATTTTACCAATTTTCTTTTTAACCTCTTCAAACTTCAGTGATGGAAAAACATCATCATTCACTGAAATTTTCTCCACAATTTGTGGCTCTTCTGGTTTTGTGGAACCAGATTCATCGCCAACTTTTTCTTCTACCTTTTTTGCAACCCACGCTTGGTTGTCTTTTCCTTTCCTTTGGTAAAAATGTTTCTTTGAACATTCCCCAACCTCATTTTTCGAATTTTCTTTGAATGTTTTAGATTTTTCAACAACTTTTTCTTTCAACTTCTGAGAAACTCCCTGTTTTGCTTTGATATCTTTCGGACAATCCGATGCAATGTGACCAGCTTCATTGCATTTAAAACAGGTTTGAGCATTTCTCGGATGAAACACTCCAGTTCCATTCCTTCTCCTCTCAGCAAGAAACTCTTGGTTAGACTGTCTCCAAAATGGTTTCTGCTGTTCATCTTCCGAGCTTCCACCTGATACAAATTCAGTGTTTGATTTAGAATTTTTCTCATTTTTCTGATTTTCTGGTGGAATAAAACCTAAACCTTTCTTTTTGTAGCTACGATTTTGGTTAAGTTTCTTTGAAAAATCAGAACCAGAATTGTAACCTTTTTTCTTGTTTAGACGTTGTTGAACTCTAGAAGTATATTTTTTAGGTTTATCAAAACTTTTCAAAACTTTTAATTCAGGAATATTAACCTCTATTAGTTTAAAAGTTTTGTTGATTAATTCTGTTTTGATACTCATTATCGGAAACTCTTTGTTGTAATATAATTTGTCAGAACCATTCAAAGTATACACAACTTCGAATGTTTCATCATTCAAATCTGCCTTTGATAACAAAAATTCTTTACTATAAGACCGTTTAACCGACGAATTTTGACTGTTGACTGACGACTTTGGCTTTTCAGACTCAGATTTCGACTCTGTCTCCTCATCAATATCCAACACCTGATCGACCACCTTTTTGATTAATTCAGACTCATGATCAGTATCGGATGAGGTAAACGTCACATCAATATTTTCTGGTAAGACATCAGTTGTGTCGGTTTTAAGCTTTATATTGACTGCTTTTGCAAGTTGCTCCTCATTTGGTTTCCTAGGTGAATACCCATTCCAAATTGGAGGTGGACACTTGTTATAGCTAACAGTTGTTTTCTTACCACAGTCTTTCTTTTCTTTCGGCTTCTCGTCTTGAAAAGCTTCCATACCTGCAACAGTTGGATAGACACGATCAATAAGATAATCAGAGGTAGAATAACTCAACAATAACCTCCTAATTCTCTCATTTTCAATCTTTTCAGTTTCCAACTCTTGCTTCCATTTGGCACTCTCTTCAATGTAAAAATTTATAGCTTTTTGCTTCGACATTAAAGTTGCATTCATCATTGTCAGCGCCTGTTCTCTTTCTGAGTTTGTTGTTTGGAGACCAGTTACTGTTTTGTTCAACACGTCGTACGATTCCTTCACATAATTGAGATTGAACAATAACTGCTCTTTCTTTTTCTCGTACTCAGCTATGATGTCATCTTTTGCTGCACATTCTTTGCATGCTTCCAAACACTTCTCACATGGCTTGACAACTTCAACAATTTTTTCAACTTCGACTGTTTTTACAACTTCAATCACTTTCTCTACTTCAATCACCTTTTCTACTTCTTTCTCTACCTTGATAACCTTCTCATCAACACTTTCAACATTCTGAACATCACCTTCAGATTCAGATTGTTGTTCTTTTTCAGCTTGTTTTTCCTTAAGTTTCTTCATTCTTTCTGCAAAATAAAAATGAAAATTTTCAGGAGACAAATGAGATTTTGCAATATTTATGTGTTCCTCTTTCTCATCATCACTGCTGCTGTTATCAGGTGATTTATCAAAGTGTACTGATTTGTCAGAATCACCATCTGATATATCAGAATCAGAGGGTGTTTTGTCAAAAACAACTTCCTTTTCTGGAACATTTTCATTTTGCTCAAGTTCATCTAAACTCTGTATGCTATCATCTGAGCTATCTGAAACATCTCCAGAGTGTTCTCTCAGTACTGTCTGAACTTTCATCAGATGACACAGACTTTTCATCTTCACTTTTCACATTCTCTCCGATAGATCTCATCCAAGTAGCAAACAAATTTGGTTCTCGGACAATTTTGGCAATGAAGGCTTTGAACTCTCCCTTCTTATCCACAAACATATCCCAACTGAAACCTTCAGGTAGTTTCTCATCATCTTGATCGATAATGCGTGCTTCTATGGCTTCAGATGATATATAATCACTCCAGCTGAAATCTACCAAACATGCTCTCTTAGGATCTTCAATCTTTCTCCCATGAGCAGTCTGAGGTTCTTGGGATTGTCCAACTTGCTGATAGATAGCTTTGCGATAATAATCATCTTTCCCGAATGGATTCTGTGCTCCGCTAGCTTCTCTTCCTTTGCACTCCCGCTTGAAATGTCCTTTTTCCCTGCATCGAAAACAAGTAACTTTAGATTTATCAAAACCTAAAGTTGAAACATGAGCATCTAAAAAGTCATTTCTCCCGGTAATGGTTTTGAATTTCTCAGCCCGACGAAGAACACTTGCAAGACACCATTTGATATCCATAAGTTCCATTTCCTCAGCGTCTATTTAATCGTAATCCTCTTTAGTGAGCATTGGATTTCCGATCCGACCAGCCACAAGACCTTCATAGGATAACAGAACTGAACCCAGAAGTGCCATATGATCTTTCGCAGTGTCTTCAGAAAAGCTTTGACCTTCTGGTAGTTTGAGAGCTATGTTGCATTGAATCACATATCCGTTTCCAGTTTTTGTACTTTGAGATTGAAAACTTGTGTTAGTCTCTTTCGGATTCACACTTGGAAACGATGAAAACCCGTTGCTACTCTTGTTCGAGCTCTGATCAGTTTTCTCAGATGAATCACCAGCACTGAAAGCGGTTTGAATTTTCGGACTTCTTTCAGATTCAGTAGCTGGAATACTACCACGATAATACATCTTCACATCCTGTTGACCACTCGGACTATTCATCCTCGCGATCTTTTGTTGTTCAAGATCTTGACTTTCTATTTTCTCAATGAACTGTGAGATCGTCAACCCATCGTACACACCCGTATTCTTCAAGATCATCAAATACGTTCCCCACTCTTTCTGAGGTAACGCGTCAGCCAATTTATCCACCCATTCCTCACGACCTTTTTCAACTCCCAACATTGATAATGATCGCACCAAGTGACAGTATCTTTCGATTAACTTTTTAGTATCCTCACCCGGCAAACTACTAAGCAGATCGAACTCTTTCTTTAATAAAGCTTTCTTTCTTTTAATCATGTTTTCGCTTCCCTCAAACTTAACTTTTAATGCATCCCAAATCGACTTAGCAGTTTTATCGTGCTGTAACAAGATGAATATATCTTCTTTAATAGCCTGCTGCAACAAACTGATCATCATTTTCTCGGCTCTATACATTGCTCGTTCTTGCTCAGTAAACTCAGATATCTCTTTAATAACTTGCAACTTTGTTCTAGGCAAAGTGTATTTCTTCAATATACACTCCCAAGATCTAAGATGGTTTGCTTGAACCCAGTTTTCAAACCTATCTTTCCACCCATAGTACTCCTCAATGCTCATCAATCTAGGGGGCTTTTGAGTCGTTCCCGTCTCATTTTCTAAGTTCATTGCTTGAGCAATTGCAGCTGGAGTAGTCGATGTTGCAAGTGCGTTGTAAAATTCAGAATTCATATTGACTTAGCACAATTTCCAAAAACAACTGACAGAAAAGCGAATCAGAAATATCCTTTGAAGCGATCCAACAATAATGTTCGTTTGAGCAGAACAGAAAAAAATATACACTCGAGCGGTCCAGAGATTAACTTTCGAGCAGTCCAAGATTGAACTAAGAGCGATCCAGAAGTAATCACTCGAGCGGTCCAGAAAGTATTCTAAGAGCGGTCCAAACTAACAATTTTGAGCGGTTCAGAATCTATCTTACGAGCGATCCAACATCTGTCTTTCAAGCGGTCCAAGAATGTTCTAAGGGCGGTCCAGAAATGTGAACTACGAGCGGTTCACGATGACGTCATTTGAGCGATCCACATTCTGAACATGATTTGGTTCATAAAAACTTCGAATTTTGTCTTCAAACTTTCCAGGGTTTATCTAGATACTATTGCGCACAAACTGTGAGAAATTGAACTAATTCTGACCGTGAAATCTTCTGGAAATGAGAAAAGAAGATGTAGAAACGAGAAGAAACAATGAAATCCGGCTATAATCTGCAGAAAACCTCCTCCCAAGCTCTGATACCACTTGTAGAATCGAATGCTGACCCGAACGAGTCGTTCAGAGGTTGTCTCTTGCAATTCAGATGCAGAATAATAAGAAAAGCAAGTAGATATAGCTTGTTCTTCCTCCTAACTGCTTGTTTTACTGATTTGAAATGTTTTACAGCTCGATCTTCACACCGGCAGAGCTTCGGTGTGGAATACAATGAATCACTACTGAGGATCGCTCAAGCACACCTATATATAGTGTCTTGGGTCCGCTCATGTGGACATGTGACACAAGAGCGGTCCAGACTTGACCATATAAGCGACCCAGATGCCATATAAGCGATCCAGATGCCATATAAGCGATCCAGGCATCTCAAGACCCTATAAGCGATCCTAGACTATAAAACCTATACAAACTCTTGTTTTCTCGTATTTCGTGCCCTATGCTATACAATACAATGTAAGACCTGATCCTAGACACCTAGACGAAATCAACAGATGTAGTGCACCAACAAGAGCCTTATCAACACCCAGGTGACCCGATCGGGCAGGAATCACCCTAGTCCGATAAGTCCCCTGTTTGAGACGGTTGCTCATGTTAAACCCGTAATCAGTAGTCTCTTTGATAGAACTCATGTCTCGAACCAGCGCTTCACTAAGAATGAGCAGAAGGATCAGTATAAGCTCCGATGCTATCGGTTTTGTGTGCATTGAGTGTAAAAGAGTTGAAAGAAAGTTGGAAAACCATCTTTCAATCCTTTTATCCATGATTATGTGTAGATCTTATGTGGAAATATTGTTTATTCTTGTGGAAATCCTTCAGATCTGAGTGGTTCTTGGTGGAATGAGGCCAACACTTGAAGTTCATAAGAACTCCATGATGACGTCATCCTAGAACTCCTCAAACCCATTGATTTCACGGTTAAAAGTTAAGATTTAGAAGAGAAAATGATGAAGAAGTGCGAGTAGATCATAGAAGTACAAGATTTGAGGTAGAAATTTACAAGAATCGCGAGAAATCGAGAGGAAAGAGCCCCAAAGCGTGCTGGTCGGGTGAGAGCTGTCACATCACTGTTCAAGTGATGTGACAAGTGCTATTTATAGGTGAAGTGGAGTGAAGGGGAAGAAGTGCAACGGATCGGATGGCATCCGATCTGGTGGCTGTCCGATCGGGTGGCAATCCGATCGGGTGGCCACTCGATCGATTAGTCACTCGATCGGCGGTCTCCGGCGTGTTGCGTTTCAATGTTTCGTTTTGATCGTTAAGCGTTGCGATAATTTGGTCATACATTTTCATACCCACCTTCATATATATTATAATTAGTTCACATAGAGTCGTATGAATATCCATATTTCAAAGTTGCGATACAATAACCGGGTTTCGTTTCGAATATGCGTTACTCTGCGACGCATCACGACCATCGAGGAGGGTAGAATAGGTCCTCACTCAACGTCATCGTGAGCGTTAGTGTGTGTGATGCGATGTGTTATAGCGATAAAGTATGCGTAATATGCGAAAATACTTCGAAATAGCGATGTATGCGATATAGCTACATTATGATCCGAATCTCTGGTGTTAGGCGTAACGAGTATAGCGAGTAGTAACAACGCACGAACGTGCGGGTTGTTACATTATAGGTGGCGGTGGTGGGTGTCGGCGGCGGCGATGGGTGGTGGTGGTGGCAGCAAGTGGTGGCGTGGCGATGACGACGAGTGGTGGTGGCGGCAAGGTGGCCGTTGGTGGTGGGTGGCAGCAAAGGTGGCGGTTAGTGTCGGCGACGGCGGTTGGTGGTGGCGTCGACGATGGTGGTGGGCGGCGGCACCGAGTGGCGTTGACGGTTGGTCGCAGCTGTGGGTGATAACGGTGGCGAGTGGGCGGTGGCTGTTGGGGTGAGGTGGTGGCGGGTGGCTGCGATGGCGTCGGTGGTGGGTGGTGGTGGTGGTGGGTTGTGGCGAAGGTGGTGGGTTGTGGTGTTGTTGATGAATGGTGCAAGATGGGATGGAATGAAAAAAAAACATGGGGGGTGGAAGGAATGATTTTGAGGGAATGGAATGCCTTTTGGAATGGGTGATTCCATTCCATTGACCAACCAAACACTTTTTTCTTCATTCCCTCGTAATCATTCATTCCATTCCACCTTTCATTCCTGCATACCAAACACTACCTTAGTGATTTGTTTATTAGTTGGTTTGTTTTTTATAGGAGTTTTTAGATTGTTTTATTTGGTGTGTTTTGAGTTTTTTAAATTGTTTTATTTGGTGTGTTTAGAGGTGGAAGGTTATTTCTTTAGTGAGAATAAAGTAAGGATTAATGTATTTGATGTTGGACTATTGGGGTAGGGTGAGCCCATTGGAGAGGCAAGGTGGGCGACTGCCCAGAACCATTCTCCCATGGGGCCAACGTTTTTTAAAACTTTATATATATAATTTTTTTTTAATAAAGCATATGTTTAGGCTGATATTTTCTAAGAGTAAACTGCAATTTTACCCCCCTGGGGTTAGGGGTCATTGGCATGTCTACCCCCTTAAGGAAATAATTGCAATTTTACCCCCCACTGTTCACTGTTATGTCGCAACCTTACCCCCCGGCCTCAAATTTGTTGACTAATCTGTTGACTATAACTTGAAATGACTATAATGCCCTTTCATATTACCCCCTGTGTTTTGTACTACTCTGTAATATTACCCCTGCCACCACTCCCACCGCCATTCACCACCACAACCACCACTGCCACCTCCAGCCACCACCCTCAACCACCACTGCCACCGCCATTCACCACCACAACCACCACTGCCACCGCCATTCACCACCACAACCACCACTTAAAAGCCTGCATCCTTTTTCTTGGATTCTCAGACAGATCTCTGCAAATTCAAGACAAAAAAGAAGATGAAGGTATCAAAATCTACACCAACTTTTACAACCCACAAGTTTTATATGTGAAATCTCACATGGGTTTTTAATCTTATGTTTAAATCCTCAATCTTTTTGCAGAAAGTGTGTAGGATTTTGGGGGAAATCAAAATCCCTGGAAACATTCTCTTATCCTCTCTCTCTCTCTCTCTCTCTCTCTCTCTCTCTCTAACCATTCTCTCTCTAAAAACCATGCAACACCTCAGGCTATTCCCCCACTTCTCCGATCAAATCTCCCGGCAACCTCATCCCACTCCGACCATTTCGAAGGCGGTTCACTCTGATTGCTTGACGGAAGCTCACATCTCCTCAACTCGGAACTCCATTTCTTTTATTCAGCACACACACTATTACGAGTGCAAACCGTCGCCGGAAACCTGCAAATCCGGTCATCTTCTCCAAGGGAACCACAGAGTGCAAACCGACTACAACTATCTCCTTCAATGTCTGCATACACAATCCACTCTTGAATTCTCTCAATCCAAGATACCAAATAGAATTTTAACATTTGAGTTTGTCCTTAATGAGAAGGAAATTTATTATAACAATTTTGCCAGTAAATTTTGTATAGTGCTTGTTTCCTTGTTTGTACATGAAAGAAAGTTGTAAGCTTTTAGGATATGTTCTTGGAATGTGCAGACTGAAGTATGACATAAACTTTCTTAAATTGGGCCATATCTGCTTTCATTATGACAATTGCTATGCAATCTGCACCCAAATTGCACATTTCTTGAGGCCGGAGGGTAAGGTTGCGACATAACAGTGAACAGTGGGGGGTAAGGTTGCGACATAACAGTGAACAGTGGGGGGTAAAATTGCAATTATTTCGTTAGGGGGGTAAGGGTGCCAATCACCCCTAACCACAGGGGGTAAAATTGCAGTTTACTCTATTTTTAAACAAAGCATATGTTTTTTACCATTTAGTTTAGGCGCATATAAACAAATAACACAATTCTCATTTAACCCAACTAAACACGATAATGTTTTAATTTTTAGAGTAAATTACAAGTTTTGTCCTTTATGTTTACATCAAATTGCAGGCGGTGTCCTTTACCTTTAAAATTGACAGGTTTTGTACTTAATGTTTCATAATCTTACATGGTATGTCCTTTGAACTTAACTCAGTTTATTTTTTTGATTAAATCTGATCACTCAAGGATATTATTGTCTTTTCCTATTCTAATTTATTTATAAATATTTTTTTAGAAAACAAATAGAAGCAGGCTACCCTACAATTTCTCTCTCTAAACACATCCACCCTCTCTCTCTTTCCAACCACCACCTGCCGCCGCCACCTCCCACCCCCACCTACCGACCACCACCACCAACCCGCATAATCCACCTCCACCGCTACAACAGTGCGACCCCACATAACCACCATCCACATCCACCCACATTAATTTTTTAAAAATAGTTAAAGAGGTTTAAACGTGAGATTATTTGGTACACCCACATCATCGCAAATCTGGACACAACAAACCCATGTATCCTTGTTTCTTTCATATTTTTTCCTCTTCCTTTCGTGTTTTTATTCCTCTCATTCATATTTCTCCAAGAATATTTACCTGGCTATTTCTTACTCTGGCACTTGTCTACCCCTCTTTTCATATATATAATGTAGAAATAACAATAATAAAAATGATTTCCCCACAAAATGCATCCATCTGACCCCTAATTTTGCAAAACCCACTCTATCTCACTTTCAATTCTTGTTGACTCTTTTGAAGGAAATAAAAGTGCGTGTGATAGAGATGGATAGAAGAGAGAGAAGGAGGAAGAGAGAGAGAGACTCACTTTTCATAGGTTGAAGTGTTAGAAGTTTTGATCTTGAATCTGATCATTGAAGTTTTGATCTTGAATCTGATCAGCATGAATAGGATTCACTGATTATGGGCTAATCTGGTGGTTTGACTGACCGGAATGAAGGAAGAAGAGAGGATGAATCTGAGCCACAAATAATTTTGGGTTGAGTTATTTTTTTATTTCTATATTTTTTTTTATTTTGTACAAAATAGTCCTTGAATAAATGTTTTTTACACAATAGCATCTATGAAGGTGAAAGTACAAGAATGTCCTTATGTGCAATGCACATGATCAGATTTAACCAAAAAAATAAACTGGGTTAGGCTCAAAGGACATATCATGCAAGATTTTGAAACATTAAGGACAAAACTCGTCAATTTTAAAGGTAAAGGACACCACCTGCAATTTGGTGTAATCATAAAGGACAAAACTTGTAATTTACTCTAATTTTTAAACCTATTTAAAAAACACAAAGGCTGAAAGTATATTAAAGTTTAAAGGGGTGGTAAACTGGCCAAACGATAATCGCCTAAGGGTCCATTTTTAGGGATCCCTTTTTCCTACTCGTCCGGGGCCCAAATTCTCAGGGACAACCCTGTGTTGTTGATCTCTCTCAGGGACAACCCAGTGTTGTTGATCTTTGTTGATCTCTCGTTCACAAATATTAATAAAAGAGTTGAACAATTGTTCAACATCTTGTGTTTGTGTGATGGATCAAGGACCCGATTTTCAACGTATTCAACCTTGAGATTCAGATATAAATCATCACTAAATTATAATTTTCACACAAACACACATCATTATGCATGGTGTAGTTTTAATGGATCTTAGATTAACATTCTTTCTGATTAACCAAAAAAAAGGTATAATTATATATTAATGTCATATAATCAAACCGAATTCGCCTCTATATCCCGGATATTGGCTTCCTTGATTTTCTTTCCCTTTGAGATTTACATGAACAATCCAATAAGAACTATAGATGTATCATCAATCATTTGTTGTTCTTGTAAACAATCTCATCATCATCCACATAATATGCTGGATTACACAAGCATCTGAATAATCTACCAATTCCCTGTCACATTCACCATATAAACAATCACGCGTATAACATTTAGCATATATATAATTATCGCGATTTCATGGTTTATAATCAAAGTATGCACTTTTATATTAAACTTTTCAAGAAATGCATGCATTAAAATGTTTGATCTTTATAAAACTCTTTTTTGTGTGACTTGAATAATTGTCAAAACAACAAACCTGTGTAATCAAAGGAGCGCGACAATTGAATGTTCTTGGTGCATCTTCGTCATCACTGCTATATGAGCTGCTTGTATCATCATGAATATCACTAGCAATTTTCTTCATTGATGTTCCAACACTTTGTGCTTGTTTTTCTCTCTACAACAACATACATCACCATCAAATCAAGTTACAAAAAGACATCATTTTATGAGGTTATTGAGAATTTTTATAAAAACAACTTATGCTTATACAGTTGTACACAAACACAGATAATCATGTAAATGAAATCAATTTACTTAACAAATAAAAACTTTTATATATATGCAATCACAAACTGTTTACTAGAAAATAACTTATTTCACCCTAGTATAAGTATGTAAGTGCATGCACTTTGTTCATCTAATCATTAAAAGTTGTTTTAATTGTCAGGATTATATAAAAACATAATAAGCAATATATCGTTAAAACGACGTAGACAACTCACCTGAAATATTTTTCCTAAAAGTTTTAGAGCCTCTGCCCGAGCTTTAAGTTCTTCCTTCTTGGCATAATTATCATGAAGCACCTACAAACATTTAAGGTTATATTCATCCGGATGTGATTTAAACAGAACCAGATACATATTTTGGTGGACTATAAAAAACTTTAATTGCTAGGTTATATTAATGAAAAGAGTTAGATAGTTGACTCCTTATACAATATTTCATGTTTATATCCTGATGGAATAGTGAATATGCTAGTTTATACCAAATTTAAACTCACCATTTGACAAACATGTAAAAGGGTAACTTCAATATCAACTACATTCAATTTCCATAATGAGTTCATGATTGTATCCTTGTTGGATTTTAGATTTGATTCAACATCGTGTGCGGGCCCACTTCCATCCATTTTAAACTGGCGACGTGCGTCTTCTTGAAGTTGCAGCAATTGAGAAGCTCCTGAAAGGTTAGCATGTTAATTTGAGAATTAACTTTGTCGCATTTCTATTTGACTCGATGTTGATTGCTTTTACTTAGAAGTGTTAATTTCTGACAAGACACGAGCCTAACATGAAATTCATGGGTTTGGGTTTAGTCTAAACTGACTCGCCGTTTTGGGTGAACACGCGAATACGTTTGGCTTCTGATTGACATGCCTGGTTCACGGGTTGACCCATTTAACCCGATTAACTTTTTGATTTTTTTTAAATGTGTTTGTATATCATAACTTAAAATGGTTGGGTATTAATGTCAGAATGTATGAGTTTAAAGAGATGACATTAAGTTTTATAACTTTAAAGTATTTGTTTTACATACATTTCTATCCGCTTTTAATTTTAGAGCATTAATATACAAAAATTAGAAAATTTAATTAATTCAAGTTAAACGGGTTGTGTTTGTGTCAACCTCTAATATTTGTGTCGTGTTCATGTGTCTGACACGATATTCAGGTTCGTCTCATATTCGGGTTCGTGTAAATTTTCATGTTCGTGTCGAGTTCGACCCGCTAACCCACGAGCACGACATATTTAACACCCCAAATTTTACTTTGATGATGAGTTATATGTTTTCAAAGTTAAAAAGTTATATTTTGTTTATATGAGACACAAATGTGACAAAAGTTGGTTATTGATTTAACTAGTTCCTTTTGTTTTTATTCCTTCGGGTCGATCACCTTTTGCTGCAGTAATTTGTGATTTCCAAAAATGCCCTTTGTTCCGAACCCACTCGGCCATAAATGGCACCCCAAGGTAAACTGCTTTCTTTCCAAGCTCTTGTGCAGCTTGTCTTTCATATATGTATCCAATAGTGTGCAAGATATTCGCTCCGAAAGCTGTCAAGATGATAGTTGAAAAGAGTTGTATAATCTTTGGGGTACATACCCTTAAAAAGTGTGATTTTTTTCCAGTTTAAAAGATATCGAAAAAACTAAAAAATAAGTTAAAAACAGAAACCGGTCACAAGGTCAAAAATCTATTGAAGATGTATTCAAAATACACAAATTAACATACTTAATTAAATTACTCAAAGAAACTAGATTTTAACTGTAGAAAATATTATTTTACAATCATAAATTTCAAAAAATGATGAAATAAATGTCCACGGGTCAACCTTTCCCGACCCAGCACATTTTGACCCGCACAAAAAATCCCCATTTTGACCCAAACCCGTGTTGTGTTGACCAGCCCGTTTTCAACATCTATTCTAAGTATGTCCCTTGAAAAAATCTATTTTACAATAGTACATATCCTAGTTGGAAATCATATCATACCCATATATATATATATATATATATATATATATATAGGATAATGCTAGATAAAAAACCCTAAAATTCTTAGAAAACTTTGGAAACCCAAATGGGAAGCCATTTTTACCCAACCTCCCGACATTTTTTTTTTTTTGAAAAAAATTACACATGTAATATACATGTTTTAGAGTGTTTTGGGCCAAAAAAAACAAAAAAGCGCCGAAGGGATTTTTTTAAAAAAAATAAACAAATTTCAGCTCCTAACACGTGTTAAGCAAAAAAAACAGAATTTCGCTGAAAATTGCTGAAACTTGTTTTTTTTTTTAAAAAATATCCCTTCGGCGCTTTTTTGATTTTTTTGGCCCAAAAGTCTTAAAAACATGTATATTACATGTGTTATTTTTTCAAAAAAAAAAATGTCGGGAGCTTGGGTTTTCTCGGGTTTTTTATATATATAGGGTTTTCTATCTAGCCCTACCCTATATATATATATATATATATATATATATATATATATATATATATATATATATATATATATATATATATATATATCAATTAGCATAGACATGTTACTCAAAATATTACTAATAAATATGATGACCAAAAATAATAGTAACGGGGGCATGGAGTACCTGCTTGTGTTAGTCGTTCTGCCTCTGACTCAGCACGGCGTAAAAACTCTTCTTTATCGCCTCGAACATATTGGTGAATAAAGTTTTTCAACGATCTAGCCAACTTTTCTTCTCTTTCCCTCTGAATAGTCTACATTATATGAAAATATACAAAAAATAAAATTAATGTTGGAAAAATAGGTGAAAATAGCATTTTTCACAAATATAGGAAAATAATTTTTTCCTATTTTGGACTAGAAATAAATATAATAAAATGAGCGGGTTTTATGTATTTATTTGTGGGTTTGTGTTCTATGTTGGAAGAGCTTCGCAACGAACTAAACCGCGTCCAAAACCGAGCTAAGATGAATGAGATATCGATGCTCAAAGTTGGGTGTTTGGAACATTCAATGTTGAAACTAAAGGGAAAGTAGCACCTTGTCCCACATAGGAGGAGAGATGGAACTTAAATGGGTATTTAAGGTGGAACTCTCCATCCTTATTGTTTCATGGAAGCACACTCTAGTGTCCTCGCGAAGGGTGCGGAGCACCCTAACTCGCACTCGCACTCGCACACGCTCGCGCGCGCGCGCGTGGCGTGGGCGATGAGGCGCAATGTGGCGCTTTGATGGCGCACTTTGCACTTCGCACGCTCGCATCGCCGAGAGCCGCCTTTGTATTTTTGACCGCGCGCGCGTGGTGAAGCACAAGGGTTGCAAGGACCAAGTGGTAGGTGATGCGGCGCATGACGTGGCAGTCATGCGCATGCGCGCGCGGGTACACGAGGCGCGCGGTTGGGCGCATGGTGCATGGGTTCTGCTGTGCCGTGCGCGGCGCACCAGAGTGAGCCAATACGGCGCGACTGTGTGGCGCGCATGTATAGACTCACAAGGTGACGTGGCGCACGCCGCACCGCCGCATGGACGGACTTGAGCTGCACCGCCGCACGCCGCATGGACGGACTTGAGCTGCACCGCCGCACGCCGCATGGACGGACTTGAGCCGCACCGCCGCACCGCGCACGACAGTGAGCCAAGAGGCCGCACGCCGCATGGCGCACCGCGCATGGGCGCGCGCGCGCGCAGAAGCTTCCAGCATTGAATGACAGGGCAGTTTCAGTCCAGCTTCGTAACTGACGAGTTAATAGGCTTTGACTGAGAATTAAATGACGTATTAAATTGCATTGAAGACGTTTAATGCAATTTAAACCTCTCATTTAATTCATTTTGACTGTTTCAACCTAGGAGCTGTATAAATACAGCTCCATACCCACTTCAGAAAGAAACCAGCAACAACAACAGCAATCAACTTTCTCTCTACAAAAATTAAGATCTTCTCCAGCATTCTTCAAGGTAGCCTTCGGGTTGTAGGCTTTCTCCGGCAGTACGCTGCTCCGGCTGTTGTACCCTGGGAAACAAAACGAGTACTCTTGGGAGACTCGGAATTTGTTTTAAGGGAAGCGTGTTGAACACGTGCCTCAGTCAAATTCTGCTTCTACACCTTTCTTGTATTTTGGATTTTTCAGTTGTAATAGTATTGTTTCTTTTTCTGCTTTCTTTGTATTGTAATCAGTAATAAAATTTGTTTATTTTATTTAATTTATGCGAACGGTTCCTACAATCTTAAAACAAATTTTTAAAACCGTTCGTGTAATCAAAACCTTTCTGTTTGTGATTCAAACCAGTTTTGATTTCACTCAGTTTGTGTTTTAAAAACAGATTTTTTTTAGTTTTCATCTTCAAAGGAGCGACTTTGGTTGAAAACTATTTTTGGTTACATTTAAACTTGTCCTAAATTTGCTAAAACTTTCTGATTTGGTCTTCAAAGTTGGACTTAGAAGCCAATCAGTAAGTTCTAAAATTTATAAAATTTCTGTTTTTTGGTCTTCAAAGTTGGACTTAGAAGCCAAAACAGTAAATTGTGGTAAAATTAAAATTTAGTAGTTTCCTTCTGGTTTGTGCGTAAATCAGAATTTTTTGACTAAAAATTTTAATTTTAATTTTTTCAGAATGTCGACCTCAAACAACAACAATACGAATGTTGTAGTTGGAACCCCTGCCAACACTGTGGGAGCGTCCACAGTGGCAAATCATGCTGAAAGACCTGAGAAGTTCTCGGGTCTACACTTCAAGCGGTGGCAACAGAAGATGTTCTTCTACTTGACCACCATGAACCTTGCGAGGTTCTTGACGGAAACCGCTCCCCAACCTGCGGAAGGGGAGACCGACGCTCAGGCTCTGAGCGCGGTAGATGCGTGGAAGCATTCGGATTTCATATGTCGAGGCTATGTACTCAACGGTCTCTCGGATGCTTTGTATAATGTGTACTATAATATCAAGACTTCCAAAGAATTATGGGAGTCCTTGGAGAAAAAGTACAAAACGGAGGATGCGGGAACAAAGAAATTTGTTGTCGCCCGTTTCTTGGACTTCAAAATGGTTGATAACAAGCCGGTTATGAATCAAGTCCAAGAGTTGCAAATTATACTAAATGACATCCATGCCGAGGGAATGATACTTAGCGAGACATTTCAAGTGGCAGCCATGATTGAGAAATTACCTCCTGCTTGGTTGGATTTTAAGAATTATCTTAAACACAAGCGGAAGGAAATGTCGGTGGAGGACCTTGTTCTTCGTCTTCGTATAGAAGAGGAGAATAGGATCGCCCTAAAAAACAGCCTTGTGCAGCCTAGTGCTAGCGCAAATCTGGTTGAGCATGGGCAATCCTCAAAGGGCGCGAAGAGCAAGGGGAAAAAGGACAAAGGAAAAGGGAAAGCAAAGGCTAGCAACCTTGGACCGAAGAAAGGGGTTGTGAAAAAGAAACCTCAAACGTTCCAAGGGACTTGTTACAACTGTGACGAGCCGGGGCATCGGGCTAACCAATGCAAGAAACCAAAGCGTGAGCGTGCGCACATGGTGGATGAAGACGGAATGCCTTTGGTGGCAATGATTTCCGACAAAAGCGCAATGATGGATGAGGTCAATACTGTGACCAACACTCCAAAAGGTTGGTGGGTTGATACGGGCGCGACCCGTCACGTTTGTGCAGACAAAAGTCTCTTTACCACCTTCAAGGCGCTTTCGGGAGAAGAGAAGCTGTATATGGGAAATGCAGCCACCGCTGACATCATGGGTGAAGGAACGGTGATCTTGAAGTGGACTTCGGGGAAGGAGCTCACTCTAAGCAACGTGTTGTATGTCCCAGACTTGCGAAAGAATCTAGTCTCGGGATGGTTGCTTAACAAGTTTGGATTTCGTTTAGTTTTTGAGAGCGATCAATTTGTACTAACTAAACGAGGAACGTATGTAGGCAAGGGTTATGCCCAAAATGGAATGTTCAAATTGAATGTAATGGCTGTCAAGAACATGAATAAAATTGCTACTACTTCTACTTATATGCTTGAGTTTTCTGAATCGAATAAATGGCATGGTAGATTAGGTCACGTAAATTTTAATTCAATACGCCGTTTAATCAATTTAAATTGTATACCAACATTCCATATTGATTCACACTATAAATGTGAAACATGCGTTGAATCCAAACTTACAAGAACATCATCAAAATCGGTTGAACGAATAACCGAACCCCTTGATTTAATTCACACTGATATTTGTGATTTAAAAGCGGTACCCACAACAGGTGGAAATAAGTACTTCATCACGTTTATTGACGATAGTACTAAATATTGCTATGTATATTTACTAAAAAGTAAAGATGAAGCAATAAGTAAATTTATCTTGTATAAAAATGAAGTTGAGAATCAACTTCAAAAGAAGATAAAAGCTTTGCGAAGCGATCGAGGAGGCGAATATGTTGCACCTTTTGCGGAGTTATGCGCAAAAAGTGGCATTGTACATGAGTGTACACCTCCTTACTCTCCACAATCAAATGGCGTGGCGGAACGAAAGAACCGCACATTGAAAGAAATGATGAACGCCATGTTGATAAGTTCTGGGGTGAGCCACGAACTGTGGGGGGAAGCCATTCTCTCGGCTAATTATCTTTTGAACAGGATACCACTCAAAAAGAGAGACGAAACTCCATATGAGTTATGGAAAAGGAAGAAACCTTCATACAAATACTTGAAAGTGTGGGGGTGCCTAGCAAAGGTGACTGTACCACCTCCTAAGGCTCTTAGGATAGGACCCAAAACTGTTGATTGCATATTTATTGGGTATGCACATCAAAGTAGTGCACATCGCTTTCTTGTACATGAGTCCAAGAATCCTGATGTACACGTAAATACTATTATGGAGGTGAATTCTAACGTTGTGTCTTACTTTGAAAATGTGTTTCCTTTGAGAAGACAAACACATGCAACGTCATCAACACCCAATTTTGAAGTAGGTGAAAGTTCATCTACACCAGTTGATGAGGTGGTTCATGATAAGACACATGAACAACCTGAGGTTGAAGAAACCGATCGTAGGCGAAGTAAAAGGCCAAGGGTTGAAAAATCCTTCGGTCCAGACTTCGTTAGCTATATGGTTGAGGGCGAGCCCAATACATATCGCGAAGCGGTTTCCTCTTCAGAAGGACCTCAATGGAAAGAAGCAATAAGAAATGAAATAGATTCTATATTGCAAAATCATACTTGGGAGTTAGTAGATCTTCCACCTGGTTGCAAACCACTTGGATATCGTTGGATATTCAAAAGGAAGATGAAAACTGATGGAAGTATTGATAAGTACAAGGCTAGGTTGGTGATTAAAGGATTTAGACAAAAGGAAGGTCTAGATTACTTTGATACCTACTCGCCTGTGACGCGCATAACCTCGATTAGATTGGTTCTTGCTATAGCGGCTTTAAGAAATTTGGAAGTTCACCAAATGGACGTTAAAACCGCATTTCTAAATGGCGATTTAGAAGAAGAAATTTACATGGAGCAACCTGAAGGTTTCTCCGCCCCAGGTCAAGAGGGTAAAGTATGTAAACTCGTCAAGTCTTTGTATGGCTTGAAGCAAGCACCAAAACAATGGCACCAAAAGTTTGATCATGTCATGATTGACAATGGTTTCAAAATAAATGAGTGCGACAAATGTGTTTATTTCAAAGACACAAATGAAGGTTATGTCATCTTATGCCTTTATGTAGACGATATGCTTATCATTGGGAGTAATGATAAAATTATCAAAGCTACTAAAAGCATGTTGAAAGCGAGATTTGACATGAAAGACATGGGGTTAGCGGATGTGATTCTTGGAGTAAAGATCATAAGAACCCAAGAAGGTCTTGTGTTAAGTCAATCTCACTATGTGGATAAAATTCTTGAAAAATTCAACTCGGGAGATACGAGTGTCGCTCGAACTCCAGTTGATACCTCCCAACATCTCAAGAAGAATAAAGGAGATGGAGTTGCTCAGTTAGAGTATTCAAGAATTATAGGCAGTCTAATGTATCTAATGACATGTACTAGACCCGACTTGGCTTACGCGGTGAGTAGGCTAAGTAGATACACCAGCAATCCGTGCGCGGATCATTGGAAGGCTATCACGAGGGTGCTTAGATACATACGATACACAAGAGACTATGGACTGCATTATACCCGACAACCAGCAGTGATCGAAGGATACACTGATGCAAACTGGATATCGGATAATAAAGATTCCAAATCAACAAGTGGTTACGTGTTTACACTTGGAGGAGCTGCTATTGCTTGGAAGTCTTCTAAGCAAACGGTCATAGCGAGATCCACAATGGAATCTGAATTTATCGCCTTGGATAAGTCAGGCGAGGAGGCGGAATGGCTACGTCAATTCGTGGAAGATATTCCAAGATGGCCAAAGCCTTTGCCAGCCATATGTGTACATTGTGATAGCCAATCAGCGATTGGTAGAGCTCAAAGCTTGATGTACAATGGCAGATCAAGGCATATGCGACGTAGACATAACACGATACGACAACTACTCTCAACGGGTGTTATCACAATTGATTATGTGAGATCAGCGGATAACATTGCGGACCCGTTTACAAAAGGCTTAAGCAGAGAGTTAGTAGAAACGTCGTCAAGAGGAATGGGACTAAAGCCCGTGGTTAATGGGAATATGAGGGAAACCTAACTTAGTTGACTGGAGATCCCAAGATCTAAGTTCAATAGGACAACTTAATCATATTACCAAAACGGAGTCACTGTGGGGGAGTACCCCAAACTAAATAAAAGGGAGTTACATATACTTCCTAGTCCATTCCAATCAGTGACATGAAGTGAGGTTAAGCATATTAAGGTTAATGATTTCGGGAAATCAAATAACCATGATGCTTTTAATGATTCATGGGAATCACCTATGTTAGAGAGAAGTGGGGTCGCTTCAAATGGATTTGTGGGGTGCGCAAATCCTAGAGCTCTCGCAGAACCAGGCCAGTGTTCCAGGACCATAATAGGACACGACAATGAGGAGTTGGCCAAACCAGGGAGAGTATTGTGTGAAGTGTATTGTCGTTTACACAAAGGGGGGTATGTTCAAGGACATCGCGTCTACACACCGCTAGTAAGCTAAGTGCGCTTCACAAAAGAAGGTTCAAAGGCTTCAACCTACCTATCTTGCAATACTCAACTGTCGAAGTTTATCTCTGAAAAGTGTAAGGAAAAGATCCATTTCCATACATGTGGGGGATTGTTGGAAATTTGATGAAAATAGCATTTTTCATGTGGGGGATTGTTGGAAAAATAGGTGAAAATAGCATTTTTCACAAATATAGGAAAATAATTTTTTCCTATTTTGGACTAGAAATAAATATAATAAAATGAGCGGGTTTTATGTATTTATTTGTGGGTTTGTGTTCTATGTTGGAAGAGCTTCGCAACGAACTAAACCGCGTCCAAAACCGAGCTAAGATGAATGAGATATCGATGCTCAAAGTTAGGTGTTTGGAACATTCAATGTTGAAACTAAAGGGAAAGTAGCACCTTGTCCCACATAGGAGGAGAGATGGAACTTAAATGGGTATTTAAGGTGGAACTCTCCATCCTTATTGTTTCATGGAAGCACACTCTAGTGTCCTCGCGAAGGGTGCGGAGCACCCTAACTCGCACTCGCACTCGCACTCGCACACGCTCGCGCGCGCGCGCGTGGCGTGGGCGATGAGGCGCAATGTGGCGCTTTGATGGCGCACTTTGCACTTCGCACGCTCGCATCGCCGAGAGCCGCCTTTGTATTTTTGACCGCGCGCGCGTGGTGAAGCACAAGGGTTGCAAGGACCAAGTGGTAGGTGATGCGGCGCATGACGTGGCAGTCATGCGCATGCGCGCGCGGGTACACGAGGCGCGCGGTTGGGCGCATGGTGCATGGGTTCTGCTGTGCCGTGCGCGGCGCACCAGAGTGAGCCAATACGGCGCGACTGTGTGGCGCGCATGTATAGACTCACAAGGTGACGTGGCGCACGCCGCACCGCCGCATGGACGGACTTGAGCTGCACCGCCGCACGCCGCATGGACGGACTTGAGCTGCACCGCCGCACGCCGCATGGACGGACTTGAGCCGCACCGCCGCACCGCGCACGGCAGTGAGCCAAGAGGCCGCACCGCCGCATGGCGCACCGCGCATGGGCGCGCGCGCGCGCAGAAGCTTCCAGCATTGAATGACAGGGCAGTTTCAGTCCAGCTTCGTAACTGACGAGTTAATAGGCTTTGACTGAGAATTAAATGACGTATTAAATTGCATTGAAGACGTTTAATGCAATTTAAACCTCTCATTTAATTCATTTTGACTGTTTCAACCTAGGAGCTGTATAAATACAGCTCCATACCCACTTCAGAAAGAAACCAGCAACAACAACAGCAATCAACTTTCTCTCTACAAAAATTAAGATCTTCTCCAGCATTCTTCAAGGTAGCCTTCGGGTTGTAGGCTTTCTCCGGCAGTACGCTGCTCCGGCTGTTGTACCCTGGGAAACAAAACGAGTACTCTTGGGAGACTCGGAATTTGTTTTAAGGGAAGCGTGTTGAACACGTGCCTCAGTCAAATTCTGCTTCTACACCTTTCTTGTATTTTGGATTTTTCAGTTGTAATAGTATTGTTTCTTTTTCTGCTTTCTTTGTATTGTAATCAGTAATAAAATTTGTTTATTTTATTTAATTTATGCGAACGGTTCCTACAATTAACCACTACTTAATTCTGAAATCTTTCCTAAATACATAAAATAAAATACTTGCCTTCAACTTTTCATGCAGTATTTCTGGAGTGTCATTTTCGCCAACTAATTCTGCAGAAGCCATTGTTGCTACAGCTAGGTGTCCTATGTAGTCTTCAAATAGCTCACTTCCGAAAAGAACAGCGAAAACAGCAGTCGAATCAAGCATGGTGTCCCTGTTAAGTGATGATGTATGTAAGAATATTTATATATGTTACACATAAATATGTATAAGGAAGACTTTTAATGCAATAATGTTACTAATCACTTATTCATATGATATGCAACTGATAGAATGAGAGACATGTAAGTTTTGAGGCCCAAGACCAACCCGATGAGGGTCAACCTTCAAGCTCCATATTTAGGAGCTACAATCAGTGGCGGATCCAGGGGGCTCGGTTTGAAAAAAAAAATAGTTTAAACCTTGTATGATTTGGAAAAAATAGTGAGAATTAGTGAAATCTAGCAAAAGGAACCCCATGAAAAAAATTCTTGGATCCGCCACTCGCTACAATAACAATTTCCCGCAAAATGTATTTTTTTAATTTTTTTTATCAATATTTAGTTTTAATTGTGGATTGTTGCTAATCCGTTGTAGGAGTCAGGTCTTGGAATCATGTGGATTGAGTCTAGCCCTTCTCGAGCCTAAGATAGGCCAGAAACACGATGATAGCCCATTAAAAGACCACCCTCTTATGTTCAAATCAATATTTATTCATAACAACCTATGTCTGTCTATAATATATATAAATATGTATATAAATAAAGAGGGAGCATAGTAGAGAGTGAAGGTTGCTCATGAGAGGTTGATTTTGAGGAGTCATATATACGGTGGCGGATTTAGGATTTTTTTTTTCAAAGGATTCCTTTTACTAGATTTTCACTAATTTTTTCTAAGTCATACAAGGTTTACACTAAATTTTTCCTTTTTTTTCCGAACCGACCTGGATCCGCCACTGCATATGAGGGGAAACCTCAAGAGAGGGGAGGAAAAGACCCCTTGGAAGGGAGGATTACCTTCCTTTTATAAAACAAGGATATGTCCCGGATTAGGCCCAAACCCAAACGTTGGGACTGATCCAGGCATACGTCGTCATAAATCATGTGAAATTGTTGATGTCCATCAACCACATGCTATTTAGGTGGGAATTTCGGTATTTTAGACATAAATTTTGATTTTTATCCAAAACCTACTAGAATTAGCAGGAAAATCATCACGAAATGTGTTGTTTTACTTCGACATGTGTATCGTTTTTTGCTAGAGCGTATCTAATTAATGCATTTCTAATAATATATAAATAAATATGTATATATCATTAGGTAACTAGGATTGTTTTTTAAATTGTCAAATATCCTGTTGTATATGTATCTATAGTTTTCAACATGCTTTTTTTATATCCCACAAATTTGTATATGTATAAATGAAGTTAAAAATAAAGATGAAAATTCTTACTTTGATATTGAGCCCTTTCCATTCCTATCATATGCATCTCTTTTCACATGATCACTTAAAACCTGATAAGCTTCACCAAGTACCTGCTTATAAACAAGATTAATTTCTTGAATTTTCCAACAAAAAATTGTATAATGACAAATCTAAATATCCTATAAATTTATATTAAAAATACACAAAATCTTATTTGTTTTCTTTGTTTGACAGGAAATTAGCTCTTAGCATGATACTTATTTCATAAACTCAACACACAAATCATATTTACTAAATCGTAGAAAACCTTCGAGGAGCATGAATATCACCCACTTGCCTGAAATCTCTCGGCAGCTTGAGGATCGTTCGGATTTTTATCAGGATGAACTTGGCGTGCCTGTTTCACAAACAACTTAGATCAATTTCGACTCGTTAACTAAAAATGGGCCAAATCAATCAAACAGAAACATGGACCAAAAAAAAAATTGTCCCCATAAACAACATAGATAAATTATAACAACCACGTAATATGCATCTTAACGAAACTGCAAAACAATAAAAAAAAATAAAAAAAAAAATAGGTATAAACATTTCATCTTAACCGAAACAAACGGACCTTCAGATAGTAAGCTTTCCGAATATCATCATCGGATACAAGTGGGCTAACACCAAGAATATCATAATACTCAGTTTCTTTCACCATGACAATAATATTCTTCTTCAGTGATCACCCGAAAACCGGATCCCTGAATTTCAGAGTACAAATGTGTGGGAAAATTGATAAAGAAAGAGAAAGAGGAAGATCATGATGAGTGAGTGAGCTTTCCAGTTATGATCAGTGAATAAAGAAAGATTATAAAGTTAAAGAATGGATTTTTTATGCAGTTTTTGGAAGCTTTTTCGCGGCAAAAAAACAGTATTTTAACGGTTGGGAAGTGGGGTTAATGATTCCCCTATTGCTTGTGAGTTTTTTAACTACTTTTTGAAGAATGGGTATGGCTTGCTTTTGTGTTGCTTAGTTGTGTACCTGTGTTTATTGAATATTGTTTAAATGTTTAGCTTTTTAATTTAGGGTATTCTAAAACTTGGGTTTTTTGAAAAGTTAAATTTGGTTATTTAAAACAATATTTCCCCTCTATAATTTCACAAAAAAGTTTTGTGAGTTAAAACTACCATTCAATTTTGTATAAGTTATAATAGCATTGTGTACAACTAACTAATGCACAATTCATTTTTCTCTTTGGTTTATTGGTCCATCCAGTCCATCCAACCATTGGTTCATATATTCCATTTTTTACTAACTTTTGGTTTGTAAGAGCATTCACATCCAATCCACTAAAAATATACATACATTCCACTAAAAAACAACTCCTATATCAATATATTTCCACTAAAAACAAATACTTTTTCTCTCTCCTTTTCAATATATATTACATTTTCTCTCTCCTCTACTCACAACCACTTTCAAAATATATTAAAATATTATACAGGGTGAACAGTGTCCCCCCAAATATACAGATGAACAGTAACATTTTCTCTCTCCTCCACTCACAACCACTTAAACCACTTTTTATAATTTAAAAACCCATCTCTCAAGATTTGATGGATAGAATGTGAATGCTCTAAGTAAGAGCTATAATTCAACTTTTTACACTTTTCTCCCCTATCCCTTTTTGTCTTTTTCAATTTTATCACAACTTTTTTTATCCAATATTTTTTCACTTTCAACTTTGTTCTTATATGAGTAAAATGCACGGATAGTCCCTGTGGTTTGGTGAAATTTCACCTTTAGTCCCCAACTTTTCAGAATTACACTCTTAGTCCCTGTGGTTTGACAAGTTGTTACTCGGATAGTCTCTAAAGCGGATGAAGGTTACTCGGATAGTCCTTGTGGTTTGACAAGTTGTTACTCGGATAGTACCTGTGGTTTGACAAGTTGTTACTCGGATAGTCCTTATCATTTCACACCCACTTAACTAGAAAAACTAACTTCCATCCGCTTTGGGGACTATCCGAGTAACAACTTGTCAAACCACAGGGACTAAGAGTGTAATTTTGAAAAGTTGGGGACTAAAGGTGAAATTTCACCAAACCACAGGGACTATCCGTGCATTTTACTCTTCTTGTATACTTTTCATCTTTTACAAATTTGTTGTTTTACTTATCGGTCAAAATTTTACAGGTTAACACCCCCAACACGCACGCATGGTACAAAGTTTTTACGTTATTTTGTTTTGCAGTTTAGCGACTCTATCGCGATGCACGAAGTGATAAGTCAACTTAGTTACTCTCTTCTATGTTTTATGTTTCAGACTAATTTTTGCAAGTTAATACGCTGAAATGCGCGTGTGTGGTTCAACGTTTTTACGTCTACTATTTGTTCGGTTTACCAGTCCCGCCACAAAGCGTGGGTCGTAATACTAGTATACTAAAAATTGATAACTTTAATTAATCGTGTTATTAATTTACATCGAGATAGATGGCAAACGGACAACAAACTGCGCCGCTATCCCTTTTTAAATAGCAAAACTAAGTCTTTTAAAAACTACGTCCATAGATCTCGGAGTCATAATATTATTATGCATGACCCTTTAAACTCGAGTAAGTAGGTCCACAGCCTCTGACGCCAGGAAACCGAAATATCAAAAGCAAATGGGATAAACACGTGTTAGTTGTCAAGGCACGCTTTCTCGTGTATATATTTATTAAAGAAATATAAACATATAAAGTCAATTTCGGAACATTCGGGTCACAATTGGTTCAGAACTCACTAATTCGAATACGATTTGAAGACCGTGTTCAAATCCAGTTCAAATGCTAGCCCTGTTAAAAAGTTCAAAGCTGAACTTAAATTTAAATCCATTCGAATTACTTTTTTGTCAAATTTAATAACGACCCAGTGATGTACAACTCAGGTTTTATTTTTTTTTTTTTTTTTGAGACGTCCAACTCAGTTTTTTTAAAGAAAAAACGGTTTCGTTTTTAGCCAGTTGTGGTGAAAACCGGTTTTTGAAGGAACAGGTTCATATTAGAAACTGGTTCAAACTTAGGAAATGTGTAGCGGATAGGAAATTTGGATTTTGGAACCGGGTATGGTATGTTCCAAACCGAGTAAGTTTTAAAATAGGTTTTTTTAACCAACAGAAGTATTATTAAACCCACTTCTTAGTTGTAGGATTTGGACTAGAGCCCACTTCTTGACCAACAAAAGTTTACAAAACCCACCCCATCAGCCCACCGTAGACCAATATTATGGTAGTATAGATAAATCATAAAATAGACCGTTCAAGAAGTGGCACTATTATGTTCCTTGGGTTGGGCTTATTACTAGTTAAATAGTTAACTATTATCATTATTTATTACTAGCAAAGTATTATCAAATACATTGTATCAACTTTTTATCACTAAACTAAGAGAAACATAACTTTTTTCTCCTTATATTAACATATAATATTCTTTGAGATATTTTACATTAGGTGATTAGTTTTCTATAACATGTTAAATGATAACATGACACATTAATACATCATTTAGAACAAGCACCACGTTATCATTTTTACATACAGGTGAAAGAAGTATACATAAACGATGAAACTTGTTAAACGAATATATATTTTCCTTTCATACAATGATAAAAAGTGAAAGAAGTTACTAATTAGTGAGGAAGTATGGTGTCAAACACTTGAACCAGGACAGGTATCAATCCTTAGTAAGTTAACATAAAAGGTTCGATCCATGCTAACCAGGGGCGTGCCCACATGTATTTTAAGGTGGGCGGGCGCACCCCTTGAAAAAATAAAATTTAGTGCTAAATTCCCGGTAAAATCCCGACCACACCCTTGAAAATTTTCGTTCGCACCCCTTGGAAATTTTCGACCGCCCCCTTAGGAAAAAAAAAAATCTTATGAATTTGTAAAAAAAAATACGTAAACACATATTTTTTTTAAATACAACCTAATTAACTTTCCACTTAACTAATTAACTTTCACTTAACTTTCTCTTAACCTTTAACCCAATAAATACACCATAACTCAAGCCCAACCCAATTTAATAATCTAATTTGAACTAAAATATAATATAACCCAACCCACCGCAATTTCGGCCACCAAACTCACGAAAACAGCATCTCATCACTATTTTTGGGTATGGTTCGATTATTATTATTATTGTTATGAATAATTCATTCGGTGGATGACAACTATATGCACAGTAAAAGCGCACAGTAAAGGAAATAATTCATTCGAATTATTATTTATAGGCCCCACCAGTTTTGTTTTTATTTCCTTTTCTTTTCTATATAAACAGCATTCGATCTTGTGATTCAATATACGAAACAAGAGAAAATATTCTGTAAGAAAGAAGAGGGGATACTAAGAGAGATATATTTCATATTGAGGAAGTTTTGATCTCTAGTTTTATAACATTGATACTAAGAGAGATATATTTCATATTGAGGAAGTTTTGATCTCTAGTTTTATAACACGTTATCAGCACGAGCGCTGTCAACCAAGCAAATCAACAAAAGCAAAGGAGCTATTACCATACTCAATGTAAGAATTTCATATATTTAAATATATATACATACATATATAGGTTGAAAGCCTAAGGGTGCACCAGTGAGTTGTAAAACCATACACCTTTAGGATGATCTTTTAGATCCCGTTTCTCCTTTATATATATATATATATACTTATAATATAGTTCTGTGATAAATTAAAATTAGTACAGAGGACCTATTGCTCTGGAGATATAATAATCATGGGACTACTAACATTTATTTATGTACCTAACATTTTTGTTTATGCATCTAATATTTATTTATGCAATATAACATTTACTAGCTACAGTGAACTGTTTCAAAACGTATCATGGAAGCCTTAACCAAACGTATGGTGTAAGCTTAAATTTTCTTATCTATATAAGAAACTCACTACTCGAGCTAATCTACACATAAGCTACAACTTCTGATATAATTCAACTCATACCCAAAATAACCCATACCCAAACTTTTCTTAGTTCAACAAAACCAAATATTCAAATGGCAAATATTCCAGTAGCATATGCTGAATCTTCAAATACAGCAAACATTCATCGATTCCTTCGGTTTACTGATTTACCCAATCGTGAGAGGTATCAAAAACTCAAGAATCTTGAAATTTTTTCTATTAGCGGTATTGATTGGTATCAGATGGAAATGTTTGATCCAAGTGGTTTACTGGCGAGATTACTACCACCTAATACGCCCTGGCGTCGTTTCTTCGACATCCTAGAACCGTCATACGATGAACTTGTATATGAGTTCTTGTCCACTTTCTATTTCAAATATGATAAAAGTCTTACCGATGAATCTATTCATTTTCGACTTTGTGGACAATCTTATAATATGTCATTAACAGAATTCGCAATTCATCTGGGCATATATACAGATGAAGAAGTTAAACAACCTATTTTTACGGAGGCATCAACCTCTTATTCCCCTGAGGAAATGAAAGAATACTGGCTAAGCCATTCATCGAAAGAGTGGTGTAACAATAATAATTCTATGAAATTCATAGACCCTCGTTATCAATATATGCATCGTGTTTTAGCCAACACTATCACGGAGCGCAAGAATAATCAACATAGGGTTAGTGCTACCGACCTTTTCCATCTGCATAGTATTTTTGAGCAAGTTCCTTGTAATATTGCCCACGAGCTTGCTACATATTTTTTAAATCAACAAACAAATCCTCTGAGAAGTCTCATGGGAGGGTCTTACATTACAAAAATAGCAAAATCATTAGGTGTCTTAAGTAATCAGATTATCCAAGGATTATCTCCACCAAAGGCATCTGGGATTGTAAATTTTAACTCTGTTAGGCTAACCCCTGTTCATAATTATATACTAAATCAACCATTCCAGTCGGAGGAAGCTCAAGTTATCTTAGAAAGTACCTCAACACAAAATTTACAACAATCATTGTTGCAGCTTCCTCAACCGTCTTTTTATCGATTTGATCTACAACCACAGCTGCCACCCGTACAAGAACATATTACAACTAACCTATCTCAACCGAACATCTTACAAAACATCTCACCTTTAGTTTTCGAGGAAGATTCAACGATGCAACAAACTTTGTTTGATGAAAACATGATATTCCAAGAGCAGTTAGCATCAGAATCATTTTTGCAATCACCATTACCGCAACAGTTTTTCCAATCACTATTAAACGAAGTAGAACAACAACCGCCACCAATTAATATAACAGAACCATGTACGGTACCTCAAATGAATCTACCTTCAGATTCAATAGGAGTCGAAGTGGCTAGGTTAAACGATCAGATTCGAAATTTGTCTAAACAAATAAAACGGCTGTCAGAAAGAAATAAATGGTTGGAAGACATGCTAAAACAAATAGCTAATAGTATGCAACTAACTCTACCACCTGATGGAGAGGGTGAAACCCGAGCTTTAGAGTGTCTAAATATCATGTCTTATGTGCGTTTGATGTGTTTATTTGCTTAGAATGAAGTAACTATGAGATTTTGGTAATTCGCAGGTAAAGCGCGTAATTCGATGCATTTACGGTGATTAAAGATGAAGTTACAAGCATTGGATGGGATGTTGCAGCCCAAGAATGAATGTCGAAGCTTGTTCGGGTGATACAAAGGCTTACGAGTGAAAGGAGTGTGAAAAAGCAAAGTTCAGGGACTAATTCGGTACTTTATGAAAGTTGTGTGGAGCTTAGATATGCAAAAATCAAGGAGTAATAAAGTTCGAGGGTCATTTGGCAATTAATGGAAAGTTATAATATAGTGGACATGTGAGAAGAATGAAGAAACAAACTAGAAGGGGCCAATATGTAAGTTGTTGAAAGATGTTACGTAGAAAGGCAAGGAACAGAGATCACAAACTGTAAGCTATGGTTTCTGTTCGTAGCTTACGAGTTGTTTGTGCCATTTGGAATTTTGGGACAGAAATTTCACACTGTAAGCTACGAGCTACAACTCGTAGCTTACGGTTTGGTAACAATGTTTGGGCAGAATTTTTAAAACGTAGCCTACGAGTTGAGTTGTAGCCTACGACTTGGAAAGAAAAAAAAAGACGCATGTGAGGATTTGGGGCCCACGAGTTTGAATGGACGACTAGGTTTGAAAAGAAAAAAAAAGTCAACAGAGGGCAGCCGTCAATTTCTTTTGTTTGTTGGGTTGGAAGCCGGGATTGAGAAGGACATCATCATCACATCGTACAACATCTTTTGACATCAGAATCATTCATCATCAGAAAAAGGAAGGAACATTTATTTCTTTTGGGAAGAGAGCCGCACACATCATCTCGATCATCATCAATTGTTCTTAACACACAAGTTGTTATCATTATTTTTATTATATTATAATTAAGATGATGATTTCAATTGTTATTCAAGTGTGTGAAGTTCAACCAACCAATATGAGCGGCTAGTCTTTTATGGTTTCCTCTAGATGGAGGGTTTTTTGTAAGTTAACGGATTTTATTTGTTTATTGACAATCGTTTGACTCAGTGATCTAAGCATTCGATGCTTTTCACTTGTGATTTAGTTGATTAATTGTAATCGATTGCATTTGCTTAACCTTAGTCTTTGATCATTCAGTTCCCGAGAGTTCTAGTAATTGGGATATATTTGCTATGGGATTAGGGTTGGTAATTGTGATTGGTAACCACTAGATAACCTCCCGTTATGTATTGACCGGAGTACTTAGTCTTTGGTTATCACAATTAGTTGACTAGGTTAGTCCACTTATGTCTATGTAAGTGTTCGATTAAACACATAATTGAAGTTAACTGCAAAACCTGAAATCTGGAGGAACCATTGTTCTTTCTATTGATTTAAATCTCACTTTTAGTTCGTGATTTTTAGATAGTCAATCAAACCAACAACTGAGTTTTATTTTTTCACTAGTAGTTAATCAAAATTGAGCATTGCACACTTTCCACAATCCTCCTCTGGTTCGATATCCGACTTATCCTATCTACATAGTTTAGTTGGTTTTTGCATGTCCATAACGACAGACATCACCACCTTCACCACCTTATGGTTCTGAGTCTGAATTCGATTCATTATATGATTAATTTCAAATGTAAGTTTGTTCACATCATAATAGACTATCAAATTATTATGATTAAAATTGTTTAATACATACATTCTATTTTGTGTTTTTACCTACAAGTAATACATATATGATCATAAATAAGAAGTTTATGAATCATAATCAGTTGGCATGACCGGTTAGACTACACCAAGTAAAATGATGATGTGAATTGTATTGAAGAACTAGAAGATTCTTCAAGTTGGTAATTAGCATGCAATATTTTCTCTCAAGGGAAATTCATTATTTACCAACCAAAGTAGGGTGAGAATCCCTAAATATTCTGGAAGTGATTGAAGGATATGCATATCCCAACGTGATACCATTTAGTGTTTTAAATCGATGCATCGTCTAAATGGTTATCAAATCCACAACCTGAAGTTTGTGTGATTATGGCTTAGCTAATGTGATAGCAAGCATATTATTCCAGATTGATATAATGATTTTGATAATAAATCAATTTCACATAATGATCATTGCAATACACGTAAAACTTCATGTAGTTTGGACATGATTTATTGAGACAATCACTGGATGTGTTTGCAAAGTGTATGATCATGAGAGCAAAAGTTCATGTATCAATTCACATCAAGCCAAGAAGTTATAATTCTCCCCATATAGTTGGTTTTTGGTCAGGAACCAAAGATGTCTCATCAAAGGTTATGGTTGTGCGACATATATTAAAACTCACCGCACAAAGATGGGACTTCTAAAAGGTTTGAGGATATGTTGGGTATAAACAATCGTCTGTGATTGAATACTTAAAGCCATTAGTGAGAAATTCGTTTATGACTCATTGGTTTTCACTTTAGTGAATGAATGTTCCCAACATTAGGGGGAGATAACAAGCAGTTGGAAAGTGAAAAGTGAAATGAATTATCGTGTCATCTTGATCCTCAGACTATAAACTATGAACTAGAAGGTTAAAGTATAATTCATTTACCAGTATTAAAGAACAAATTACCAGACAAGTTCACTGACCTAAATAGAGTGACTAAGTAAGTCACATAATCAACTGCTTATGCTCCAGTTATATTTGTGTCCCAAAAGGACACCACATATTTTCTAATGAGTCTATTACGCGCCTGAAGCGTGAAGCATGGTAGACTAGTCGATTATAGTAATACAATTCCTCGAAAGTTGGAGCAACTAAGTAAGATGGTCAAGTCGAGGTGATATTAAAAAGGTCTCTTGAAGAGACAATAGACATGATGGTTCAAGAAGAACCTCAGGTACCTGGAAATAAAGAGATCTCGATAAGTTGTATCATGTCTAACGTATGTATGGAATCGAAATAAAAATCGACGTCGTTATACTTTTGTATATAATGAAGCGCTTAAAATGATCAAATGATAAGGATCAAGATTTAAGATCTGCCTATGAATGAATATTAAGAAATGATTGGTCAAAATAGAAAGACGCAAATAAGGCAGAGTTTAGTTCTTTAATGAATTCTGGACCAACAGTCCATATAACTGAAGTTGTAAAATATACTGGATACAAAAGTGTCTTTTACGCGAATCATGTTAAAATCAAATTAAGTGATATAAGGCAAAGTTGGTGGCACAAGTATTTTCGCAAAGATCTATGACTGATTATGAGGAGACGTATTCTCCGGTGGTGAATGTATTGGTTTTCAGTATTTAAATAGTCTGGTAATATAAAGAGAATTGATACATGTCTTATGAAAGTTATGAATTACTGGATACTAAATGTTTACATGAAAGTCCTCAAGGATTTAATTTATTAAAATCATGTAAAATAAGTTCTCGAGAATGATATGATTGTTGTATACAGATTCATATTTGAATACGTTGAATATAATTGGAACTCCTGATGAGTATCCTAAAGCATTTAAGTGCTTATAAGGTTAAGTGAAAATATCTTATGGATATAATTCTTGTGCACCAATAAACATACATAGAATACCTGTACTTGGTGATTATGGTATCTCAATGTACAATGTATAAGCATGGTACAATATGTATTATACAAATGATGCAAGTGTTCAAGACATCTTTGCATATGATGTAGAAATCAATGAGGAGGTTTATGTAATAGAACTCCTAAGAGTGCATGCACATACATTTCAAAGTGAAAAGAAGTAAGTGAATGATTGTAAATGTCTGAAGCTTTGGTTTCAAAACCTCATGAATGTATCTTTATAAACTTAAAAAAGATAGTATGGATAAAATAGTTGGATTGAGTGTTGTACAACTCATTAGATATTATGATAAAGAGCAATATGAGTTTGATAATATCATCCATCTTTATCAAAAGTCCTCTCCTAAAAGTTCACTATAATCCCAGTTTACAGTGATGATATCTGGGCACCATCGAGAGAATCTGTCGAGCTTTTAGAGGGATAATTTTTGAAAGACCTTGATATAATGTAATTATTGTTCGACCTGTAGTTCAGGCATGAAGGTAAGTCCATCTAGAATATATCGGGTCGGTTTTAGTATGAACAAAGCTTATCTTTTATGTACGTTAAAGGTTATTCAGTCACTTCTTATAACAGATGACTACTTTGATCTCCTACCAAAGTTGAGATTCCGAGTCAAGAAATATTATAGATAATCACAATTGTGCATTAATATTTCTTGCTAGCTATTCACGCTTATATATATATATATATATTTATATATCTTGGATGAATTTATTGGTGTGATATCGCATGTGTCAAGCAAGGAGACATTAGAATGTGTTAAAACAAATATTTCAATACATCTAAGGTATGTAAGATATGAATTTATATTTTTCTAACCTATCAAAACAAGCTTGGTTAGTTTTGTAAATGTAGGGAATGTAACAAATCACAGTTATGGATCTTATGATATTTATTTATAAGAAGAGGCACTAGAAGGCTCATATGAAGATATACAACTTTGCGAACATAAAGAATTACGCATCAAGGAATGAAGTGGCAAAATATTAACTAAAAGATCTACGCAGAAGGCTTAAACTATACATAATGAAATCAGGGGAGTATTACAAGTTACACTCTTATATACCACCAAGATTTTTGAATATACTCGAGACTTTATTAAAGGCAATCAAGTCGAGATGAGATATGTCCAATCCAGCAACAATTCATCCGATCTTTTCACAAAAGCACTACCTACAGCAACTTTCAGGAAACACGTTCATGACATTGGCATGCGTCACGTATGGAGAATATGATGCCTTACAAATTGCAACTTGAGGGAGAGCTATAGACTGCACTCTTTTTCCCTTAGCTAAGGTTTTTTCCCACTGGGTTTTTCTTTAGCAAGGTTTTTAATGAGGCAGTACTTAATTACCCCAAAATTTGCAAAGTGTCATCCAAGGGGGAGTGTTATGAATAATTCATTCGGTGGATGACAACTATATGCACAGTAAAAGCGCACAGTAAAGGAAATAATTCATTCGAATTATTATTTATAGGCCCCACCAGTTTTGTTTTTATTTCCTTTTCTTTTCTATATAAACAGCATTCGATCTTGTGATTCAATATACGAAACAAGAGAAAATATTCTGTAAGAAAGAAGAGGGGATACTAAGAGAGATATATTTCATATTGAGGAAGTTTTGATCTCTAGTTTTATAACATTGATACTAAGAGAGATATATTTCATATTGAGGAAGTTTTGATCTCTAGTTTTATAACAATTATTTTTTTTCTTGTTTTATTTGGATTTTTAGGAGAAATACAATTGTTAAAAAAAGTTTTAAATTTTAGTTGTTTTGTTGTTTTTTGAAACTTTAGTTAGTTGATTTTGTTGTTTTAGTTTAAGTTTAGTGTGTTTAAATGGTTAGTTAGAAGGAATCAACAATTAAAACTAGGGCTTGATTTTAAAGTTGAAAATTATGAAGTTTGGTGATTATTGTTTAAGTGTTTAGTGTTGAAATTAGTTACATATGTTATATAGAGAAATACTTGCTTAGAAAAACTAGCTCTAGATGTTTTGATAGATTTCAAAAAATGAAAACCCGTAGAGCGACATTTTAAATATGTTTGTAACGACGTTTGATATGTTTTTGATAATTATATATATTTCAGCTTGATATTCTTTTGTGTTACATGACCTGACCCGATATGAACTGAATTTTTTTATATACCTAGAGGCCTAAAATCTTTAAAAATATTTCGCACCCCTCATGAAAAAATTCATTAGTCCGCCACTTATGCTAACATGGAATGAGGCCACAGGGGCTCGTCCGTTATAGTATCACGGGAACAAATGAGCACGCGTTAATGTCCACCGCCGGCAACAAGTATAACGCGTTATATGTTCAACGAAATCGATTTTCGTTATTTGTACAACGCGTGATGATTTATTTTTGTGAGTGTAATTGTTGGTTGGGGGGAAATTGTTGGGTGTGGTGATGAGTGATGACCATCCCCACTAAAAAGGTTGTGAGTGATGGAAAAATAGTCGATGACATGGCAAAACTTGATTGGTGCTTGTGAGTGATAATTTCTATCACTAGTGAACCACCCCCTCCCCTGACAACACTTTTGGCTGAGGAGATGTCCACCGGTCCTTAAAAAAAGTGACGTCAATAATTGATTGTAATCGTTTGCGACCACACCCTTTGATGAAAAGGACACCTAACAACATCTAGTATAAATAGAGGTGAGCTCATTCTTCATATGTATGTTCTTCTCCATTCTCTCTATAACAGGGCCGTCTGTGAAAATCCCAAATTTTTTTTTGGCCCTGTTCGAGATAAAAAATTTGGGCCCTATTCGAAAATCTCGATTTGATATAAACTCATCAATCACTAAAATTTACGTGGATGTAATTTAAATAGTTATTTTTAGCTAAGTTTAGGAAGTAATTTATTAATTAAAGGGAAAGATGCAGTTGACAAAATTAAGCATTAAATGTCACTAACAAAATAATAATAATAATAATAATAATAATAATAAGCTAAAATAAAGAATTTGTAGATGTCGGGATTTGAACCCATGTCTCCTTGTTGTTATCACTCGTACAAGGGCTCATTTATGTTATCACTTGATTCAGTGTATATATATTCTAAATTATACAACGTAAATTCTATACAAAATTAAAAAGATTTGGGCCCTCGGAGGGTTTGGGCCTTGTGCCTTCGCCCACCCCGCACCCCCTACGGGCCGGCCCTGCTCTATATCTTCATCTTTTCTGATCAAAACCAATACTTAACCTCACACTGGCGAGGTTAAAGGCATTTTCTGTTTTGTAGACTGTCGTTTGGTGTAATTCTCTGATGCTCTCTTCTTTTCGGTAGAAGCTTATGATCCAACTTTTGATTCAGATCTTTGACTATTAGGGTTGGCAATGGGTCGGGTTTGGGACAGATTTAGGTAATCCCAAACCCAAACTCAGTTAGATAAGTCTGTCCCAAACCCGTCCCAAAACCCGTCGGGTTTCTAGCGGGTAAATACCCATCGGGTATCAGTAAACCCGTTAATTTAAAAAAATTGCTCATTTGTTATATCTGACGCAAAACCCATTAGGTATCTATCAAGTAACTACTAGTCAGTACATTTAATATTATCACTATAAAAATATATGAAATAATTACAATGTATACGAAATAAATTACCTACATGTATAAAAAAATAGGTGTATCATCATATATATATATGTAACATCCTCGAATTTTCAAATTTAATATTAGTTTAAAATTTCAATCTTTACTTATTCTATTTATTTTTCAATAATACACAATAATAAACGATCATCAATTTCCAATTACTGTTATTAGGATATTAGATATGGTGATGGTCCTTCCTTGGAGGATGATCCGTTACGTAGGCGTCACGTAGATCGGGTGTGAGGATGGGGCAAAGAGGATGGAGGTGAGGAAATGAGGGGATGAACCTAATATGTATATATATAAGTTGTATGTATAGGTGTGTGAGAAAGGGGGAGGACCAGCTCCATCGTCCAAAACTCGACGTTCAGGACGCCGGCGGGGGGGGGGGGGAGGAAATGGGGGACGACGACGCCAGTGCAGGACGTGAGGGGGACGAACCTCATACCATGCGGCCTTAGAAACCCCATGTTCTCTGCGATTTTGCAAAGGAAACTTACATTATAACTATACGTATGTAGGCAAAATTCAATCTATACTATATTATAATACATGAGGGAAGGATTCCCAAAAGTTAAGAACTTCTTCCCCTATTATTTATAAATAAACCCCTAGAATAAGGGTAAAGTGGTCTTTTAAACCATAATTATTTTTTAGTCCCTCAATCTATTACATTTAAATCCTTAACATTTAAAATAATTATGGGTAATTAGTTACACTCCCCCTCCTCTCTTTAATTCTTTCATGTATTCCTGCGATATCTTACAACCCGTAATGTTTTAAAAAAATCCGAAGGTACCATGACGATCGGCACATTTTTTTAAACGTTTCGATAGTTGTCTTTTTTAGTTTCGCCGTGCGTTCATAAAGTACAAATAGCCGATGCGTAAATGTACAATTGATTAAAGCCAACATTTGTTTTTTACCCAAGCCAGCTTTGACCATTACCTAGCTACCGTACATTAACAATTATTTTTTACCCAAGTTTTTTATTTTGAACGGCATTAATAAACTAAAATATTCCCTAATTTTACTTGTACAGAGTCAGTTTGTTGTGCCATGTTTAATATAGTAAGTATAGATAAAACTCACAACAAACTTCCTATTAAACATGCCACAACAAACTAAACAGGATATGTGCATCTTATTTTAAAAACTTAAAACTCACAACAAACTTCCTAAATAAATGGATGACCAATCTAAAACTAAACCCTAATGGACTACTATAAATACATAGCAAACACTCACAATTCTACATTTCTATTGCTAAACAGATTTAAAATATGAAGCCAGTTCTGAATTCACTTGATGCGAAAAAACAAGCATGCGATATTGAAAAATCTAAGGTCGGTTCTATGATAAGTTTTGTTATATCGCAATAATGAATAATTGTTTTCTTTTATATACTTTTATGTGAATACTAACTTATTTGATTTTTCAGGTTCAATACACCAATTTAAACACCCCAGTTGTCGAACAAGCTTTTGTTAGTTTTTAAGTAATATTTTCGCTTATAATCTTTCATATTAACAAGTTCGTTATGTTATTATTTGGTGTTTTATTGTAGGATGATGGTGATAATAGTGTTGAAATTATTTCTTATGGTGCAACGTTCGGTCCATACAAGTCTAAGCTTCAACGTCAATTTAGTGAAGAGGTAATTTTAAAATTTATTTAATCTTTTTTAAATTTTTTATTCAATATTTGTTCTTTTTTAAAATTTATTTAATCATTTTTTAACTTTTTTATTAAATTTTTGTTTTTTAAGGATCGGAAGTATGAGAATCAAAAGAAAAGATCTAAGAGACTCTCTAAATGGAAATGGGTCGATGTTATAAATTTAGATGATTCTGAGGACGATGAGAAAGAAGATGAATTAGATGATACTGCTGATTCGAGCACAAACAAGAAAAACGGATAAAAGAAGTAGAGATTTTAGATGAAATATATCAAGTGTTTTTATGTTTTTTTCATTTTCAGTTGTTTTTGTTTGATATAGACTATCCCATGAATAATAAAGTTTATTTTATATTTGAAGTTTATGTTTTGTGCTATTTTATTGCACTTATTATTTACATCTCGATTGAACTAATATACTTTAGTACTTAATCATGTTCGTATTATATAATTTACATGTTCGTACTTGATCATTTCCAAAGAGATAAATTCGATTACCAAGAATGGCCAAAACATGAAACCTACCTCTTGGTTTGGAGTAAATTCAAGATTGTATTTACAAAGCACACTAAACTTATTCAATTTAACAGTCATGTTTCACGAGGATTTCGTATATATCCATTAGTGTCTTCTATAAAAAAAACTGTTGGACGACACGAGATATGAAAAAATAATTATATAATATTATAGATTTTTCGAATAATTTGTATTTCTTAAATAAAAAGATAAAGTTAATAAAGATATAAACTTTTACATCCTATTTTTTTTTATAAAAACTGTTTTATAAAAATATGATTTTTTAAATATTTATAAAAATGAAATTTAACATTAGTTAAAGGTGTTTAAAACGTACCTACAAGTCACCTACTATTTTTTACTTTTTACAAAAACGAAAATTTTAAAATTAAAGTTTATTGGATGAGTATGATGTGGATATTTAAAAAAGTTATGGACTTTAAACAATAAAATTATAAACTTTATCATTTCACCAACAAAATAAACTCACTTTATAACGATAGCAACTTATTTTTTATTTTTTGTCATTTGTTTAGTATTTTTTATTAACAAACGAATCTTTACATGTTTAAAACAGTTTTTCTATACTTTATTTATTATTAATTTTTATAACAAAACAAAACTTTGATATTTAGTAGATAGAAGATAAACTATGTTCCAAAATTTTAGGAATTATTTAATACTAATTTACGGATTAGTAGATAGATAGTAAACTATATCCCAAAATTTTAGGAATTATTTAATACTAATTTACGATATTTAGTAGATAAATAGTAAACTATGTCCCAAAATTTTAGGAAATATAAGTCAACTAATAAAAAATAATTATTGCAGTTATTCTTGGATATTAATCTAATAATTTGCATTTTTTAATTAAAAAGTAATACAGTAATAAACTTTAAAGCTAAACTAAAAAACTGAACTTACTATGATATAAAGTTAATAAAAAATAATTATTTTATAAACATTTTTATAACAAGTAATATAAATAAAATACTCCAGAAATTTACAATCTTTACTAGATAAATTCTAAACTGGGTTCCAAACTTTTAGGGATTATAAGTTCAACTATATTGTTATAGATAATATTAGTCAGATCTAAAATAATTATTTACCAACTTGACTAGATACATAGTAGTACATTGTGTTGCATATTTTTAGGGATTATTAGTTAAAAGTAGACTCATATAGATAAGATTAGTTAGGAACTAAAATTTTAACTTAGTATGATATAAAGTTAATAAAGATATAAACTCTTATCGTCCTATTTTTTATAAAAACAGTTTATGAAATCTTATAAAAATATAAATTTTTTATATTTGTAAAAACCCAAAATTTAACAATTTAAGTTAAAGCTCTAAAACGTACTTACGAATCAAATACTATTTTTTATTTTTATAAAAACGAAAATTTTAAACTTAAAGTTTATTGGATGAGTACTATGTGGATATTTATAAAAAGTTATGAACTTTAAAAAATAAAATTATACTTTATAATTTAACCAATAAAATAAACAAACTTTACAATTATAACAACTTATCTTGTATTTTTTGTCTTTTGGTTATTATTTTTTATAAAAGAACAAAACTTTTACATATGTGTAAACTTATGACATATATCCACCACAATAATGTTATCATAAATATTATACAAATAAGAAAACTACCAGAAACGAGTTTTGCAATGCAAAGTGTCGCCCCCGCCGCATCGTGCGGGCACCCTACTAGTACTTACAAAACACATGAGGGGCAATAGTGCCTGCCCCCTATTAGTTTAAATGGGCGGCAGAGTAAATAGTGTCAGGCAGCTGCCTGACACTCTCTTATCGGTCCAACAAATTTACGATTTTATCCCTCCTTAAAATTACATTAGTATAAAATTATGTTTTTGCCCCCACTTAAAAATAAATTTGCGTTTTTACTCCCCGCTAAAAATTTCGATTTTGCCCTAGGTTAAAAATTACGATTTTGTCCCGTTTAAATTTACACTTTTGCCATTAGTTTTTTCCTTAAAATTACGATTTTGCCATCAATTCAAAATTATGATTTTACCCCCACTTAAAAATAAATTTGCGCTTTTGTTCCCAGCTAAAAATTTCGATTTTGCCCTCGGTTAAAATTACGATTTTGCCCGTTTAAATTTACACTTTTACCATTAGTTTTTTTTCTTGAAATTACGATTTTGCCATCAATTCAAAATTATGTTTTTACCCCCCACTTAAAAATAAATGTACGCTTTTGCCCCCAGCTAAAAATTTCAATTTTCCCTCGGTTAAAAACTACGATTTTGCCCCGTTTAAATTTAGAGTTTTGCCATTAGCTTTTTTTCTCACAGCCAACTTACGATTTTTCCCCCAACTTAAATTTACATTTTCTCCATCGTTTTTGTTTGTATTCCTAGTTAAATTACAATTTTGCCCCCAGTGTAAATTTGCTATTACATTTTCCCATCGTTTTATTTTTTAGCAAAACCATAAAAGTTTTTTGTTTTAATTTGTTTACTCCGTTTATTTTTTTTTCCGTGTCAAAGAGTTGCCTAACACTTGCTCATTAGTCCTGAAAAATTACAGTTTTGCCCTGAGCCGAAAATTACGGTCTTATCATCGTTTTTGTTTTTTTCCTAGCAAAATTATAGTTGTGTTTTTTTAATTGATTGAGAATTATTCGGTCATCGCCCTGCAACGCAGACGGGGCATCAACTAGTTCTTAACAAATAATACAAAATTATCCACTTGCGAATTTATTTTTATAAAAATAACTATGGGATATGTCATATGTAAAGGATAATTTAAAAACTTTATTGTCGTAAATATCCTTATTTTTTTACTCTTAAATATTTATAAAACTCGCACATTTATAAAAGTTATAAAATAAATCTAAGAGTTAAATGTCATTCTAGTCCATGTGGTTTGGGTAATTTTGTCAGTTTAGTCCAAATGTTTGAAACGTTGCCATTTTAGTCCAAATAGTTTCAAACGTTGCCATTTTAGTGCACTTGGTTAACTTCATCCATTTTTTCTGTTAACGGGAAGGGCAATTCGGTCATTTTATATGTCTGAATTGTCCTTCTAGTTAATAGAATTACATAAAAAATGACCGAATTGTCCTTCTAGTTAACAGAAAAAATGGATAAGTTAACCTATTGGACTAAAATGACAACTTTTGGAACTATTTGAACTAAAATGGCAACGTTTTAAACATTTGAACTAAACTGATAAATGATCCAAAACACAGAAACTAAAATTGCATTTAACTCTAAATCTAATAAGTTAAAAAAGAAAAGTTGTTTAAATTCCTTTTCCATCTCAATAAAACCTGTCAATATTTTCCTTCTACACAACGCGATTTACAAAAATGAGGTTTGGGGATCTGGAAGCTTTGATTAGAAGATTTCTTTGGGGAGGTAATTCGGAAGTTAAGAAAATGCACTGGGTTGTGTGGGATAGAGTTGCGTCACCAAGGAAGATGGGAGGTTTGGGGCTTCATAAGCTCAAGGATGTGAACACGGCTTTGCTTGCAAAATGGGGGTGGAGATACAAAAATGAGAAAGATAATCTTTGGGTTAAGGTAATTGATGCGCTTCACGTTGGTGGATCCGAATGGGATTTTTTCCGTCTAAAAAGGCTTACGGTGGGGTGTGGTGTAACATCGTCTCGGCCCTCAAGAAGCCAGCAGTGGATAATTTGTCTATTAGGAGTTTGTTTAAAGGAGTGGTAGGTAGGGGAGACCGCATTATGTTTTGGCTCGACCCTTGGTTATTTGATGTTACGTTAAGAGATAAGTTTCCGGCCCTTTTTCATTTAGAAGTGGTGAAATCTTGCAGTGTTCGCGATCGGTTAGAAGGAGAGGGGTTGTGGTTATGGAGACATGATCCGGTTAATGAAGATGAAAGGGTTGAATGGCAAGACTTAGTCGCGGCTCTAAGCTCGGTGGTTTTATCTAACAGTCCTGATAGCTGGAAATGGGTTGGTGTTGGCGATGAGGACTTCTCGGTTGCGGCTGTGAAAAAGTTTATTGATTCGAAGAGGGATTATAGCAATCGCTATGTTATGGAGTGGTGCAAGTGGGTTCCGTCTAAATGTAATATTCTGGCTTGGCGTGCGGATCTGGATCGGATTCCGACGGTTGATGCTTTAGCTGTGAGGGTGTGGTGGTGGCCGACGGGGAATGTTGCTTTTGTAATCCTGGCGCTAATTCTGTGTCGCATCTCTTTACAGCCTGTCCCTTGGCTTTGGGTTTATGGGAAAGAATTAGCTTCTGGTGCCGGGTTATGAATTTTTTTGTGTTTTCGTTTAGAGACTTGTTGGAAATTCAAGCTTCGGGCAATAAGGGGCTAATGGAAAGGAAGGCGCTGCATGGTATAGTGATTACGGCTTGCTGGCTTTTGTGGAAGGCTCGCAATAATCTTAGATTTAATGGGACGAGGAGTAGTGTTGATGAGCTATTTAACGATGTTAGGGTAGTTAGCTTTTTGTGGTTTAAATATAGGGCCAAGAAAGGTAACTTTAGTTGGGGAGATTGGTGTAATTTTATGAATATGTAAGGTCTGTTTGTTTTCGGCCGTCCCGGTTTTCGGGTTCGGTGTTGTGTTAATGAAGTTCTCGTTTCAAAAAAAAAAAAAAAAAAACGCGATTTACAACTTTTTTTAGCAATCATACCGAATCAAATCGAAATCTTGGTGTTTGTATCTCAAACTAATTGCTTTTAATTATTATGTTTCAAATGGGAGTTCTCGTAACAGTTATGTATATAAAGAAGAGAGATAATTACGCAGTTAGTCCCTGTGGTTTACACTAAATAACAATCTAAGGTACTAAGAGTTTAAAATCACGTTTTAGGGTACTAACTTTTAATTTTTTAACAAAGTAAGGTCCTAAGGTTAGTTGGCTGTTAAATGCTAACCCTGACACCCTCACGTGCAATAAACGTGAGGGTAAAAATGTCATTTAATCCTAATGAACTGCTTTCCCTCCCAATTTATAACCCTAACATCTAACATGCTCTTCCCCCTTTCCTCATCTGTGAACAGAGACATCGAAGATACAAACTAAACCCTAACAGCCGTCATGGTGATGTGCAAGTGTGGTAGAGCAGCATTGATGAAGACATCGAAGACCTCCAAAAACCCTGAACGGAGATTTTATACATGCCCACAAATGGTAAGTATTTGAATCCCCTTATCACCTAATTCGTGTATTTACTGAAATTTTTTATTTTCAGAGATCAAAATGTAAGTTCTTTGTGTGGATTGATCCTCCTGTGAACTCTCCTCCATCCCCGGAGTTAGGGTTTCATAAAGCCCCAAATCACAGTTCGAGCATTGAAGTCAGATTTGAAGAATTGAAGCATGAAATTAGAAGAAAGGATGCTGCATCAGTGATGAGTTGGTGTATACTTGTTGGCCTTTTAGTGTTAATCCTTGTAGTTGTTTTGATCAGTCTTCTTTTGAAGCCTTCATAATGTTAATCCAGTAATGAAATGTGAAGGCTGTGTTTTGTTTGTAATAAAGTGTGTTTTGTTTGTAATAAAGTGTGTTTTGTTTATAATGAAGTTGTGTTTTGTTTGTGTTGACCATAATATGGCTTTAAAACCTGACAAGGCAAATTGACCATAATATGGCTTTAAAACCTGACAAGATAAACCTGACCATAAGACAAACCTGATAACATATACCAAACTGATAAAACTGATAATATAAGATAAAAGTGTTTGAGACATATCCCAAAAAGACCATAAGATAAAACTGATAACATATCCCAAACTGATAACAACAGTTTTACAAAAACCACATCCCAAACATCCTAATAACATCAAAAAGGATAACCAGAAGTTTTTGCAGCCTAATAACATCAAAAAGCATCAAAAAGCATAACCAAACATCCTATTTAACTAGATTGAGCAGCAGTTGAGCCTTGTCCGGTGCACCTTCTTTTATTGTGACCTTTTCCTCCACAGCTTCCACATGTCACTGTCTTCCATTTCCTACTCAACTTGCCATCTTTAACCATGCTATCTTCCTTCTCCATTTCATCCTTTCTTCTCATCTTCCTTGGTCTGCCAACAGGTTTGTGGTACATTGGTTCAAGGAGTTTTGTACTACAGCGTGCCCTAGGCCACATGCTTCTTCCATTGATTGGGCCTATTTTGTAAGAGTATACCTTCTTCCATGTAGACAACCAATAGCACTCATCCACCCATCTCTCTGGTATGTCAACCTGTGCAAACAAAAAAAAATACATTAACTTTAAACCATTTGCAGCCACTTCAGTTGCAGTAATGAAATTACCTTCAAACCATTTGCAGCCATATCCCAGTTGGTGGCAACAGCATGTGTACAAGGCATGCCCCTTATTTCCCATTTTCTGCATGTGCAGGTCCTCTCAATGACATCCACAACAAACTGCTCTCCATATCTTTCACCCAAATAACAACTAACTTGATACTTAGGACCACCATTCCACTGGACAATTAAATTGGCTGCATGTTTTTTGACAAGCTCAAAATGCTCAGCAGCTTTTGGAGTCAACACACCATCAGTCTTAGCAATAACCTTCAGCACATTGACAATCCTTTTCATGCAATACTCTCTAACATATTCAAGAGCACTGATAATGGGCTTATCCCTGCCTGTTAACATAATCAAATATAATCACATGAATTGATTAAACACATATAATAACATAAATATAATAACATAAATTCAGTAAAGTAATCATACATACCATCCACCAATCTTGCATTAAACACCTCACACAAATTGTTTAACAACACCTCAGTCTTAGCCCTACCTGTTAACATGTTCAACACCACTTAACTTTATATTTGATTAAACAAACCAGCAATAGTGATAAAACAATTGAATTACAATAAATATTATACCTGAAAAGTGACTTCTTGGCCCTAAATGCCTTCATTGTTGAAACTTCCATCATGAATTTCCTCTGCAATCCTTGATAGCTTTTATTGGGATCTTAGGGTTTGATTCAATATCCAACATTATCTCCTTGGATATCCATTCAGATGTGAAGTGTCTTGAAGTTCTTGTTTGAAAACACTTATGTTGTGGGTTATAGGTTTTAACCACCCAGGTAGGTTCATCTTTAAGCTTAGCCACATACACAACCCAAGGACATTTATTAGGGTTTTCTTTTGTTAACCTACCACCATCTTTCTGACTTTCATTTGGGCCATCTTTTTGACTATCACTTGGGCCTTCTTTCTCTTGGGCCCTTTCAAAATCAGGAATTCTCCCTTTGCAATGGGCCCTTATCCTTTCCTGATCATTCCTATAGAAAAAAATCTCCCTTCTTGTTTCAATTGCATGTCTTCTGATGAGGGTCTTCACCTGTGAATTATCACCAAATGTTTGACCTACATAAAAATGCACATTTTTCCTTACTAGCTTCTTGCTGTTTCCTAATCCTCCTAAATGCTTTTTTCCTATGCTTTTCAATGGTAAGTTCTCCTTCAGATTCAGATGTGCCAAGGGAATCATTGCTAAGATATTCTTCTTCTAAGGGATCATGTTCAGTATCATCCACACTTGTTTCAGTAGCATTATCATTTTCTTTTTCATTGTTCATCTGATGCTTAGCCTGGAACTTGTCATTAAACTGACTCATATCAACTTCTACCTCAAACACCTCATTTTCCTCATCGACAATGTCCTCATCACCACTATCCTCATTATCATGTTCAACCCTTTCACTCTGTTTAGCCTTTTCAGTCTCATTAGCCTTTTCAGTCTCATTACCATTTTCATTCTCATTACCCTTTTCAGTCTCATTACCCTTTTCATTCTCATTACCCTTTTCCTTCTGTTCAGCTGGCCTTACATAAGGTTTTAAAACATCACCAAGTGTGTTGTGATCACTAAACATCTCATTAAAAGAAGCATCAACAACAGTCTGTCTTAGGATATTCTCAACATCTTCATTACTAAACTTCTCAGTCCTATTTTCAACATCATTGATATCAAAGTCTACATTCACTGTTACATCTTCATCTACTTGTGCATTCTTAGGGTCATCTACATTACCAGCATTGACTGTCACATCTTCATCTACTTGTGCATTCTTAGGGTCATCTACTTTACCATTATTGACTGTCACATCTTCAGTTGCAATGCCTAAACCATGCTCTACATAAAGACTTATAACTTTGGAACCTTGTAGCACATATTCACTCATGACTCGTACATCATCATCAGTGCTTAAAGACATAAGACCAGTATGTATCTCACTACCAGGAACCACAAAATAAAAATGATGAACTTTATCTTCTGAAAACCCTAACAACCTCGTAGCATCGTTGACATCATGGATACAAAACATGTCCGTATCCATGAAATCAACATAGATTACCTTACCAGTTATGTAGCAAAGATTTTGATTTTTGATTCCAAATTGCCCATTGTAGTGTATCTTCAGAGAAAATAATCCTGTTTGTGTACCTGAAATCAACATTGATCATCTTTTAGAACATGAAAATTATGCAAAATCCATTGCCTTTAGCATCCAATAAAGCATTATTGAGTAGGCGACTTACCGTATTTGCCAACGTAGTCAAATGGTTCATCTTCTTGTCTCAAAAGATCCATCGCTCAAACGCTAAAACCCTAGAAATCAGGGTTTACTCGATTTGGGTTTACAGAGTATATGGGTGAAGATGAATAGACTGATGTTGAATGAAACAGATTTTAATTAAAGCAGGAGGCCTTCATTTAAATGACATATTTACCCTCACGTTTATGGCACGTGAGGGTGTCAGGGTTAGCATTTAACAACAACTTAACGTTAATACCTTACTTTGTTAAAAAATTAAAAGTTAGTACCCTAAAACGTGATTTTAAACTCTTAGTACCTTAGATTGTTATTTAGTGTAAACCACAGGGACTAACTGCGTAATTATCTCTAAAGAAGAAGATGAGCTATATTTAAATGATATGCATATATCTAAAGAATATAAAATAAAAGCAACCATGTCAATTTTGGTAAGGTTCGAGAAAGAATAATGAGGATTGTATAGGTTAATGGCATGACCATCATAATCTTGTATGTCATGCAGGATGTACACCAACCAAGAGTATACTTCATATTTGCTTCGAGCTTCATAATAATCCAATTTGATCACATGGTTCTTTTAGCTGTGTGTGTGTTTCGATTAAAAAAAAAACAGAATTGTAAGGCCTTGTGTAATGGGGCGCTTTGGCCAAGCATGGCGCCCAAAAAACGCCCGGAACACCACCCCCCTAGGCGCCATGTTTCAGAAATTTGGGGGAGGCGCGAATATTATCGCGGCGTGAGGGAGGAAGGTTATTAAGCTTGGACCAATCAAAAAAAGGTTAATGTTTTTATAATTATTTAATAAAAACAAAAATTAATAATTAGGTATTGATGGGTAGGGGCTTTATGACTACGGGCTTAAATGCATAACGCCCCATAACGCCCACCCGCACACGTGGCGCGCCACATATCGCATAACGCCCTCAAAAGGGCTTTATGACTACACATGGCCTAAAGTTGGATTACAACAAACTAGCAAGCCTACACCACCATTATTAATAAGTTAGCTACCTTACACCTCAAATCTCTTTCTTTCATTTTATTATGACGGGTATGTCTTTTCTTAAAACAATCAAACACACATATTGTTACGTGTCTTTTTTAGTTTATTTGCATTTTTCATATTACGCATTATGTAGGGGCTATAAGGGTTGTTTTCTATTTGTTTGAGGGTCTTATGTGTAAGTCTATCTTTTATAAATTGTGAAGGGGTATGGTCCCAAAAATCCGCGCTCATCAATCAGGTCGCGCGCGAGACCATGCTCCGACTACATCAATCTGACAAACTTACAGACCCCGCGCCGACTAAATAGGTAAAACCTAGGTCGCGCGCGAGGCCCAAGCAAGGTTAAAGCTCAGATTCTACACTTAGCATCCTGGATGAAAAACCTCATTCCCGGGAACTTGCGCCGGCTATATGGATGTGCTCCAGAGGCCGCGCGAGTACAGAAGCGCGGGTCTATCCTGGACAATATGAAAGGTACGAGTGGCAGAGAAATGGGCCAATCAGTGTCCAACAGGCTGTATCCTATCGTGTTCCACGATTAGCAATAGTGCAGGAGACAAGAAGGTACGCAAGGACGCCTACGTGGCACCAATCAGAGGGCGACGACATCTGCCCCATGATCTTCACTGCTGATGTCAGGGAGACAACAAAAGTTAAATTGCAAAAGGTACAAAATTTAGAACTATACATAAAACGAAGAGTGAATTGCAAGTTTTATCCTTTATCTTTAGGCCATTTTGCAAGTTTTGTCCTTTATGTTTAAATTTGACGAGTTTTGTCCTTTATTTTTAAAAATCAAGCACGTTTTACCCTTTGGGCCTTAAAAATCAAGCACGTTTTGTCCTTTATGTTTAAAAATCAAGCACGTTTTGTCCTTTATGTTTAAAAAATCAAGAACGTTTTGTCCTTAAAAATCAAGCAAGGGTAAAACGTGCTTGATTTTCAAACATAAAGGACAAAACTCGTCAAATTTAAACATAAAGGACAAAACTTGCAAAATGGCCTAAAGATAAAGGACAAAGCTTGCAATTCACTCTAAAACGAAAATTTGTGAAAGATGAAAAGTATAAGTGACAAAAGTTGTGAAGTTAAATTGCAAATAATGAAAAGTTTTTTGTTAAAAAAAACAAATTATGTAGGGTTAAAATTGCAAAAGGTAAAAACCTTTGGATTAAAAGAAAAAAATGAAGTTTTTTTTAAGTCTCAAAGCACAAGGTACAATTTGTATTGCATATTTTTGTTGCTTATTATCGTCGATGGAAGAGCCATGTTAGTAAACTTCTATTGGGACTTCTATGGAGTAACTAGAATTACGACCCGCCGCGATGCGGCGGGGTTCGGAAGCAACACAACACAATGTTACAACAAAAGAAAAACAAACAAACAAACAGATACAACATTTTTAAAGACTACCATCCTAACAACATGTCAAAATGTTAGCCGTCCTTATTCATCAAAGAAACCGGTAGTGTGTACGGAAATGTCGGACAACTTTCTACTTCCCATCTGAAACTAATATTTGGAGATTCATTGGCCATTTGGTCATCAGCTTGTATCATTTTCAGCCTCGCTTTGTTTCTAAACCAAGACACCTGAAGTATATATATCACATATATGCATAAGTTAATGCAGTTCTGTACATCCCTGTTAAAAATTGGACGTAGTTTTAAATATATATTAAAGAGTAAATTACAAAAATCGTCCCTTATGTATGTCACTTATTGCAAACTGTGTTCTTTGTCTTCAATAATTACAGAAAACGTACTTGATGTTTGAAAACCCTTGCAAATTATGTCCTTTAGCCCTAACTCAGTTAATTTTTGTTGTTAAATCTGACCAAATGGACCCCGCATGAGAGTAAAATGACCAAAATACCCCACGTGGGGTCTATTTGGTCAGATTTAACCACAAAAATTAACTGGGTTAAGACTAAAGGACATAACTTGCAAGGGTTTGCAAACATCGAGTACGTTTTCTGTAATTATTAAAGACAAAGAACACAGTTTGCAATACGTGACATACATAAAGGACGATTTTTGTAATTTACTCTATATAAAATGAGAAGTGAACCAAGCAAATACAAACCCTTTCTAACAATGTATTTTCCACCCTTCTCGGATTTTGCAACAATGACCCATCTCAACAACTCTTTTCATTTTAGAAATAGTTTATCTCCCTTTTCGTTCATCGTATCAAGAACCGAATTCGGGTTTTTTTAGGATGAAGATGTCGTGGTCGATTCATTAATGGGCAAAACTTTGTTTCCCACGCAAATCATTACATCATCTTTCTTTGGAGCATCGCTGAACTTTAGCCCTCAGGTGACGTCTTCTTTCTTCATCACGTTAACGAACAATAAAAGGATAAAGTATACAGCTCTGGTAGTCAACAAACTTAACAAATTTTGCTACTTCTAAGTAAAACACTACACAACAACATCCAATTCACAATCATAAAAAAATGTACACACATCTACAAAAAAAACTTCTTACTTCACTCAAATCTTGTGCAACTGAAAACAACGCATGATAATTTCCCCTCACCAAAGCATCATTACACACGGATGCTTAAGACATTGTTGGTTCTAGTATTGCCAAAAAGTAGTCACTATTACTCATCTTAACACTTCCTGTCACAAGTTGAACAAAAAAATGATACAAAAAAGAATTAAATATAATTTAGTAACTCTATTTACTAACAAACATGTTCAACAACACTTATTTGTTAAAATGAAACTGACAACGGAAAGTATAATTATGCCTGCTTCTTGGGCTTTTTTTGAAGCCAAATTTAGATCACCCCCTGCTCTAGATGTAATCACCTATTCTCGCTATCTGAAATTGATCTCTTAATCTTTCATAAGATAAAATTCAGCTCCCAAATTGTGCACGAAAACCCCAAATTCTAGAGAGACTGTTATACGCGGTCCTTTTTAGTGATTGCAGCCCCCATGTCGCTTACACCGCCTATTCACCATTATATAGGTGGCAAAACCCTCGAACCAACTTTGATTTGTAGATAGAGTCAGTGGTGAAGAAGACCATGTAGTGTTAACTGATAAAAGCAAATAAACAATAAAAATTAGCACTCAATCACCACATAACTCAACCTAATCTTCATCAACAAAATCAAATAAACAATAAAAATTAGCATAACTCAACCTAATCCCAGCATAAGTCGATGAATTGTTGATTTGTTTTTGTGGAAGACCTAGCTGTCCACAGTAATAAGTCAAGGAATAAAATTTGCAAGTAAACGATTGTCAAACATCGCAAGAATTCAACCTCTAGGGTTTCAATCGCAAGAGAAACCCCAATATTTCTCAAATCAAATAAAAATAAATCAACAATTCATCAACAGATCATCTTCCTCATCAAATTAATGCTACGTATATCCTACACACACATAAATCCTACATCAATCACACGCGTAACCCTAAAAAACCCTAGAAACAAATCTAAAGTGAAGGTCAGAAAGTTAAGTCTGGTAAAATAGAAATAAAAAGTGAAAGAGATCGACCTTAACACCTGCTTAGGATCGTGTTGTTGTGAAGACGAAGAAGACGGATTCGGACGGGTTACAGGACAAGCGGCTGGTATGATTTTTTAGCAATGGAAGAAGACGTTGAGGGTTCTAGCAAACACTTTATTTTCACTTTGTTTTGAGGTTTGTCTAGGGTTCTTCAATTGTAGGCCAGAGAAACCGATCGATATGAAGCGAACACATGATCCTTTTTTTTTGAAAAACACCCAAAGCCCATAGTACAACCCATCGAAGCCTGATTCTTTTTTTTTTTTTTTGAAAAACACCCAAAGCTCATAGTACAACCCATCCAAGCCAAAAGTTGTTGCTTATTTATAGAGTTTTAGTTTTAATTTAATTTTAATAAAAATAAAATGATAAAAAGATTAAAAGATCTAGCAAAACTATATGGGGTCAAACTGGAAAAACCTAAAACTACTAGACTAAAAATGAAAATTAATATTCACACTCTAAAAATGTATGAATACCTTTCTTGCAGAAGAATTAAACCTGCAAATAAGTTCTCGTTTCGATCCACCATTGTCAATTTGTCACACAGGTGAGACTTTCGATCTCGAAAACTTGCACACCTTTAAAACCCTAATTGTATGTAATATTTCATCTTGTTCAGTATCTTGCTCTAATTCTTTCTATTTTCTCTTTTCATTCATTCGTTCGTTCATTGTTGTTTATCAATTTCTTTGTTATTGTGCCAATTTTACCGATATATGAGCCAAATTTGACTGACAAGTATGCTTGATTGTAAGTATTGTATATATTTGTATGTATATACAAGTTTTGGGATGTTTAATACCTAGGTTTTCCCCTTACTTTTACCTAGCTGTTGTTCACAGTGTTCTTCAGTTTGTTCTGAATTATTTCACTATGATTTTCATTATTCTGTGTGGATTCATATCTGTATACCTGATCATGGCAATTTTATACTAAGTTTTAAAGTCTGATTTGTTCAAGATATGTTTGAACCCAGATTAAGTAAACTTGCCCCCAACTGGATAATTGGATACAATACTAGAATCAGCAAAAAAAAAAAAAAAGAAAAACAACAGTCGATAATCGTACCTCGTAACTCCCGCAAATGGTCTTGGTTTTAAAAAGCGCATCCTAGGCGCAAGGGCCGTTGCTTTTTCGCTTAACGGCTAGAGTAAACCAACAAGCGCCAAAAAGCGCATTTGAGGATTTTTCTGGCCTGAGGTGTGTGCCTCTTGTACCTAGGGTGTTTTTAGGCAGCAAACCACTATACCTTGGGCTTTTTTGGCTTGTACATGTAGGTAAAATCATATAAAAACCTTATTTATAGCTATATTTTGGGTAGGGGAAGCTAAAAACCTACGGGATACATAAAAAAGCTATATAATCGTCTTGCGCATCGGGTACGAATAGCCCACCGCTTTTGCACTTTGCGCCTCGGTTTTAGGCCTCGTCGCTTTTGTGTGCTTCTCACTTTTTAAAACCAGGCAAATAGCAAAGCTATTGGTAGGGTCTCGGAAGGGTGGAACGATAGAACATAGAAGTGATGAGAGAGTAACGTAGTGAAATAGAATTGTATATATACAATTGTAGGAAACTCTAAGCCCCTAAGACCCAGCTAAGCCACTAGAATCAGCGAATATATCTTGTAAAAGATGCACTTTTTCGAGTGTATTTTTGATCTTTGAAACCTGTTAATGTTCAAAACCCGTGTAATGTGTGAATGTGGTATACTGGTATTTGGGATACCACACACTAAATTAAAAGATCCAAGTCAGAATGAAAGTTTCTTTCGAGAAAGCAATTTGAGAATGTAGTGAGTGTTTCCGGTTGATTGCAATCTCCTTGTCTACTATTAATTTGTTGATAGTTTTTGTGTGCTTTGTATACATGTAGCGTTTGCAGAAATGGTTTCTTCTCAAAATGAAAATAGTTTGTTGAGCTCAGAAGGAGATTCTCAAAGGACTCAGTACGTATATTTGATCTCTACTGTAATATGCAAATAATATAATTGTGAATGTTATTTAGTATAATGTTATAATTCATTCTTCTTTTGAAACAGGTACCCATATGTTACTGGTACATCTGTGATTGGGATCAAATACAAGGATGGTATTCTCATGGCTGCTGACATGGGAGGTTAGATACTTTGATACCCAGTTAATGTTATTAATCAATTTAATTCATCGAATAAATATATCACGTCTCGTGTACGAAAAGCGGTGCACTTTGCATCTCACGCCTTTTAAAGCCAAGAATTTCACGCAACATATAACCAAAAAAATACGTTCATTCATAGTTGTTAATAGCGGCTATAGCGACCGCTATAGCGCGCTATGTAGCCATGCGACCAAGTGTCGCTATATGGGTCTTAGCGATCAATAGCGAACTTAGCGACAGTTAGGTTTTTTTTTTTTTTGATGTTAATATCAATTAGATATAGCTATAAAATAGCTGGATTCATAGGTTTTTGTTAAATATACATGTAAAATAGCATATATACAAGGGTATTTTGATGTAATATACATATAAAAATTTTCAAAATTCTTTTTCTAGTGTAATCGCTATTTGTCGCTATTCGCTACGTAGCCTATAGGTGCCTTGTCGCTATTTGTCGCTATTCGCTATCGACAACTATGCGTTCATTTATCTTAACTTTTTTATCAACTTATTTCCGAAAATTAAAATATTAATAATTCATCTAATTTTTGTCTTCATTAGGTTCCTATGGATCCACTATCCGCTACAAGAGTGTGGAGCGGTTGAAGCAAGTGGGCAAACATTCTCTAATTGGTGCAAGTGGAGAAATCAGTGACTTTCAAGAGATTCTAAAATACCTTGATGAACTTATGTAAGCAATTTTTTCTTTGCTTCTAGAAGCTTTACTTTGAAACTGTCTACTTGCAATATTAACAATGTTGGTTAGTGATCTTTATAAGTTCAAATAGCAAGCTCTGACCGAGTGACCGCTACTTACTGCTGCTTTACGCAGTTTACATGACAATATGTGGGATGATGGGAACTCACTTGGTCCGAAAGAGGTTCACAATTATCTGACCCGCGTGATGTACAATCGTCGCAACAAGTTTGACCCGTTATGGAATTCGCTTATACTTGGTGGGGTAAAGAACGGGAAGAAGTATCTAGGATCTGTAAGTTCTTAGACCATGTTTTATTTCATGTTCTTTATTTTTTTATTAATTTTCTCGTGGAAAGATATGAGAACCACACCTGACCTGACGAGGCTATTTAGACAACAAACCCGTTTACGTTTAGTTCGGATGGGTAAAATCAATAAATGTATCTAAAAAAGAAGCGGCCCAAACAGTATTGCCTACGAAATCTCTATATTTTTTAAAAAATCAGTTTGTTCTTGTAACATTTTGTAAGTTATATAAAACATGATTTTTTTGTTGAAAAAATTAAAAAAAAATTGGACAAAATGATTCAGATCAACCTGATCTGACCCTTACCAAAATATGACTCGTTGGTAGGGCTGCAAACGAACCGAACGTTCAGCGAACAGTTCGGCGGGAAGTTCGTTTGTATTCATTCGTTTAATAAATGAACGAACACAAACAAGAAATTTCGTTCGTTCAGTTCATTATGAACGGACATGAACAGAGGCCGCGTTCTTAATTTAGTTTCGTGACCGTTCGGTGATGTGTTTGCTGATGTTCGTTTGTGTTTGATAGTTCATTGGTGGTTTTAATTTTTATGTTTTATTTAAATACTTCAAAATTCTGAAAATAAAATAGTATTATATATTCTTTTAGAGTAAATTGTCATTTTAGTCCCTGAGGTTTGGCCAAAAATGCCAATTTAGTCCAAATAGTTTTTTTTTCTTCTCTGGGTCCCTGACTTTTCCTATTTTTTGCCATTTTCGTCCATTTTATTAACTCGGTTAAAAAAACTCAGTTTTATTAAATAGTTTGGTATTTGCCATTTTCATCATAGATAAAGTCAGGGACCCAGAGGAGAAAAAAAAAACTATTTGGACTAAAGTGGCAATTTGGACCAAACCTCGGGGACTAAAATGGCAATTTAATCTTTTTTTTTAATTGAAACTCTTGTTTGTGTTCGTTTATTTTTATTTGTGTTCATGAACATTAGTTTGTGTTCATGAACATTCGTTACCTAAAATTAACAAACGAACAGGAACACATTGATTTCCTTAACGAATGGACACGAACGAAATATCTCGTTCAGTAAGTGTTCATGAACAGTTCGTGAACACATATATTTCCTTAACAAACGAACACGAACAAGGTCTTGTTCATGTTTCTTTGGTTCGTTTACAGCCCTACTCGTTGGGCTACTTGTATACTTTTTTTGGTTTCTTTGTTTCCAGATTTATCCAATAAACACAAGTACTAGTTCTTCTCATTAGTTTATTATTGTATATTTTATTATTTTTCATATAATGTTTTTTGGAATTAGTTTATCAATGTAAATTTGTAATAATATTGTTGAAAACATATTATAACACAAACTATACACAAAAATGTTCAAAATTATCGGACAAAACAATTCATATCAGCTTGATACAGCCCATACCATTAATGACCTGTTTTGCTTGTCCTTTTTGGCTTTATCTTTTCGAAATTATGTGCTAATTTCACACAAACTGATTTTTCTCATATTATTTGGTAAACATGTGCAGGTTAGCATGATTGGTGTACACTTTGAGGACGATCATGTTGCCACCGGGTTTGGTAACCACCTGGCTCGCCCGATTCTTCGTGAAGAATGGAGGGAGGATTTGACTTTCGAGGAAGGGGTCAAATTACTGGAGAAATGCATGCGTAACCTTTTGTATCGTGATAGATCTGCTGTCAACAAGCTTCAGGTGTGTATACATACATGGGCCCATTTTGACCCGTTTGGGTTAATTTATCTCAAACCAGTAAGGTGTCAACAAACTTGTGTACCAGTTTAAAATAAAACACGACCCATTTTGACCCGTTTGGGTTGTGTCTATAGTTATGCCATTTTCGTCCCTGAGGTTTGGCCAGTTTTGCGATTTCGTCCAAAGGTTTGTTTTTCTGGATCTGGATCCATAAGGTTTGAAATCTTGCCAGTTTCATCTAGCTCGTTAGTCGTTAACTCCATCCATTTTTCTCTGTTAAGTCTTCGGTCTTTTTCACTTTATGTAAAAAGACCGAATACCCCTGAAATGGACCGAATTGCCCTTTAAGTTAACAAAAAAAAAAAAAACAGATATACCCTTGACTTAACGGAGAAAAATGGATGGAGTTAACATGCCAGATGAAAATGCCAAGATTTCAAACCTTTTGGATCCAAATGCGGAAAAACAAACCTTTGGACGAAAATCGCAAAACTGGCTAAACCTCAGGGACGAAAATGGCATTTTACTCTCATCATAATAATATTATTTTTAATCATAAGAAGTGTGTTTATATATACGAGAAGTTTGAAAAACAGACGGAAAGTGTTAGTCAATCCAACCCAACTCGGTTTGTTTCAACTTTTAAAAAAAATCAACTTGCTGAACCCGAACCCGTTTTGCTCCAGTACCCAAATCTGTCCGACCAGTCCATCGCGACACCTCAACATTTACCCTTTCATTATATGCTTATTAAAATAGTGGTAGAAGTATTTTTGACAAATTTAAATTTGAAATGACAGATAGCAAAGATCACAGAGGAAGGGTTGACTATTTCGCAACCATACTCTTTGAAGACTTTCTGGAATTTTGCTGCTTTTCAGAACCCTACAGTTGGTGCTGAGGGCTCATGGTAGGAGTTTGGCTTTTGAGTGCTTCAAACATGTTTTACTAAGTTACTATGATGTATTTCGATGATTTGATGATGTTACGCTTTTTAAAATTTCTTCAGTTCGCGTGTTAAGAGTTTAATGTTTGTGTTGTTATATTTGAACTGTTTGATCTTGTTTATTATGTTTTTTAAAAGAAATAGATGAGCACTTTTCGGTGTCCATCTGTAGGAGGTCTTCATCCGGTTGCAGGTTTTTTCTCTAAACTCTTTATATTTCTTGGTTTTAATAGGATTTCTTGTAGACTTTTGCGAAATCAAGAAATAACCCGTCGCGTGTGAAATTATAACTTTAAGATCAAACAACTCATCGAATTTTTGACTGTGATAGCATCGTCTAAATGAATTATGGTTAGATAAGTTGTTTTTAATAAGTGGTTTTAAAATAATTATTCTTATGGGTTTGGAATTAAAAGTTTATTCTTATGATGAAATAAGTTGACTATTCACGTGTAATTATAAGTTTATGCTGATTATTAGTTTAGGAAATGTGGAAAATTTAAAAACATTGTATATTAGTTTTATGTTTAGATTTAACATGTGTTATTTATTCCAATAGTCTTTTACTCATACTCCCATAGTATGACTATGACCCTTTAACCATCTAAATCGATCTATTAGTTTGGTTTTACGATAGATTTAAAAGAAAATAGTCATTATCATCATCATCATACTTAGTAAATCCCACTAATGGCAAAGCTAAAGTACGGTCTAAGAAGGGTAAGATGTAAACAACCTTACCTCTACTCACCACTCGATAGTAGTTTTGCATCAAGCCTTGCTGCCTTGGACATAAGGCACATAACACTTAGCAATCGGGACAAAGGCCGATTAGTGCATGTAACCCTTGTCTTTCGGCTATCAGCTCCACCAGATGATGCATGATTAACCGTCCGCCGCTTTTAACATTATTTTTACGAAATTAGTAAAATAACGTTAAAATTGGTGCAATTTCACTCCCCCCCCCCGAGGACCCACACACACACACACACATATATATATATTATATGCGCACACCTCATGGTCATATTTCATTAAGCTTGAGTTTTTATGAGGTTTTTTTTTGGGTGGGTTGGGGGGGGGGATATTAGGATAGCTAGTATATCGAATAAGATAAACGGTGAGAGATTGAGATAGTTTTGGCATGTGAAAATGATGCATACAACAGAGTCAGTTTGAGCGGAATTGACCTGGGCAGTGGCGAATTTTTTTTTTATAAAACCGGGGGGTCGAAAACGTATATACCTAAAAAGTTTTATACGAAACGTACATACATAACACTACTGAGCGAAAAGTTCGGGGGGTCGGGCGCCCCCGACCCCTTGAAAGCTGCGCCCCTGGACCTTGGATGAGCGGAATTAGAAGAAGGAACATATGTGTTTTAGCTGTGTCGTAGGAACTTAGATTTTTCTACACTTTAGATAGACTTTACATGTGATTTGTCTTCTTGTATTTATTTATGTTTATAAGTTGTCTTTGATGTTATATATGTTTGTTTTTACCATGTTCCCTTTTCACCACTTCTTTTGTTATTGGTAGTTTTCTGTTTCTATTTATATATCTCTAGTTCTATTTATTTGTCTGCAGTGTGTTTTGTAGCCGAGGGTCTCTCTGGAGTCTCTCTATCTCCAATGATAGATGTAAAATCTACCCACATATCAACTTCACACAGACCCTACCAATAAGTTTGTTTTTTGTGAGATCTACTAGGTTCAGTGGTGGTTGTTTTGTTTAGAGTTGAGATCCGGTACAAACCATGTTAATCGTAAGATCAGTGAGAACAGATCTAGGCCATCTAAATTTTTAATCAAGGATTGATATTAATTACACATAACCCATTAGTATTAGTTTTACAAATTAGTAGTTATAAGGACATTTTAGTAATTGTACTAATTATATTTAATTAAAAAATTAAAATTCATTTTTAAACCACAATCCCTTGAATATCTCCTTATTTTCATTATCCCATAACCGACTCCCTCAATTGTCTATGAAGGAGAAAAATTATCCATAAGGTGCGATCCCCATTGATAAAAGTAGTTGCAAATCAATTGTCGTAGATGCGTTCTAGTAGTGGGATTTTGTTTTTAATTATCCATCTAAGCTTTTTAGATATTTCCATTGGTCAAAGAGGAAAAGCTTAAAAAGGAAGAAACATTGTGCGATTAATCCTTCTAAAGGGATGAACGAATCATGATATTAGTGATGGTTGTACACATACTTTTAATCAGCACATCAATTGGACAAGTATATAAACCAGCACATGATTAGCAAAATAAACACATCAATTATATAAACAGCACATTATTTGCATTTACTTGTATTAATATGTTATGATGAACAATAAAGAAAACTATGAGACAAATAATGTTAGCACAAACACACAATTATAAGGAAAATTGTGAGGCAACTTAAAGTTGAATAATTTATAATATGTAAAAGGAACACATAATGGAAACGACCACACACCAAGAAACATGTGCGTATGCTTTTAATCGAATTTTGTTAAACAGTGGTTTGAAGTTAGCACAAAAAGACAATTGTAAAAACTTATGAAATTAGTGATGAATGAGCACAAATGGTTAATCTTCACATTTATTTGAACTACTAGCACATGTATATATCTAATCCACACAATAGTTTTGAAGTTAGAACAAGAGTTTAATGAATAACGATGGAGAGTGATGATTAATAGTTTAAAAATCAAAACTGCTTGATAATAGGGATATGATTATCTGGCAATTCTGAAGAAGTTTGATAAAAGAAATTTCCAAAAATATTGAATGTGGTAAAATACAATAGTACCCTTAATGAGACTTAATAATGCATACCATGTGTCTAATTTTAATTGGTTTTCACAGTTTTTAGGCAAATTGGTGTTTGTATATGATCCTACTCCTAGAACTATAAGTCTCCAAGGTTTTTCAAAAATTTAAAACCGGATAAAATACTTTATAAAAGCAAAGATAACTAGAACTCCGTTTTTTATTTATTCGTAGCAAACTTAATATCAAAACAAAACCGAAGTTCCTATAATTGACGAAAATTCAAACAAAACTCTAGATTTTAAACCGAAGGTCCAAGTGAAGAAATAAAGGTCTAATTTGCCACCATTAGCTCGTTATAGATATGTTAAATTATGTCAGAACTTTAGGGATGAATCAACAAATGAAATACCAATTTATTAGACTTTACTAAAAACAGTACAAAGAAATCAGCCAGTCATCACAGATTGACTGGTGTACAAATATAACCAAAAGGTTAACAAGGAAGAGATCAAAACAGCTTCACGAATGTACGTGTGAGGAAGAAATGAGAGCAGATGCACAAGTGTTCGAGAAGGAGCAGTGTGAGACGGTGATAGCCAGGATCCCAAGGAGCCAATATAAAGAACCGGATCAACACAACCCTTAAGCCCACTGCAACATGGATCAGCCCAAACAGAGCCCAACGCCAACCAAGGAAACCGGAACCAAACCTCAATCAAAAAGGAAAAAATGGGCAACGGTTAGAAACTAAAAAGGAAAACATTTAAACTGAAAGATATCTAAAAAATATAGAATATTTTTAACACCCCCCCCCAGTTTAAATGTTTAAACAAATTTAACAACCCTAAAGACTTACACATTTCATCGTGACTCCTTGGCATGAGACCTTTTGTGAAGAGGTCAGCAAGTTGAAATTCAGTTTGAATACCAGCTGTTTTGATGATACCTGCAGCAATTTTTTCCCTTAGGAAGAAAAGATCAAATTCAAAGTGTTTTGTTTTATCATGAAACACAGGATTTGCAGCTATAGAGATGGCTGCAGTATTGTCACATCTGAGGGTCACCGGAAGATCAACTTTGATCCCCAACTCCCTTAGGATGTTTGTTAACCACAAAATTTCACAAGCGGCACTACACATGGATCTGTACTCGGCTTAAGCAGAGGAACGAGAAACTACACTTTGTTTCTTGCTTTTCCAAGAAACTAAGGAGCTTCCAAGAAAGATACAAAACCCCGTAACAGACCTCATGCTGTCAACACATTTGGCCCAATCTGAATCAGCATAGGCTGTTAACTGAAAACTGTCACTTTGTTTAAACATGATGCCAAGACCGGGTGCACCTTTTAAGTATCTCAGAAACCTAAAGGCTATCTGAGAGTGTGCCTCAGTTGGTTTATGCATATATTGAGAAAGATAATGAACAGCATATGCGATGTCAGGACGAGTGTGGGATAAATAAATAAGTTTCCCAACAAGCTTTTGATACTCAGTGACATTAGCATCCTTTAAATCTTCATTTTTATTAATTTGGTTAAAACATAGTTTTGTTCTATGGGACAACTGACAGGTTTGCATCCACTCATACCATACTCGTTTAATAGGTCCATACAATATTTTCTTTGGGTAAGACAAATACCATCATTGTTTTTGGTAACTTCAATTCCAAGAAAATATTTTAATAAACCAAGGTCTTTTATTTGAAATTCCTTTTTTAGAAGGAACTTGATGTTATTAATTTCATCAGGATTGTTACCTGTTAGCACAATGTCATCCACATAGACTAATAAGGCAATAAACACAGAGTTGTTGGACTTTTTGAACATAGAATGGTCACATTTGGATTGAATAAAACCAATTTTGACAAGAACTTGAACAAGTTTTTCATTCCACATGCGAGGGGCTTGTTTCAAACCATACAGGGACCTTTTTAGTCTACACACTTTGTTGTTTTTATCAATGTTTAGGCCATCAGGAGGATTCATATAAACCTCCTCCTTTAAACTTCCATAAAGGAAAGCATTATTCACATCAAGTTGATAAATGGGCTAGTTATTTTGCACAGAAAGGCTAATGATACATCTAACTGTGACCATCTTGACTACAGGAGAAAAGGTCTCCTCAAAGTCTATGCCCTCAACTTGACTAAAGCCTTTGGCAACAAGCCTGGCTTTAAACCTATCAATTTCACCGCTTGATTTGTATTTAATTTTGTATACCCATTTACACCCAATAGGTTTCTTTCCCTTTGGGGGGTCCACTAAATCCCAAGTATCATTACTGTATAAAGCAGAGAGTTCATCATTCATGGCATCTATCCATCTTTTATCCTTACATGCTTCTCTATAGCTAACAGGTTCAGCCATTTTATTTAAATTAGCAGCAAAACACATATTTTCACTAGACAGATTAGCATAGCTAACAACTTTATCATAACTGTATTTTGCATTTCCAACAATGAAGTCATTAAACCTCTTGGTAGCGGACACATGTCTAGTAGATTTTCTAAGAAAAGGTTGGTTACAGAATTATTTGCAGACGCACTTGTTTTTGACCATTGAGGACTGTTTTGAGGGGGTTTATTTCTGTAGTTTGAGGGATAACCATGAAGCTCAAAACATTTTTCAATCACATGACCAACCTTATTGCAGTGAGTACATTTTAAGTTGGGATTAGGACCTTTGCTAAAACGTTTTTTATTGTCATTATATTGTGTTGTTTTGGCAACAAAACCAACATTAGGAACCTTTGATGACTTATTAGAATCTCTGTGTGATTCTTCTCTAGAAATAATGGAAAAGGCAGTTTTAACAGTAGGTAAAGGGTCCCTGGTTAATAGATTTGTTCTAACAGGTTGATAAACGTCATCTAATCCCATCAAGAACTGCATAAGTTTAATCATTTGACTGAATTCATTGTATTTAGAAGAAGCATCACAAGTACAAGAAGGCAATTGAACCATGGCATTAAATTGTTTCCACATAGTGTTAAGTTTATGATAATATTGAGACACACTTGCCCCATTCTGGCTAACAGAATTAATTTTTTGGTATAACCCAAACACAACTGACCCATCAACCCTATCATAAGTGTCCTTTAAGTCACTCCAGACTTCACTAGCAAGCCTAGAGTAAACTTGACCAACATATAGTTCTTCAGAAACAGAGTTGAGAATCCAAGTTAAAACAACAGAATTGCATCTATCCTATTGACTAGCCAGAACATCATCTTTAGTTGATTTAGTACAAGTACCATTAATAAAACCTAACTTGTTTTTAGCAGTTAGAGCAAGTTTCATAGCATTTGACCAAACAAAATAGTTTCAGTTCCTTTCAATTTGATATTGACAATAGTAAGACTACTGGAGTCACTAGCATGCAGATATAAAGGGTCGCTAGCATCTAATTTACTAACCAAAGTAACAGAGGTCTCAACTTGATCATCTGTGCCAGGCATACTTGCAGAAATAGCGCAATAAAACAGGTAAACACAGAGATACTAATATCAGGCAAGCAAACAGACAGCAAGCAACACAGAAGTAAGCAAGAATCAAGGAAAACAGCGAAACTAGGAAGCAACAAGCAAGAACAGGGTTGTTGATGCAACAAACACGGGACCAAGGATGGTAGCTGGGCTGGTCAGGCAAAAGGGCTGAAGGGTTCAGTTTTGCCTAACGCAGGTCGCGGGGTCCCTCCACGTTTGCAAAACGTGGAAGGAGGTTCACTAGTATGTTTGAATTATTTGCTTTGAAGTTCTTTCTCCAAGGCCGGCTCGGATCCAGAAAAGAAAGCAAATAGAATGAATGAGATGAATCTGATGAAGAGTTATTTGGAAGTGACAAAGAACTCTTTGAATGACTAAAGATTAAGGAATCTCTGTGCTTTTTGGAATGTCTTTGAAGTGTTTATGAGCTGTCTTCTTATAGTGGAAGACACCTCTCGAAATGGCATGGACTATACTAGCGAGACCTGTTTGCTTATGGAGGGTTTCCCCTTTTGGGGTTGAAGGCTTTGGACCCCTGGTTAATAGAGTGTGCTTGTGCAGACCTGCTCTGACTTTGTGAGTTGGTGAGCGTGAGTTGGTGGTACGAGGCTCTAGACATGACTAGTTACTGTTTCTCGATTCCCTCATTTTACAGCTTTTCATCCGATGAACCTTTCGACCTTTTAAGCTCTTTGCATATTAATAATTTTATTCATCCTTGGGCTACCCCCGTCGTCAGCCCCCCAAGTCAGAGGTTTTTGGGGTATCATGCTCAAAGACTTCTGACTTTTATGCATGTCTTTCAAAGGCTTCAAGGGTTCGTTGTTTGGAGGCTTGAAGGGTTTGAGGCAGTTACTTTTTTGAATTTTGAATTTTAATCGATTTGACAGTTGATTTGACATGTGTCAGGCGGCGGATTGGCAGGGATTATTTATTTACCTTTAATACCCCTACTTTACTCTCATATTTATTTTAACGGTTGCAAAATTTCTTCATTTTTCTTACAATCATTCACAGTTTTCCTTCCTCAGGTTAGTTTCTCTTCTCCATTTTCACTTTTACTTTGTTCTATCATGGGTGCCCTTAAGGATTTAGCGAGGTCATTCTCTCGGATGACACAAGAGGAAGTAGACCTGTTTTGCCTTGAATATGGTATTGATAAAAAGTTTAATCCAACCGCCCCTTCTTGCGATGTTTCTATTGACAAACCGATTCCTGGTTCGATTGCTTTGTATTGTCGCCATTTTCAATGGTCCAATCTTCGTTACCCTTTTTTCGCTTTTTGTTCTAAACTTGCTTGAGTATTACCGAGTGTCTTTTGGGCAAGTTCATCCAAAAGGAATGGCTAGGGTTTTGCACTTTGAAGTGCTCTGTCGTGCTCTTGGCTATGATCCCTCTCTGTTGCTTTTCCGGAGGTTTTTTCGTTTAGCCAAAAATGGCGATTGGTTTACTTTTGAAGCGACAAAGGTTGATACTTGTCTCATTTCATCCATGGTTACAACCCTTGGATCCTGGAAGGATCAGTTTTTCTGGGTTTCTGATTCTATCATTACTTTTAAAATGGTATGGAGGCGTCCGGATGCTGTTCTCAATGATCCGGAACCTTCTGAGTCTGAACTGAACGATGCCTTTCTTTCAGCCATTCGGGGGTGCCCTTCGAGGGTTCGTCCCTTTCCCGAACATTTGTTAGTGCTTTTAGGGGTTAGTAATATTTGGGCAAAAGCCGATCGGGATCCGGTGTTAATGAGAAATGGCCTTGGTATGCATTTTCCCCTTTTATGCCTTTTTACTTTACTTTGTTTGTGACTTATTTTTCTTTATTTGTTTTTTGCCAGTTATGTCTGCTTTGGATTTTATCAAAAGTGACGACACGTCTGATGTTGTTTTTGAGGATGCCCCGACTGTTCCGGGTGAGAATGTTGTGGTGAGAACTTCCGAGCAAAGGTTTGAGGGCACGGGTTATGCTAATGTTGCCAATGTTAAGGGTTTTACCAAGTCTACTGCCCCTAAGTCTTCAAGTCGTTTGCTGAAAGCTGGGCCTCAATCCACTTCCACTGAGCCAGTGGATTTGACTGATGATATTGAGGTTTCGGAGGATCAGGTTGAAGCGGGTGTTGAACAAGATAAGGAGTTGGTTGTTCATGGCAAGAAGGTTCGAGGTAAGAAGGTTATTCCTGTTCAAGAATCTTCAAGCAGGGACGCTGGAGGGTTGGACCCTGAAGGTGTTTATGTGCCTGCTTGGCAAGTGAAGAATGATGATACCTTTAAGGATGCTGCCGTTTGTGAGGATGCTCTTAGTCATCTTGCTCCTCCCTCTGTTCGTGAGACCATTGCTGAGATGGACGATGACTTTATGTTATCTCGCATGGTTTTAACCACTTGTAACCTTGCTGCCATGCTTCCCCAAGGGATTACACGCTTTCGCCAAAGGATGCGGGAGTATGAGGATTTTTCTAAGAAGAAGGACAAAATGAAATCCTCCCTAGCATCGATGAAGAAGGAAGTGGCTGGGTTTGCAGAGAAGGAGGTGGCGTGGAAGAAAGAGGTTGATGATCTGAAGAAGATGCATGCCATTGAGATGGGTGACCTGAGGAAGAGCTTTGAGGCTAATTTGCTGAAGTTGAAGGCTGATCGAGAGGCCTTGTCTGTCCAGCAGCAGGCTTTTCGTGAAGAAAAGGAAGGGTTGAAAGCTTCAGTTGGTCAGGTGACTGCGGATAATCAATGGTTGATCGAGCATGGGTTCCAGCAGGTTGTTACTTACCTTTTGCATTCCAAGGAATTTAACTCTGCCCTTGGTGATGTTTACACAAAGCTGCTGAACCTGGGGAAGCATCAAGGCCTTACTGCTGGCTATAAACTTCATGAATCTGGACAACCTTTGGAGAAGTCACCCATGTTTCGTCCCGAGGCTTCTGATATCTTTAAGGCTTCTGTTGAGCAGATGGAGAGGCTAACCTACCCTTTCATTCATGAGGTATCCTCTTGCTTTGGTAAGCCTTTGTCTGTTTTACAGGGATTGAAGCCTGAGGGGTTGAATGAGAAGGTTTGTGCTGAGGTTTTGGGTTCTTTGTCGAGGAAGAGGTCTTACTCTGGGGACAGTGATGATACCCTTTCGAGTCTGCCTGAAACTTCGAAGGATGCTGGTTTGGAAACCTCTGCGGTTGGTGGTGAAGAAGGTGCCAAGGTGAAGAAGACTAAGAAAGCCAAAAAGTCTAAGGGTGAAGGTTCTAGGCCTTCTGATAACTGACATTTATTCGTAGCTTTCTTAGCAAACACTTTAATGTTTTGTAATGTTTTAAACAATGTTTAGGTTTTGGGAACCCTTAAGGTTCCTATGGTTGGTTAGGCCTATATGGCCGTTGAACACTAGTTTTATTTGCAAGTCACTAGGGCTTGCTTTGACTATCTTATGAAGGTCTTTTATGGCCTTTCTAACTATGACATGATGGTTGTCGTTGGTGTTTTTGTTTGTTCCATTTGCTTGGTTTATTTTGTGGGGTTTCAACCCTTCAAGCTTTTTGTATAGTTGCTGATGGGTTGAAGCCTTTAACCTTTCAAGCTCGGTACCTGTTGGTTGAACTTTGGGTAGCTTCTGATTTGGTTTGTATGTCTGGTTGATAGGCTTGTTTATTTATTCTTGCCTTGTCTTTGTTTACTTTGTCTTTATGTTTTTTACACTTTAAAGGGTTCAGTGCTGCAGTCACTTTGCCTTAGTGTTTATCATCAAGACGTAGTATCTATCCTTTTCTTTTATTTTGTTGTAATTTGTTTGATTTCGTAAGTCTATTTATTGAGTACATTTTTTAGACTTAAGGAACGATTGGTGTAGGCTGTTCAAACCTGTCTATGAGACATTGTTGTTTTTCTTTGATAAGTCTCATGGAGTTGTATTGATCTAGGAACTCACCCCTTATATAGGTCCATTCAACCCTTGAACCTATTGAGCGATATGGCCTGGGAGCTCATCCCCTTACATGGCCCTTGCCATGGAGTTTTTTGCTAGGTTCTCAACCTGATATTAGGATAGAAAGACAAGTTTGATAAAGTAACTTCATTCATTCAAGCAACATCTGCTTTTACAAAAGGTTTTTGTTTTGCTACAAACCAAACTTTCTAAACATAGAATTTTCTTAAGGTTTTTCCGTTCCAGTGCCTTGGGAGCCTTTTGCCTTCTAGATCTCCCAGCTTGTAGGACCCTCCTTTGTGTGCTTCGAGGATGGTGTATGGACCTTCCCATTTCGGGCCTAGTTTCCCTTGATTTTCTTTTTTGCTTGCTTCGTTGTTTCTGAGGACTAGATCCCCTGGCCTGAATCGTTCGTTCTTGACCTTCTTGTTGTAGTAGCTTTCCATCCTTTGCTTGTATTTGGCTTCTTGTATTGCTGCTTGATCCCGGGCCTCCTCTAGGAGTTGTAAGTTCAACATGGTCTCTTGTGTGTTTACCTCGGGATCCATGTTGACAATTCGTTGGGTTACAACTCCTATTTCAGCGGGGATTACGGCTTCGGATCCGAATACCAAGCTGTAAGGTGTCTTTCTGTGACTTGCTTTTTCTGTTGTTCTGATTGCCCATAAAACGCTAGGCAATTCTTCCAGCCAATTACTTTCATATCTCCCCAATCTTGTTTTGATGCCTTCCACTATGCTTCTGTTGGTCCTTTCAACCTGACCGTTTGACTGCGGGTAAGCCACTGAGCTGAAGATTTGGTTGATCCTGTACTCCTTGCACCAAAGGCTGAAGGGTTTCTCAGCGAATTGTTTCCCATTATCGGTGACGATTACCCCTGGCAGCCCATAGCGGCATATGATATTCTCCCATACAAAGTCTATGATTTGCTTTCCTGTGATCTTGGCAAGGGGTTTGACCTCTGGCCATTTGCTGAAGTAATCAATTGCTACCAACAGGAATTTTACTCCCCCTTTGCTTGGAGGGAATGGTCCAACAATGTCCATTCCCCATTTATGGAATGGCCATGCTGAGGTTATGGGGACCAAGTCATGTTTGGGACTTTTTGGTATTGGGGAGTGGATTTGACAGGCATCACATTTCTTCAATTGCTCGACGGTGTCACGATGCATTGAAGGCCAGAAATATCCCAAGTTCATGAGCTTTGCAACCACCGACCTAGCTCCAAAATGAGCTCCACATATTCCTTCATGCACTTCTTTAACCAAATACTTGCTTTGTTCAGGGCCCACACACCTTAGCAATGGTGCAAGGTATCCTTTTTTATAGAGGATTTCTCCTTGCAACACATACTGTCTTGCTTTGATCTTTACCCTTTCAGCTTCTATTTGATCGTTGGGTAGTTCGTTGTTTTGAAGGAATTTCTTTATGGGAGTCATCCAATTTGGATCTTCCTCAGTGACCACATCTTGTACTTCTAATTCGTCAATTGAACGAGCCTTCAACACTTCAACCAACACCTTTTTTGTGAGGTGGGCGAATGTGAGGGACGCTAATTTGCTTAAGGCATCAGCCTTTTTGTTTTGGGATCTTGGAATCTGTTTGATGTTGCATGCCTGGAAGGTGTTCATTAATTCCTTGGATTTTTCTTTGTACCTTCTCATGTTGGGCTCCTTGGCGACATAGCTGTCATTGACTTGGCTTGATACTAGTAGTGAATCAGTGAACACTTCAAGCTTTTTGACTTTCATTTCTTTGGCTAGCCGGAGACCAGCGATCAGTGCTTCGTATTCAGCCTCGTTATTGGTGGTCTGAAAGTTGAAACGAAGAGCATATGTGAATTCTAGCCCCTCAGGGTTGATTAGGATCACACCAGCTCCTGACCCTTCAACGCTTGAAGCCCCGTCGGTGAATAGTTTCCAGGCTTCAGGGTTGGAGGGTTCAGTGGTTGTGGTGTTTACTTCTTCAGTCTTTTGGCTTGGGACTTCTACTAGGAAGTCAGCCAAAACCTGAGCTTTGATTGCTTTTCGCGGGACGTAGGTGATGTTATGTTCACCTAGTTCCACTGCCCATTTTGCCAATCTACCTGAGTTTTCAGGCTTTTCAAGCACGTTCTTGACAGGTTGGTCAGTGACCACTTGTATAGGATGTGCTTGGAAGTATCTTCTAAGCCTTCTGGCTGTTTGGACCAAGGCTAGGGCTAGTTTTTCAAGGGGAGGATATTTGGTTTCAGCTAGTTTTAAAGTTTTGCTGAAAAAATAGACGGGTACCTGAGCCTTGTCTCTTTCAATGGTGAGGACTGCACTGATGGCTTCGTCGGCGACTGAGAGGTACACCGATATGAGCTCCCCAGTTTCTGGTGCTGCAATATCCGGTAGTGAAGCAAGGTGCTGCTTCATTTGATTGAAAGCTTCCTCAGCCTCATCGGTCCATCTGAAATCTTTCTTATCTGAACAATTCTTGAGCGTTTTGTAGAATGGTAGAGACCTTTCGGCCAGTTTTGAGGTAAAACGCTTCAAGGCTGCAAGCTTCCCATTCAAGCTTTCAACCTCCTTCTTGGTTCTTGGCGGTTTAGCTTCGAGAACGGCTTTTACTTTGTTGGGGTTGGCCTTGATGCTTTGCTTTCCAACAATATGACCCAGGAATTTTCCTTCATCAAATCCAAACGAGCATTTTTCCGGGTTAAGCTTCATGTTGATTTTTCTAAGATTCTTGAAGGTTTCTTGGATGTCATCAAGCATCTGGTATTCCGTTTTGCTTTTGATCACCAGGTCATCGACATATGCTTCCATGTTTCTACCAATTTGGTTTTCAAAGGCTTTATCGACGAGTCGTTGGTAAGTGGCTCCCGCGTTTTTGAGGCCAAAAGGCATCTTTTGGTAACAGAAAATGCCCTTGTCTGTGTGGAAAGCCGTCTTCTCTTCATCCTCTTTTTTCATGAGGATCTGATGATAGCCTTTGTATGCATCAAGAAAGCATTTGAACGGGTATCCCGTGAGGGAATCAACCTTAAGATCAATTTCTGGGAGTGGGTAGCAATCTTTAGGACAAGCCTTGTTAAGATCCTTGAAATCTATACACATTCTCCAAGAGTTATCGGGTTTCCAGACCATGACAGGATTAGCAATCCATGATTGGTACTTAACTTCTCGGAGAATGCCAGCTGATACAAGTTTTTCAACCTCTTGGCAAGCTGCCAGGCTTCTTTCGGGTGCCAAACTTCTTTTCTTTTGAACCACTGGCTTGACATTCGGTGGTATTCTTAGCTCATGTTCAGCAATGTTTCGAGGGATCCCGGTCATGTCTTCGGGAGACCAGGCGAACACATCGCTGTGATGTTTTAGCAGCTTTTCAAGGTATGAAAGAGTCTATTGAGAGAGGCTGGGGTTGACCCTTATCCGCTGTTCGGGGTACTTAGGGTTAATGACTAACCCCTGCTTGTCTTTCTCGTCATTAGAACTTTCTCCTTCGATCAGGTAAGCTTCCTGAGAGGGTTGAAGGGTTGCGATCCCTCTTTCAGTGGGAAACTTGACAGTGCCATGGCCAACAGATACAGCCATGTAAAATGCACATTGTCCGGGCCTCCCTATGATTACGTCGTAGTTGGAAGGGATGTTGATAACCACGAAGGTTAGGGATCGGGTTCTTTCCTTTGATCCCTCCTTAAGACAGACATCAAGGGTTATTTGCTCCAAAGGCTTCAGGGTTATATCAGCGATACCCTTTATGGAGGTCCCGGAGGGTTGAAGCCTTGAACGCTCCTCGTTGCTTAGTTGATTGAAAAACTTCTCGAACATGATTTCAGTGGCTGCTCCTGTGTCTATGTATGCTTTGCATGTTTGTAGGGTACCCACGATGGCTTCAACCACAAGGGGACCAGGGAGTGGGTCCTTCCTTGTTGGGGGGAAGCAGACACACTGAAGCTCCCAATCCTCCAACCGTCGCTTCTTGTAAGGGACCTTTTCGTCAGAATATACCATGTTTACTTCCTTCCCTTTGCTTTCAGCCATCTTGTCTCGAACTCCCTTGACCAAGTGGGCAAGTTCTCCTGACTTGACAGCCTCTTCGATTCTCTTTTTCAGCTGGAAGCAATCGTTGGTGTGATGTCCCTTTTCTTCATGGAATTCACAGAACTGAGTGGAGTTCTCGTTTTTCCGACTTTTGGGAAGAGGCCTGGGAGGTCTAAATTTTGCTTGACCTCTTCCGTTGCCAGGATTTCTTGAGGGGTTTTGGTGAGAGGAGTGAAACTCATACTCTTATCTCTGCTTGGAGGGTTTCGCCCTTCAACCCTTCGAGGGTCTGAACCCTTCGGGCGTCTGTCGTAAGAGTTAAAGTTGCCTCTCTTTCTGGCTGGGCTGCTACTTCGCCAATGTCACACCCCAACCGATGGCGGAATCATCGGGGCGCGGCACTGAGCGAAACAGATTGTTCAGAAGTTTCCACAACAACTATCATACAATTCAGTTATATAACACGTCCCATACCGTGTCCCAAACAATAACAAGTTATCATAGAAATCAACTAAACAATATGGGAACTGTTCCGACAACTCAAATTCTTAATTATTACAAACCGAAAGTAAATATTGTTTTAAGACTTCTAGACAGCTATCCGTAAATCTTACTGACTACAGGTGCCAGTACAAGATCTACAGATAATTATGGCCCTGGAGCAGATACGTGGACACTGTCCTAAGGTCACTGGCTCCTAGAAGCTTATTATTGCTTCGCTTCCCTAGCAAGCTAGTAGCTTAAACACCTGTCACATACGTTAAAATAACAGTCAATACATATAATGTAAAGGTGAGTACACAAGTTTGATATAGCATATAGAGTTCGAATAGTTTACGCATAACCAAGCACGTACACAAGGGCAAACGATGCATGTAAATTATCAACATGGGACCATCGATACCAATGACTTCGAGTTGACTGTCCGAGACAGTTCGCAATACATGATTACCACCGTAATCCATGCAAGTAATTGTCCTTAGCAACCCCCGTGTGAACGGGTGCTGAGTCCAAACTATAGTACTACGTTGCTAAAGCAGGCAGATAGCACTCCACGTGTAAACATAATAAACAGCAATCATTTAGACAAGTAATACATGCAAGTAGGTTAGCGTTCAAATAGTTTGTGTTGTTTGTGATTTTGATAGATTACGTATGTAACACCCAAAAGTGCTGAAAGCAAAAAGGGGTCGAGTATACTCACAGTGGTTGGTTGTGGATTGAAGGGAGCACTGAGAATAGGTTAGCCTGAATAGTTTGATAACACAACGATGAGTAACGCGGAAAAGAAAAAAAGTAAACAATGTACTTGGATCGAGTAGGCCATTCGATCGGACAGCAGTTCGATCGAGTGGGCTGTTTGATTGGTTTGAAAGTCCGTTCGAACATCCATTCGATCGGCTGGCTGGCTCGATCGGCTGGTTCCTTCAAGTGGATTGTTTCTTCCTTTGATGTGAAGGATGTGTTGGTGTATGATGGTTTGTACTACCTTTCAAGTTGGCCGATCGAACAGCTGTTCGATCGGTTAGCCCAACCGATCGGTTAGCATTGCATTGTTTTCAAATATGTCACTCGATCGGTTGGCATGTTCGATCGGGTGACATTCCAATGTTTCGAAAAGTCTAAGTGTTTAAAGTATAGTATCTCATGATCCGAGCAGTAATGATTACAATCGAGTGGCGTAGTCGATCGAACAGTACCTCGTCAATACTACACTTTTGGTGAGTTGGTGGGTCTAAGTGCTTAGTCGATCGGTTAGCCTAACCGATCGGCTGGCATAGTCGTTCGGTTGGGCTGTTCGATCGAACAGCCTAGCCGTTCGGCCAGCTTCTCGATTTGGTTAACCTATCACTTAACACTTGTTTCTTCCCGTGAATTGTTGATGTTTTAGAGATATTTTGACTACGAGTTGAACCACAAAGCTGGAGTCTCTACTTAGTCTACTGACTCGAGCAGGAATCACCCAAACTCGGTCAGAGACGGTTTGGAACCCAAGTTTAACGCTTAACCCGGAATCGGTATATCTCTCGGTAGAATCCCGAATCTTGAACCATGTGTTCGTTTAGATTGATTTGTAAATCGGTTCAAGCTTCGTTTTCACCGGTTTGAGTGTAAAAGAGTTGAAAGATAGATGAAGACTCATCTTCCAAATCCTTTTCCACCGTGAAATGTTAAGATCTTTGGAAGATTTTAGGTTATTTATGTGGAAATCGGTTAGATCTAGCTTATTCATGGTTGAATGAAGTCAAGAACATGAAGTTCTTGATGAACACCAAGAACACCATGATGACATCACTCAAGAACACCTAGATCTTGGTGATTTCATGGATGAAATCCAAGTTTTGAAAGATAGAAAGATGGAGAATCGATTAATGAACAAAAACGTACAAGGATTAGAACGAAATACTTACCGGTTTGAGAGAAATCTGAGATTTAGTGAGAAGAAGAGGCTGGTCGGTCAGAGCTTTTCCAAAAGTGGAAAGCTTGACAAGGACAGCCCTATTTATAGGCTTCCAAAAGAGGAAAGGGTCTGCTGATCGAACAGCATCCCTGATCGAGCAGCTGTCCGATCGAACAGCCTGTTCGATCGGCTAGCCTGTTCGATCAGGTTGCCCTGTTCGATCGGCTTGCCTGGTTTTTGAGTGTTTCGCGATGATTTTCGGTATTTCGAGTTCGATGGACGATGATTTGAGGATGATAGAATTCCTAATCAAATTACTTTTAGTTCCAACTACTATAACTACATACAAGCATCCTTACAACCATTTCGGGTTCGATTTCCATTGGGTTTGATTCACCTTTGAGTCTTGATTGATTTGATTGATTCACCACACACTTTAACATAAAGGTAAACATGCACAAGTAACACATAAGGCACACACACACGTATAAAAAGTACAAAAATCCCCACACTTGAGTTCGATGATTGATTGATTAGCTTGATTACTGATTGACTAGCTTTATTGCATTGTTACTTCCTATCATTCACAGTCGGTCGTTGATTCACAGTTCGATTATCGGTCGATTAGTTTGATTATTCAACACTTACTCCAAATAATACGAAAATCAAAATGAAACTAAAATGAAATTAATCTTCATTAATCTTTAATTCCAATAACAGTCAACACTTGACTTTGACTTTGGAAAACACGGGGTGTTACAGTCTCCCCTCCTTTAGGGAATTTCGTCCCGAAATTAGGCCGAGAACCGTACATCGCCGTGTGATTTTACCAATTTGATGCTTCAGATCTATCTGAATAACTGCGGGTACTTGGCCTTCATGTCACTTTCGAGTTCCCAAGTGAACTCCGCGCCTCGTTTGCCTTCCCATCGCACCTTTACAATAGGAATGCGAGAGCGTCTGAGTTGCTTGGTCTGTCGGTCCATGATTTCGACAGGCTTTTCCACGAAGTGTAGAGTCTCATTGACCTGAAGATCGTCGAGTGGTATTATCGCGTCGTGGTCGGCTACACATTTTCGAAGGTTTGAAATATGGAAAGTCGGGTGGACATTGCTGAGTTCCTCCGGTAATTCGAGTTTGTAGGCAACTTTACCGATCCTTTCCAGAATCTTAAAAGGTCCAACAAATCGAGGCGCAAGTTTCCCTCTTTTGCCGAATCGGACTACTCCCTTCCAAGGCGATACCTTTAGGAGCACGTAGTCGCCAACTGCAAATTCGCGGGGCCTGCGTCGTTTATCGGCGTACATCTTTTGTCTGTCCCGGGCCTTTACCAAATTTTCCCTTATCTGGTGGATCTTGTCAGTCGTTTCTTGTAGAATCTCGGGCCCAGTCAATTGTGAATGACCTACCTCGTGCCATACAATAGGCGAGCGACATCTCCTACCATACAAGGCTTCGAAAGGTGCCATTTCGATACTGGAGTGATAGCTATTATTGTACGAAAATTCGACCAATGGTAGGTGTTTGCTCCAACTACCACCAAAATCGATAACACACGCACGGAGCATGCCTTCAATAGTACGAATCGTTCTTTCAGTCTGCCCGTCGGTTTGCGGGTGGAATGCGGTACTCAAATTCAGCGTCGTACCTAGAGCTGCTTGAAAAGTTTCCCACAATCTCGATGTAAACCGAGCATCGCGATCCGAAATGATGTCTCGAGGCGTACCATGATTCTTAATGATCTCGTCGGTGTAGATTTGGGCTAGCTTGGCCACCTTATAGTCTTCTCGTATTGGCAAAAAGTGGGCTGATTTGGTTAGACGGTCGACTATAACCCAAATACTGTCGTGACCTGATGGCGTGGTCGGAAGCTTAGTTATGAAATCCATAGCTATGCTTTCCCACTTCCATACTGGTATCGGCGGTTGTTCGAGTAAGCCAGAGGGTCTTTGGTGTTCAGCCTTGACTCTTGCACAAGTTAAACAGCTACCAACATATAGAGCAATATCCCTTCTCATCCCAGGCCACCAGTACTTGTAGCGAAGGTCCTGGTACATTTTGTCCGCACCGGGATGAATGGAATATCGGGATTTGTGAGCCTCGTTCATGATGATCTTTCGCAAATCTGTCCTCCTCGGAACCCAGATTCGGTCCAGATAGTAGAATATCCCGTTGGCTTTGCTCACGAGCTGAGTTCCATCGTGATAGATTCGCTCTTTCTTCAACGTACGCTCATTGAAGCAAGCGTGTTGTGCTTCGCGGATGAGAGCTTCGAGGTTATACTGAGCCTGGATGTTTCGAACACCTATCACGTAATTCTTTCTGCTGAGGGCGTCTGCAACTACATTCGCCTTGCCTGGGTGATAACGGATCTCACAGTCGTAATCGTTGAGAAGTTCTACCCATCGGCGTTGACGCATATTGAGTTCTCTCTGGTTAAAGATATGTTGTAGGCTCTTGTGATCGGTGAAGATCGTACACTTTGTACCATACAGATAGTGTCGCCAAATCTTTAAGGCAAAGACAACTGCGCCTAGCTCGAGGTCATGGGTTGTATAGTTCTTCTCGTGGATTTTGAGCTGTCGAGAGGCGTAAGCTATAACCTTGTCTCGTTGCATGAGCACACAGCCAAGTCCAAGGTTTGAAGCATCACAATAGACAACGAAGTCATCGCTTCCGTCCGGCAGTGTAAGAACTGGTGCGTGGCACAGCATGTGTTTGAGGGTTTGGAAGGCAGTCTCCTGCGCGGTTCCCCACACAAAAGGCTTGTCCTTATGAGTAAGGGAGGTAAGCGGTACAGCAATCTTTGAGAATCCTTCGATGAATCGCCGGTAGTAACCAGCTAATCCGAGAAAAGAGCGAACTTCTGACGGATTCTTTGGCGTAACCCATCCCTTGACTGCCTCAATCTTTGCAGGATCAACGTGTATACCCCGACTATTCACAATGTGACCCAGAAATTGAACCTCCTCCAACCAGAACTCACACTTGGAGAATTTGGCGTAGAGTTGGTTTCCCTGAAGCAACTCGAGAACCAATCGCAAATGCTGCGCATGTTCGGCCCTCGATCTGGAATAGATCAGGACATCGTCGATGAATACAATGACGAAACGGTCTAAGAACGGTTTACACACGCGATTCATCAGATCCATAAAGACCGCGGGTGCGTTGGTCAGACCAAAAGGCATGACAACAAATTCGTAGTGGCCGTATCGGGTTCGAAAAGCGGTTTTGGGTATGTCTTCCTCTTGAATCCGCAACTGATGATAGCCTGAACGTAGATCAATCTTGGAGAAGCACTGAGCACCTTGTAGTTGGTCAAACAGGTCATCGATTCTTGGTAAGGGGTATCGGTTCTTGATGGTCAGCTTGTTCAATTCCCGGTAATCGATGCACATTCGGAACGACCCGTCCTTCTTTTTGACGAAAAGGACTGGTGCGCCCCAAGGAGAAGTGCTCGGGCGAATGAAGCCTTTTTCAAGTAACTCTTGGAGTTGGTTTGAGAGTTCTCGCATCTCAGATGGAGCGAGTCGATACGGAGCCTTGGCTACTGGGTTGGCTCCTGGAATAAGGTCGATTCGAAAGTCGATATCACGGCTTGGAGGTAATCCAGGAAGATCATTAGGGAATACCTGAGGAAATTCTCGGACAACAGGAACATCATTGACTTCAACTTTCTTTTTCTTGTCCGTCTCAGCTACAACAATGTTGGCCAAGAAGGCTCGATATTCCTTGCGGAGATATTTGCGAGCTTGAAGACAGGACATGAGCTTGAGATCTTTCGCAGTAGTTTCACCATAAACACAAAGAATATCACCACTAGCTAGCACAAAACGAATCATCTTATCGGCACACACAACTTCAGCATGGTTTTCACGAAGAAAGTCCATGCCTACTATGACATCGAAACTTCCGAGTTGCATTGGAATGAGATTAATCGGGAATATATGATTGTTGAGCTTGAGGGTACAATCACGGAGCACAGAATTGACAGCAATGGTTCTTCCGGTAGCGACTTCTACTTCGAAAGGCGTCGAAAGATAAGAGCGCTTACGTCTAAGAAGCTTCTCAAATTCAAATGACACAAAGCAGTTATCGGCTCCAGTATCAAACAAACATGATGCATATATACCATTCACAAGGAACGTACCATTGACCACGTTGTTGTCAGCTTGAGCCTGACGTGCATTGATGTTGAAGGTTCTGGCGTGAGCTGCTTGCTGTTGAGGCTGTTGTTGTTGTTGCTGGGGTTGTTGAGCTTCTTGTTTCACCACTCTGTTCGGGCACCGGTTTGCGAAGTGGTTAGGGTCACCACATGCAAAGCAGGTCCGAACATTGTTTGCCGGGGCCTGTGCAGCTTGAGGAGCTTGAGGAGCAGGGAGTAGAGCCTGGTTGACAGCGGCTTGAGCTTGAGCTTGACGGGGACCATAGCGGCAACTCGCAGTGAAATGCCCGTAAACGTTGCAGTGGGCACAGAATCGGCAGGCCACACCCACCGGGTGATGATAAGAACATGTAGCACAGAGTGGGTGGGGGCCGGTGTACGCACGCTTCGCTGGCGGCGCATTGATCACTGGCGCAGTGCGCTGTGGTTGTTGCTGTTGTTGCGGTACTGACTGAAGAGGAGCAGCATTGGTTGCGGCGGCGCAACTCTTGTTCTTCTTTCTCCTCCTTGAAGACTTGGAGGCTTGGGCAGTGGTGTTATCGATTGATGCGGCGGTGACTTGATGCAGGGGCTTGACTTGCTTATCCCAGAAACCAGCCTTCACCCGCTTGTCATTAATCTCAGCGGCGAGTAGGTAGGTTTCCTCGATCGTTGCGGGCTTGGAGGCGTGAACGAAATCTGCGACACAATCCGGAAGAGCACGGATGTATTTCTTGATGGTCATGTCAGAAGTCTTGACCTGGTCGGGACATATGATACTCAATTGCTTGAAACGGGCAGTGAGACCAGCATTGTCTCCCTCCTTTTGCTTGATACCCCAGAACTCATCCTCCAACTTTTGGCGTTCGTGGGGAGGACAGAACTCGTCCATCATGATTGCTTTCAATTCCTTCCACGTCAGCTCGTATGCAGCGTCGTTCCCGCGCTTGTTCCTTTCTGCGGTCCACCAGTCCAAAGCTCGTGACTGGAAGACACCGGTAGCATTGAGAGTACGGAGGTGATCTGGGCATCCGCTTTGACGAAGGGTGACTTCTACCGAGTCAAACCAATGAAACAGAGCCGTAGGGCCATCTTCACCGGTAAACTCTTTTGGCCCACATGCCTTGAATTGTTTGAAGCTAAAAGTAGCTTTGTTGGGATCTTTGGGCGTGAGGGTTCGGGATTCCTCAGATGACTTGCTTGCGTTCTCGAACACATCACTGACGGCTTTTGCCAAGGTCTTAGAGATGATAGCAGCCAGACGTCGATCCCTTTTCTCCTGGCGGGTAAGACGCGAGCGTGATCTAGGTTGTCCAGATGACGACATGGTCTGCAATAGACATCGTCACAGGCTCAACACAACGAATTCGAGTCTCACACGTTCTTAGATCTCTAAAGCTTAGAATCACGTCGCATCTCTCGTCACGTAGCACGTATAATCACATAAGCACATAATCATAGAGGCACATAAGCACAGAAGCAATTAGGACACATAAGCACAGAAGCAATTAGGGCACATAAGCAATTCAGCAAGTAGAGCACTTAATTTCCTAAACACATACGCAATTTTATCCCAGAGGTAGTTAATGTCACGTAATTCCTCCTATCAGTACGCAGTAGCACACCTAGTTTCCTGACAGCCTCTAAGTTCTTGAATATAGCGGTCACATACAACACATCGAGTAGCATAGTATGGCGTAGCGTAGCATAGCATATGGGTTCCGTTTAGATCACATCAACAGGGATTTGAATCGAGATAGGATAGCAACAAAAGTCACGTAGATTGATAACAAATGGAGTAACCAACAAATCTTAAAACACGTAAACAGGTAAATCATATAAAATCGACAAAACAACACTCAAAATCGAAAAATGGATTGTCTGCGGCTACTAGACTTTGACTAACCACGGCAATTTAACTATTCGCAGTTGACTTGTCGTCACTTTCGACTCTAGGGGACATGTTTCTGCCTCGATTCTTGGGCATTATGCATGCGCATTCTAGGCCATACTCGTGAGTTCAGGTCGTTGGAGTCCGTCAATTGCCTTGGCGAGATAAAATTAAAGTTGGAATAACTGCCAAGGTTAGGGTTTCACTCCTAGCTTAGCAATTCCTTCCTTGTTTTAAGAAAATTTTAGGGGAAGTTTTCATCAATTTATGGGTTTCAGCCCCGAATTTGGTATAACTTTCCCCCGTTTTGTTAGAAAATCGCACAAAATAATCGACAAAAATTTGTAATTTAGGCAGGAATTTGCGGGTTTCACTCCTAATCCCGTCCAAATTACAAAATTTGGCTCGGAGTTCGGATGTACTGATACAACATAACATAAAATAAGCACATAAACTTGGTCTCTTGGTTCCTGACTATAGTCTAGGTCTCTAAGACAGCGATCCGGACTAGATCGTGCCCAACCTAATTCCCTATAGTTATGGCTCTGATACCAATCTGTCACACCCCAACCGATGGCGGAATCATCGGGGCGCGGCACTGAGCGAAACAGATTGTTCAGAAGTTTCCACAACAACTATCATACAATTCAGTTATATAACACGTCCCATACCGTGTCCCAAACAATAACAAGTTATCATAGAAATCAACTAAACAATATGGGAACTGTTCCGACAACTCAAATTCTTAATTATTACAAACCGAAAGTAAATATTGTTTTAAGACTTCTAGACAGCTATCCGTAAATCTTACTGACTACAGGTGCCAGTACAAGATCTACAGATAATTATGGCCCTGGAGCAGATACGTGGACACTGTCCTAAGGTCACTGGCTCCTAGAAGCTTATTATTGCTTCGCTTCCCTAGCAAGCTAGTAGCTTAAACACCTGTCACATACGTTAAAATAACAGTCAATACATATAATGTAAAGGTGAGTACACAAGTTTGATATAGCATATAGAGTTCGAATAGTTTACGCATAACCAAGCACGTACACAAGGGCAAACGATGCATGTAAATTATCAACATGGGACCATCGATACCAATGACTTCGAGTTGACTGTCCGAGACAGTTCGCAATACATGATTACCACCGTAATCCATGCAAGTAATTGTCCTTAGCAACCCCCGTGTGAACGGGTGCTGAGTCCAAACTATAGTACTACGTTGCTAAAGCAGGCAGATAGCACTCCACGTGTAAACATAATAAACAGCAATCATTTAGACAAGTAATACATGCAAGTAGGTTAGCGTTCAAATAGTTTGTGTTGTTTGTGATTTTGATAGATTACGTATGTAACACCCAAAAGTGCTGAAAGCAAAAAGGGGTCGAGTATACTCACAGTGGTTGGTTGTGGATTGAAGGGAGCACTGAGAATAGGTTAGCCTGAATAGTTTGATAACACAACGATGAGTAACGCGGAAAAGAAAAAAAGTAAACAATGTACTTGGATCGAGTAGGCCATTCGATCGGACAGCAGTTCGATCGAGTGGGCTGTTTGATTGGTTTGAAAGTCCGTTCGAACATCCATTCGATCGGCTGGCTGGCTCGATCGGCTGGTTCCTTCAAGTGGATTGTTTCTTCCTTTGATGTGAAGGATGTGTTGGTGTATGATGGTTTGTACTACCTTTCAAGTTGGCCGATCGAACAGCTGTTCGATCGGTTAGCCCAACCGATCGGTTAGCATTGCATTGTTTTCAAATATGTCACTCGATCGGTTGGCATGTTCGATCGGGTGACATTCCAATGTTTCGAAAAGTCTAAGTGTTTAAAGTATAGTATCTCATGATCCGAGCAGTAATGATTACAATCGAGTGGCGTAGTCGATCGAACAGTACCTCGTCAATACTACACTTTTGGTGAGTTGGTGGGTCTAAGTGCTTAGTCGATTGGTTAGCCTAACCGATCGGCTGGCATAGTCGTTCGGTTGGGCTGTTCGATCGAACAGCCTAGCCGTTCGGCCAGCTTCTCGATTTGGTTAACCTATCACTTAACACTTGTTTCTTCCCGTGAATTGTTGATGTTTTAGAGATATTTTGACTACGAGTTGAACCACAAAGCTGGAGTCTCTACTTAGTCTACTGACTCGAGCAGGAATCACCCAAACTCGGTCAGAGACGGTTTGGAACCCAAGTTTAACGCTTAACCCGGAATCGGTATATCTCTCGGTAGAATCCCGAATCTTGAACCATGTGTTCGTTTAGATTGATTTGTAAATCGGTTCAAGCTTCGTTTTCACCGGTTTGAGTGTAAAAGAGTTGAAAGATAGATGAAGACTCATCTTCCAAATCCTTTTCCACCGTGAAATGTTAAGATCTTTGGAAGATTTTAGGTTATTTATGTGGAAATCGGTTAGATCTAGCTTATTCATGGTTGAATGAAGTCAAGAACATGAAGTTCTTGATGAACACCAAGAACACCATGATGACATCACTCAAGAACACCTAGATCTTGGTGATTTCATGGATGAAATCCAAGTTTTGAAAGATAGAAAGATGGAGAATCGATTAATGAACAAAAACGTACAAGGATTAGAACGAAATACTTACCGGTTTGAGAGAAATCTGAGATTTAGTGAGAAGAAGAGGCTGGTCGGTCAGAGCTTTTCCAAAAGTGGAAAGCTTGACAAGGACAGCCCTATTTATAGGCTTCCAAAAGAGGAAAGGGTCTGCTGATCGAACAGCATCCCTGATCGAGCAGCTGTCCGATCGAACAGCCTGTTCGATCGGCTAGCCTGTTCGATCAGGTTGCCCTGTTCGATCGGCTTGCCTGGTTTTTGAGTGTTTCGCGATGATTTTCGGTATTTCGAGTTCGATGGACGATGATTTGAGGATGATAGAATTCCTAATCAAATTACTTTTAGTTCCAACTACTATAACTACATACAAGCATCCTTACAACCATTTCGGGTTCGATTTCCATTGGGTTTGATTCACCTTTGAGTCTTGATTGATTTGATTGATTCACCACACACTTTAACATAAAGGTAAACATGCACAAGTAACACATAAGGCACACACACACGTATAAAAAGTACAAAAATCCCCACACTTGAGTTCGATGATTGATTGATTAGCTTGATTACTGATTGACTAGCTTTATTGCATTGTTACTTCCTATCATTCACAGTCGGTCGTTGATTCACAGTTCGATTATCGGTCGATTAGTTTGATTATTCAACACTTACTCCAAATAATACGAAAATCAAAATGAAACTAAAATGAAATTAATCTTCATTAATCTTTAATTCCAATAACAGTCAACACTTGACTTTGACTTTGGAAAACACGGGGTGTTACAGCCAACCAGAACCCCTTTTTCTTTGTTCTTTGATATCAACAGCTTCCTCTCCTCGAATGTGAGCCTCGGCTCTTTCAAGGGCTTCTTCCAAGGTTTTGGGTAGAGATTTGTTGAAATCTCGTGTGAGATACTTAGAGGTTATGGCGTTCATAAAACCAGCCACCCTCATTTTCTCATCGGCCCCCACGCAGGTTAGCCCCTCTTTCTTATATCGTTCAATGAATGCTCGTAGGCTTTCATCATCGCGTTGTTTTATCTGGAAGATCACTGTCGCGTCTTTAACGTATCTCCTTTGTTGGGAGAAGTTTGCCAGAAAGCCTCTGCTGAGATCATCAAAGCTTCGAATGCTTTGAGCAGGAAGGTCGTTGAACCAGATTCTAGCGGACCCAATGAGGGTCTGCATGAACATTAGGCAACATTCAGCGTTCGACCATTTTTCTATTCGAGCAGCACCAGTGAAGATCTGAAGATGATCTTCGGGGTCTTCGGTCCCATCATACGTTTTGATGTGGGCAGGCATTTTGATCTTTGACTGGAAGTCATAATCAGCTATCTGTCTTGAAAAGCATGAAAGGTTACTTGGCTTGTAAGGTTTAGCCAAGTCCTCTTCAGGCCTCGTACCCCCGTTGTTATTATTGCCGTGGTTTCCCTGGGTGGCCAGCACTTGATTGATGAAGTGTTGCCAGGGGAAGTTGGCCATCATCTGAGACATCATGTTGGGTACGAAATTGAAACCCTGAAGGCTTCCAGGACCAACCGAGCAACTTACCCCAAGAGGGGTGCTGGCAACAGCACTTCGTGCTAAAGGGAGCACGGACAGGGCTTGCTCCCATGTGGTAGTTAGAGAAGTGGGACAACTGGTCACCGGGGATTGTAGGAGTTGGTCGAGTGTTAACTCGTGTCCCAGAGGAGTGCTACTAACAGTTGGTTGGGAAGAGAGAATAGGATGAACAACGGGATTTGCCATAGTGGACAGATAAGGGTGAGGGTTTGAAGGGTTGCTAGGACCGGCTTCACTTCTTGTAACGAAGGGTGGTAGAGGTGGTCCAGGAGACAACGTTGGCTCAGGTTCGTCGTAATCTAGACGAATCCTTACACCTTTCTCCCTTTCTCTGTTCACATGTTGGTTAAGAAGTGATCTTAGCTCAAGGAAGTTATTAGCGACCCCCTCGGGGGTAAGTTCAACACGTGCCGGAGTGTCTGACACACCAACGTTGGGAGACGGAGCTCCAGATCTAGATGGGGTTGGTGTGTTAAAGGTAAGAAACTCGGGTGTACTCCCCGGAGTTGAAAAAGGCGTTGTTATTATTGTGTGAGCTTGACCACTTCCCGGGGTAGAGGTGTTAGGGATCTGGTTTACCTCTCCCGGAGATCCACTTTCTGACATGGTGGTTTTGAATGGAAGGAGCTACACGTACCAGGTCTCTTTTGAGGAGAAACAGCGGCGTAGCCCCACGGTGGGCGCCAACTTGTTGATGCAACAAACACGGGACCAAGGATGGTAGCTGGGCTGGTCAGGCAAAAGGGCTGAAGGGTTCAGTTTTGCCTAATGCAGGTCGCGGGGTCCCTCCACGTTTGCAAAACGTGGAAGGAGGTTCACTAGTATGTTTGAATTATTTGCTTTGAAGTTCTTTCTCCAAGGCCGACTCGGATCCAGAAAAGAAAGCAAATAGAATGAATGAGATGAATCTGATGAAGAGTTATTTGGAAGTGACAAAGAACTCTTTGAATGACTAAAGATTAAGGAATCTCTGTGCTTTTTGGAATGTCTTTGAAGTGTTTATGAGCTGTCTTCTTATAGTGGAAGACACCTCTCGAAATGGCATGGACTATACTAGCGAGACCTGTTTGCTTATGGAGGGTTTCCCCTTTTGGGGTTAAAGGCTTTGGACCCCTGGTTAATAGAGTGTGCTTGTGCAGACCTGCTCTGACTTTGTGAGTTGGTGAGCGTGAGTTGGTGGGACGAGGCTCTAGACATGACTAGTTACTGTTTCTCGATTCCCTCATTTTACAGCTTTTCATCCGATGAACCTTTCAACCTTTTAAGCACTTTGCATATTAATAATTTTATTCATCCTTGGGCTACCCCCGTCGTCAAGGGTCAAAGAGCGAAGCCTGAACAGAGGTCCGATCAGAGGTTCATCACTCACAGGTGCCTCTGCAGACGGTATTCAGGGAGCCTAGACACAAAGTAATATGCAACAGAGTGAACCCTCTCTGTATCCCCAAATCAAACCGGTCTCACCTAAACACCCGGTATCAAAGATGCCTAGACACAACAAATAATGATGCAAGACAGAAAATAAAAGAGAGATAGAACGATCTCACAGTGGGTGCCAGCAAAATCCAAAGGGATCAAGGTTTGTAACCTTCACTTAGGGTTACAGAACCTTGATCAGAAGACAGAGAACAGATCTGTTGGTTTGCCCAAAAGGGACCAACGAGAAATCCTTCAAAAAATAGATGCGAGCAAAACCCTAAAAATTTAGGGTTTCGTTCTTCCAGCGGCGGCACAGCAACCACAAGCAATCAGTGAACAGAAAACCAACTAGTGGACCACTGGACCACCAAGACTTCAAGCACCGCCGTCATAACCCTAGATCAGAGTCCTTGGACTGATATACGGATAAGCAAGCACCGGCGATTGCAGCGGAAGACCACCAGAGCACCAATTTAACCTTGGAGCTCTGATACAATGTCAGAACTTTAGGGATGAATCAACAAATGAAATACCAATTTATTAGAACTTCTTTACTAAAAACAGTACAAAGAAATCAGCCAGTCATCACAGATTGACTGGTGTACAAATATAACCAAAAGGTTAACAAGGAAGAGATCAAAACACCCTCACGAATGTACGTGTGAGGAAGAAATGAGAGCAGATGCACAAGTGTTCGAGAAGGAGCAGTGTGAGACGGTGATAGCCAGGATCCCAAGGAGCCAATATAAAGAACCGGATCAACACAACCCTTAAGCCCACCGCAACATGGATCAGCCCAACAGAGCCCAACGCCAACCAAGGAAACCGGAACCAAACCTCAATCAAAAAGGAAAAAATGGGCAACGGTTAGAAACTAAAAAGGAAAACATTTAAACTGAAATATATGTAAAGAATATAGAATATTTTTAACAAATTATCATGTTAGAGGTCTAATTTGTCACCACTAGCTCGTTATGTATATGTTTTAAATCATCATGTTAGATATGCCACCACTAGTCAAATCATCATGTAAGGATTTTAGAAAGGAACATATAGAATAAGATTATTTGACAATAGTTTATTAAAATATAATTATTGCTATACTATAAGGATCAATTAGTAATTCTTAATAAGTTAAGGTCCAATATGTGACATAATGGGTCCGTTACTCCATACATTTATATACTAGAGAAACTCGGTGGAGATCACTCCACCGACTTTTCCTTAGTTAGATACTAAAAGTGAAGTCCTTTAAGACTAGAAGGAGTGGGGGCTGGCTGAGGCCCGGCTAGGACCGGCGCCGGTCCCCCACACCGCCCCCCTCCATCCCACCCGTCCTCACCAGCAAACCCAAGCCAGGCTCGCCGGGCCACCTTTGAAGCATATAGCCGTTAATAACGGCTAGTTTTATAAAAAAAAAAAAAACCTTTTTCAATTTAAATATATACCCATTCTTTATACCATTTCTTCAATATTTCACCCATTCTTCTCCCATTCTCATCCATTTTTATAATAAAACACTCCCATTTTTATACCAATCTTTTATAAAAAAATATCTCTTCATCCACAATGGCATCTAATCCTTGGTGGTCCGGCTCTTCTTCGGATGAAGAGGAGATGTTTTTCGCAAACGCTGTGGTAAAGGCGGCGCAGATTCTTTTGGAAGAGGAAGAGGACTCGTCTGAAAACGTTATTACCAGACGAATACAGGTTAACAGAGACCGCGAAGGAGCGCACGAGAAATTGGTTAACGATTATTTTTCTGATGCACCCCTTTACAACGCCGACACTTTCAAACGAAGGTTCCGAATTAGTCGCCATTTATTCACACGGATTGCTGATGATTTGGCGGGGCTAGACCCGTTTTTCACTCAACGACCCGATGCTCGTAATTATGAAGGGTTCACCACGTTACAAAAGTTTACTGCGGCCATTCGCCAACTGGCGTACGGGACAGTGGCCGACGCGTTGGACGAGTACTTACAGATGTCGGCAAGAACCGCGCGGGAATGTTTGTATCGGTTTTGCCATAATGTGGTGAAACTGTATAGCAAAAAATATTTGCGGAAACCAAACGCGTATGATGTTCAACAGTTGTACCAAGCTCATGAAGCAAGGCACGGGTTTCTGGGAATGCTTGGTAGCATTGATTGTATGCATTGGGCGTGGCATAACTGCCTGACTGGGTGGCGAGGCCAATACACGCGAGGTGATCACGGCTATCCAACCTTAATACTTGAGGCCGTGGCGTCACAAGATTTGTGGATCTGGCATTCTTTCTTTGGGCTCCCTGGTTCACTCAACGACCTCAACGTGCTGTACCAATCGACGATCTTTAGCGATGTCGTTAATGGAATCGGACCGGACACCCGTTTTACAGTATCAGGGGTTGAGTATAGACGCGGGTATTATCTTGCTGACGGAATATATCCGTCTTGGTCTACAATTGTCAAGACTATTTCATATCCTGAGGACGAAAAAAGGAAAAAATTCGCCAAGCGTCAAGAAGGTGCAAGAAAAGACATCGAATGTTGTTTTGGTGTTTTTAAAAAAAAATGGGCCGTCCTTGAACAACCGGCACGTGCGTTCACACCGAAGCGGTTGCGCCTGATTATGTACGCTTGCATTTTGCTCCATAACATGATTATTGAAGACGAAGGTCGGGCGATTTGTGAGTATGATGAGAATGCATCTTACGGGAATACTGTCCCGGTAGATCCGACGCAACAGGATTTAAACTCGTTCGCGCTAACCAACGACTTCACGCATATAAACCTTCAACAGGATTTGGTAGAACATATTTGGAACAACGTTAACGTAACGGACGGTGCCGAAGAGGAAGACGAAGACGAGTAGTTTAGTTTTTTTTTTTAGGAAATGTAATATTTTTTTTATTTTTCGGAAATGTATTTTTTTTTAGGAAATGTAATTTTTTTTATGTTATGAAATGAATTTATTTTTGTATTTGTTAATTTTTATAAAGTTTTTATTAAGTTAATAAAGTAAAACTTAGAAAATTATAAAATAATGAGGTGGGGTAGCCCCATCCTCCATCCCCCTCAATTATGAAGGAGGCCCATCCCCACGAGCCACCTATGTGGCACCTACATGGAGGCTCATCCCCGTGGAAATGTGCCAAACCATAATAAGAGCTGAAAGTGTTGAAGTGGTTTATGAGTTTACATTTATTGCTGCACCCGAGATCGATCAGGACAATTTTGACATTTTATTTTCTTCGCATGAAATTTTACTTATATCTTAAAAACCAATCAACAATCATAATAAAAATCTACTTTTGTCAAATCTTACTTTCACCCCTTAAGTTTAGAAAATATTATTTCACCCCTTAACTTTCTATCAATTTTGTAAAATGTTACTTTAACCCCCTCAAGAGTATATATAATCTGATTTTTCATTAATAACTTTCGTTCGTTAACTTTAAAAAAAACTAATTTGTTGCGTGCTTATTTTTATATACGTGTTTTTATAAATTCGAGATATTCCACGTTTCAACGAAATTTTTTTTGGAAACGAGTTGTTTTACCTTTCTATCCTTAAACTTTGTGATAATGTCAAAACTAATCCCTCTAATTTTGTAAATGTCGCTTTAACACCTACAAGTTTCTAAAATTTCGTGTTTACCCTAAAACTAATTTCTTAACGTTTATATTTTTTTTTTGTATATGTCGATATAAATTCAAGTTCAACTACGCTTTAACGTAATTTTTGTTTGGAAACAGGTCAATTATCTAATGTTTTGTTTTTATGTATGTTTGGAGTTGAACTACGTTTTCACGTAAATTTTCTTTGGAAACAAATCAGGTGAAATGTAATACGTTTTCATTTGACGATATAAATTTGAGTTGCTATACGTCTCGATGTAATTTTAGTTCGAAAACGAGTCGATTGTAGTCTATATTTTATCACGTCGTGTATGACGCCAACATACGTGTTTATTTTATATACGTTTTGAGTTCGTTTACATTTTGACGTAATTTTTCTTTGAAAACAAGTCAGGTCAAATAAAATACATTTTCATTCAACGATATGAACTCGGATTACTTTACGTTTCAACGTAAATTTACTTCGGAAACGAATCAGGTTGATTGTAGTCTACAATTTATCACGTCACATAAGACGCCGCCGCAATGCGCGACGAGTAAAAAAACTAGTTTATTCTTAAATTAAGACATTAGTTTGGTGCATAGCCTATCCCACTTCATGGATGTATTCCAACAAAACATAGTAGTCATTTCAACCTTGCATTATTCAGACACAACCTTTACATCGTTTATATCATAAAAGGATACAACCAAGGGAAAATACAAAGCTATAGCATATATTAAACTTGAACTTGAGGTTGAGTTTGAGTTTGAGGATGAGGAGGCGTTTGAGGATGAGGAGGCGTTTGAGGATGAGCTTGCCCTAGCTCAATATCTTTGTTTGTCTTGAATACGGGCTCAAATTGGCCGAGATAACCTCCTAGTTGAGTTGATAATCCGACCTTATCAATGGGCTCACGATGATGTGACTTGCAAACAAGGTAAAGCATCGTTTGTGCCACATAACCGATCAGAAACAAGTTCATGAGTAGGAAAAGACATAGGAGTCCTATGATTAAGCTAAAAAACGTGAAGTTCCACATAAATATGTAGAATAAGATCAATATACCTGCAAAAACACAATATAACACGAAGAATACGAACCACGATAACAACTTCTTCCCTTTAATAAGTTGATTGCCTTTCATCATTGCTTTTAATCCATATGAGCTTTCCAAAACAGTAACCACACTGGCCAACTGCCAAATCGCTGTTATATATATAAATCCGATGCAATATAGTATAAACAACACCCAAAACATGACATAACCAAACGTGGTGTCTGATATGGTGGTTGCATAAATGCCAGTTGCCACTCCTGCCACCACGTTATAGACAAAAAAGCCCAAGTAAGTCCACAAGAAAGTCAAAGCAAGTCGTTTCCAAACCCTAGGCACAATTTTCAATACTTTCTTGAATGCCACATCACTACCCGTGTACACCGTGGCTATGGTGTAAACGATGGCAGCAGTGGAGAGGAGAGAGAATAGGAAGAGGAAGGTTAAGTAGACAAATTTTAAGATCCAATAACGAATCCATAAAGATGTTTCACGATGATGATAGTAATAGCGATATTCATTACTTCTATAGCCACTAAAACGCCAATCAAGTATGTCAGCGATGACGATGTGAGCCAAGAAGATGAAGGAGAGTGGTAGGATGAAAGTTAGGGTGATTTGAGCAAATATTTTCTTCCATGAGAATATGGTTTTGATAGATTCTTTGTATAGACCAAAGAAGCCTACATTTTGCATCTCTGCTTGATCTAAATCCATGATTTAACCTTTGGGAATAGATAGAAGAGAAGTGTAGATGAATGGAAGTGTTTTGGGGCTAAATTTATAAAACAAAATTATTCCTTGAAGAGGCTGTTAATTTGTAAACAACCGTATAGAATATTATAATATCCATCATTGAGACAAAAGGTTAGATGGCCATAGTTTTCTACGAGAAAGCTACATGTTGTGTTGATATAATCCATTGTTTGTGTTGTTTAATATAATCCAATTTAACTATCTATAACAAATGTTAGATTTACACATATTCACACACTTAAAAGTGTTTATAATTATAAAGTATACGCTTATCTTTTATGTGGAAATATGTCATCAGCAAGGTTTTAGAATTTAGTTTTAGTCAAAATGGTTGTATATCCACAATTAAAAGTGTAAAAACATCAACCACATACATTTATGTGGATTGTGTATACAAGTTTTAAGAAAATTTTCCACAACTCACTATCATCAATCCATCTATCAATAATGCACCACTAAAATTAAAAAATAACTGTACTTAAAATCATGCTTAACTTTTTTTAAAATATGAAAATGAAAATAATTTCAAAATTAATACTAGTAATAAACTTGAATATATCTTTACACAAACGTATATGAGCAACTATATGCATAGATATAAATAACATAAATGAACTTTCATAAAAAGTATTATATCGTATTGTTTATTTACTAAATAAACGAACATAAATCAACTTTAATCAGTCACTTAACGTAGGATTCATTTACCTATCAATTATTCTGTTAATTATTTTTGGCTTTCAGCCACCTATTATACCATCACCAATAAGTGATAACAATAATAAACCATGACAAAACATTATATTCTTGAATTGTATATTTAAAATTGATTGACAATAACCATGCAAGCCACTTTCTTGTATTATTACTTTAATTGTAAAAATGTTTTCATTTATTTGTTTTTGTTGATAACTATGTATTTTTGTCTATTCCATATTTTTTTTATTGTACAAACGAAATAACGATCGAAATGTCCTTTAGAATATTTACATAACAACGTACGTCAAGTACTTTTCACCATCCATTAGTTTTTTCTGTCATTTATCATCGAAAGTAACGTGCAAGACACAGCATTATGCTTGTATCCAAATTTACTTGTAATATTTTGTTTAGACAACGCATAATCAATTTTGAGTAACGAAACATATGAATAGAGCAAACTTAAACAAGTTTGAGCCCGAACTCGAGCTTAAAAATAAGCTTGTTTATTAAAGCAATGCGAGCCCAACCTTTACATGTTGAGGTTAAGTAAATTTGTAAGTCTATAAACGAGTCTATAATTTATATAATTTTTCATTTAGTATGCTAACTATATATTTATATAGTTAAAATTATAGGGGAAAGTTCTCTGCTTTCATCTCATTTATTAATTAGTCGACTATCATCCTTCACACTAAAATTTTTGCTTACACACATCAAAATTTATCATACACGTTTTGAAATTTATCTTACACATATTGAAATTTATCCAACATAACCCATAATTCATCCTACACACCTCGTAATTTATCCTACACTTTAAATTAATTTTTTCTTCTTTGAAAAAATATATTTTTTGAAAATAAGTTACAAATTTAATGTAGTTTATTAAAAATGAAGACTACCAATAATGAAATATCTAAGTTTACCAATATACATTTAAACTAATATTAAATATAAAAATTAAATAGAATAAAATGAAAGATTCTTATAGGTTAAAATTTCTTCCTTTTTATTTTTACAAAAAATTCTTCTCATTTAAACCCTCTACTATTAATATATATACAGGAATGATCATAATAACAAAGTAAAATATTGTGATGTTATATATAAAGTTATAATTATGTAAATAACTATAATCGTAGATTAATTAATAAATAATAAATGAGCTTAGCCCGAGCCAAGCTCAAGTATTACTCTATTAGGAATATAGCTCGAAACGAAACAAGTCGAGCTCAAATTGTTTATACTCCTATACCTGGTGCTTGACAAATAGCATTATAGTTATAACGAAAATGGGGTAGACAAATATATAACCACCTGTGTTTCATAACTAAAACGAAAGACACAGATGTTCATATGGTTCTTGCATTTTATACGATGGTGGTGGGTGGTGGTGTTTAACCCTCTGTAGATCTTAGAAGATTTTAAAAATAGTTGGGCCAAGTCTGCACCAAGAAAAGCTCGCGTAGACGTTTTCTAATGAAACGTCTTCGGAAAAACAAACAATCTGCAGATAGCAATGTCTGTGTGTGTTCTGCGTGACGCGGAAAGAAGGGACTGCACAAATCCTTTTTTAGAAAAACAAACACCACCTAAAACTAATTCTGAATTAACGACCCAATGTAAAATGTTGAGTTTAAATAAAAATAACTAATATACATAAATTTATATTTGTATGGTATATATTTAAAGAGTATGTCAGGGAATTGTGCTAGACAACTTATATATTTAAAGAGCCTGTCAGGGAATTGTGCTAGGGCGCTGCCTGACACTTCCCCAGTGGCCTAAACAAATTACGATTTACCCCTCAATTTAGAGTTACGATTTTGTCCCTTGTTCAAAATTACGATTTTGCCCCAAGTTCAAAATTACAGTCTTTCCACCATTGTAACTTTTGATAAATTATGAATTTCCCCTAGTCAAAATTAAGAATCCCCCCCCCCCCCCCGGTTCAAAATGCAGTTTTGCCATTATTATAGCTTTTGACAAATTATGATTTTACCTCAGTCAAAATAATGATTTTCCACTAGTTCAAAATTACAGTTTTGCCATCGTTTTAGTTATTTTTAGCAAACCTATGGTAGTGTTATGTTTTAATTGGTTGACTTGATGTAACTTTTATCCGTGCCAGGCAGCTGCCTAGCACTCGCTCATTGGTACTAACAGATTACAGTTTTACCCCAGCTCAAAATTATAGTCTTACCATCGTTTTAGTTTTTTTTTTCTAGCAAAACTATGACAGTGTTTTATTTTAATTGGTTGAGAAATATTTGGACAGTGTCCCGCAACACGTGCGGGGCATAAAACTAGTTATTTATTATATGGTAAGTAAAGTAAAAAACATTTAAGTTTTCACTGATTTTACGAAACATTGCATAAATCTCCTGTCGACAATTAAATGCCCGTTTATAAAAAGGCCGGCCCAACATATTAAAACACTTTTCGTTCCATTTGAAGTGTACCAAAAAATTCTAGAGAAAATCTGAAAATTGTGAAAGTATTTAACCGAAGATGGGGTGGTGTGGTGATCAAGCCAATAACTAAGCCCACGTATTGACAATTGACATCATAGGTCAAGGCCCATTATTCAAAATTATTTGTTGATGTTTGAGCATAGCGGTTATTGATGAACCGGTACGATGGTTTGCCGGAAACACCGTGTTAAAGGCAACGGAAGTTGCTAAACAGTACATTATAACTGTTTGGTAACAGTTTGTTGTTTTGACACAATGATTGGGTTGCTGACCACTTTTTTGTTGCTAATTATAATATAATATAATATAATATAATATAATATAATATAATATAATATAATATAATATAATATAATATAATATAATATAATATAATATAATATAATATAATATAATATAATATAATATAATATAATATAATATAATATAATATAATATAATATAATATAATATAATATAATATAATGATTTGATTTTTATTGTTTGTGAAGATAGATTGAAGTATTGAAGTTACAAACTACTTCAATGTCATAAACAAAATACACTATTTGTTGTGCCGGTTTATGGACAAATGAATCTCTCGTACTTAATCTCTACTATTATATAAACCATCATTTACGTTTAGGCTTGTCAGATATTTTGTTCTTTTAACGGGTGGACGTTAAATGCATTTGTTAAAGCAAGTCATGTGCAATGTACATGATGAGGACATATTAGACTTTTATACCCTCTTGAGATCAATTTGTAATTTACTTAAAAGAATAAGAGTTTAGGGGAAGGAAGGGGTGGGTATGGTTTTTTTATATATTGTTTTTTATTATCTTAATTAAATGGTAAAAAGACATAAATGGACTAATGTAGAGTGCACATAACTACTTCGTTCAAATCAAACATCCGTTAAAGGCGAAATCTGTGACGAATCCTAAACGTAAAGGATAATTTATATAATTAATGAAGATAAAGGACTGACCTTGAAGACAAAATTTGTAATTTTATCAGGTAGGTTATAAATATTTGTTATTAAATTAATTTTTATATGGTTACAAGAAAAATTGGACAAAAGGTTTATAGTCCAACGATATCAATGTGTATGAAAAATGTGTCCCTCTAATAGTTAGCATTGTAATTGATGGACAAAATGTGTAAATTAAAGATTATGATAAATTATGGTGAAGAGAGAATACCCTCAACGATTACAATCATGAATTTAAGAGAGGAAAGTAAGAAAATTAAGAAAGAATAAAGGTTAAACACATTTTCAGTCATACCTTTAGTTATTCTTTACTTATGATCATCATCATCATGTATAGTTTGACAAGTTTTGTAGCTTTCTCACGTTTTTCAAAAGTAATCACTTTCCATTTTTGAGTTCAATTTTAATAATCTCAACTATTCGTCACTAGCTGCCAACAGTACCAACTTTAAAAATAACCACTGGCAGTCCCAACTAGTGACATATTGGCCACCAATGGACCCTGACTAACAGAATCCTAACGCCGTTAGTCTCCGGTCGCCGGAAAACCGTTTTTGCCAGAAAAAGGTTTCTAAAGGTCAGATTTAAGGTTACAAATAGGTTTGGGACGAAAATGTTGAGTTTTCCGGCCACAAACTTGAGTTTGCAGGCCAAAAAGAAGTTTTCCGGCGAAAAAAGAGTTTTCCTGCGACTTCAATGATTGGGGTTTTACTACAAAAAGGTTACTAAAAGTCCGTAATAAGGTTAGAAGGAGGTTTGGGACAAAATGTTGAGTTTTCCGGCCAAAAATGAGTTTTCCGGCAAAAAACGTTTTTCTGGCGACCGAAGACTAACAGCGTTAGGGTTCTGTTAATCAAGGTCCATTGGAGGCCAATATGTTAATAGTTGGGACTATCAGAGGTTATTTTTTAAAGTTGGAACTGTTGGCGGGCGGCCAACAACGAATAGTTGGGGTTATTAAAATCCAATATTCCTTAACAAATACTTGTACGTCTCTTTCTATATATATATATATATATATATATATATATATATATATATATATATATAGGGGACCGCTAAAATGAAAACCACCTCCAGTTGTAAAAACCATGAGAACTACACCGTACGGGGCGAGTTGGACCAAAATTTTTTTTCATAAACGTTGATGCATGCATTATAAACACATTTGTAAAAAAAATTCAAAAAAAAAAAATGTCGTGTGTGTAGTTTTGAGCACCACAAGTTTGTGTTTACGGGTACCGTAAAGTTTTGAGCACCACAAGTTTGTTTTTACGGGTACCGTAAATTTTATTTAAAATTTACGGTACCCGTAAACACAAACTTGTGGTGCTCAAAACTACACACACGACATTTTTTTTGAATTTTTTTTACAAATGTGTTTATAATGCACGCATCAACGTTTATGAAAAAAATTTTTGGTCCAACTCGCCCCGTACGGTGTAGTTCTCATGGTTCTTACAACTGGAGGTGATTTTCATTTTAGCGGTCCCCTATATATATATACACATATATATATGAAGAAACACTGGTTAAATGACCGGAATCAGATAAACCAGGGGGTTAGGTTCTGCATAAAAGGGGTTGGTTTCTTCTCATTTGGTTCAAAGGGACGGATCTTCTCCTCTTCTCGATAAAACAGAAACCGCCAGACTCGCCACGGGGAGAATGGGGGTTATCTCCGTAACCACCCTCCGGCTTGAGAATAAGTATCGGTTTATGAAAAAGAAGAAGTATAAGTGAAGTGAATGTAACTTGAAGTTTGTACCTGAATTACTCTTCTATTTATAGTCGGGAGTTTGGGCGAGAAAACCTGTTATTGAAATATTGACGGAATGTGCTAACTCCGTAAGCGGTTATTTTTCCTTCCGTTAATTTTCTTAATCCGATGTGAAAGCATACGGATCGCTATTTAGATCAACGGCTGGGGTATTGCCACGTGGAAAGTGGGCAAGTGGAGATTTTTCTCCAATTCCATGCCATCATCGTAACTTCAAGGGAGCCCGGGATGATGACACGTGGCCTAGACGGTTATTACTGTCTGGTGGTGCACGATTGAGTCTTCTAGAAGATTACAGCCGTAATCCGGTGTGACTCCTTATCGTGTGGTATCAGTGCAGTAAATAATATCCAAGTCTGGGTATTATTTAAGCAGGAGTGCTTGTTGGGATTTTTATCCCTTTGTTATGGAGAAAGGCGCAAGGATTTATTAATTTCCTTTTGGCGCGCAGGTGTTGTCTGCTGTCTTTCTTCTAAGCTCTCTTTATTGGAACAGTGCGCGGCCTAGCAAGGTCTAAAGAGGGTTAAAAGATGAGGTTATGGTATGGTCCCAAGTATTCAAGGCGAGGTTTTTGGGACCTTACCCCTTCAAGTCCCCCTAGTCTAGTGTTGCTCTTATGCAAGTAAGTGGAGCACTGGACTATGAGAGAGAGTTGCTTTTTGCTGTAGACTTTTTTGGCGCGAAAATGGAGAATCTTCTGGGAGAAGATACCCTTTGCTCATTATTTTGATTTTTTGAAAATCTTGATCTTGGGTCTGCAAAAAGGTGCCGTAATGACTAATGACATGTGACAGCTGTCATTGTCAGCTTGTACGTTACTGACCGTGTTTCCCACGCGCACGTGAACTCGCGTTTATGCTATTCCCCACTCGCCCCTGACGCTTGGATAACTGTGTCATCCCGAAAAAGGTGTTGTTGCAGTTACCTAGTCTATTTATGGCGGTGAGTATATAAGTGTTTTGGGTTGCCTATTCTTGTTAATCATTACTTTCTTGAAACCCTTTTTCCTCTTCGTCTTCTTTATCCGTTCCTAGAAAGAATTTGCAATTTCTTACTCTTATTTCAACCGGAGATCATCACGAAGACTCTACTGAAGAAATGTCTGCCGAACTTCCACCATTAAAGTGGTCTAGGGCAACTTTTGATGGTTTGATTCGGAATCTCAGGTTTCCGGAAAACTGGGGTGCCCGATACCCTGAAGAGGGTCAGACGGCGGCGGATGCTCCGGCCGGGTATTTGACCCTATTTTGGGATTTCTTTTGTGAAGGCAACTTCCGTCTGCCTGTAACGAAATTCTTCCTTGAAATTCTTGAGTATTACAAGTTCCATATCTCCCAGATGCACCCTATTGGTATGGTTATGGTTCGCCATTTTGAATTTGTGTGCCGGACGATGCATATCGAACCAACGGTTCCTCGATTCCGTGTTTTCCACCAGATGCATTGTTCTTAGGGGTTTTATTCTTTTGTGCAAAGAGCGTCTGCAAAGAAGATCTTGCTGCAACCCTCGAAATCCTTCCATGATTGGAAACATAAATTCTTTTTTATCAAGGTAGGAGTTATCCCGATGAGGATGATTTTTAGGAGAAAGGAGGATGTTCCTATTGAGACCATTCAAACCCCTGTTGACGAAAATTGGTACCAGGACCTGAAAGACGTTCCGTCTATTGCCCTGCCAGAGAAAGCCCTTTTTGGTGCCAGTATGAGTCTGAACTGGGAGATGAATCGAGAAGAGAAGCCGGTGTACATGGAGGATGGCAAAGGTAAGATTTTTGCCCTGTTCCTTTACTTTTTCTTTCTTCTTCTTCTTCTTCTTCTTCTTCTTCTTCTTCTTTTTTTTGAATTTGCCTTTGTTTTTCCTCTGGATGCCTTTATTTCAGAATCTGTTCCTGGTAAGTGTCATCTTTTGCTTTCTTCTTCTCACTTCCTTGAATAATTGTGATTTATATGTTTGTTTTTACAGAAAAGCCGAACTCTCCTGTTCCCAAAGAACCATCATTTGTGGTTAATGAAGATCTTCCACCCTCTCCCCCACGCACCTCTGTTGCTGACCAGTTAAAGAATACCGAGATTCCCGAGCGTGAGGCGGGGAAGACTGCTGGGGCTGAGAATCTTGAGGCTGACAAGCCTGTTGATGTTGCTGTGGATGCGGAAAAAATTACTAGCCCGGAGATTATGGATGGTGCTGGTAATCCACAAACTTCTGAACTTGCTGCTCATTATTCGGAGAAAGGGAAGACTGCTGAAGAGATCCCTGTTACAACTTCTCCTTCCAAGGCTTCTGGTTCTATGTCTGAGAACATTGAGAAGGTCACTGTTGAAGACCAAGGCTCATTCTCTGATGCTGACAAAAATTCTCCAATTCTCCCGAATGAAACTCCGGGGGATTATTATTATAGAAGCTATTCAGAGAAGAATGCTTCTGAGATTCATGTCACTGTCTGTAATCTGAAGAAAGGTGGCACTTTCTCAGATTGGCGCGTGTGTCGAGATTGGCTGTAGGGAGCCTTTCCACCTGGGGAGATCAAGTTTCAGGAGGGACGCCTTCATGATCAAACTTATCATGCCTACCTTGAAGAGGTTGCTTCTTATACATCCACTACGCACCGCATAGTGCGTGAGTGGCATAGTATGCATAAGGAGTGGGCTGCGTTTAAGGCGTCCAAAAAGAAGGTTGTTGATGATGAAAACCACGTTGCCCAGTTGAGGGCTAAACTAGAAGCTGATTAGGCCAAGTTTGAGACTGATCGGAAAATTGAAGAGTGGTTCGTTGCGGGCTGGAAAAGAAAACCGGAAGCGGAAGCTGCCCTTCTTTCCGAGGAGCGCAAGAACTGGAAAAAGATCTGCGAGAAAGATAATGCCGAGAAGATGGGTCTCCGCAATGTTATCAATAATCTCAAGGCTGAGGTTGAGAAATTGAAGAAACAAGATGCGGAGATCGAGAAGTTAAATAAGGAAAAAGCTGACGCTGAAGCTGCGTGAGATGAAGCGCGTTCCCACAGAGAACGAAGTGAACAACGAGAGGTACATACCTGTGCCGCTCTTGCTCTTAGAGATAAAGAGATAGAAGAACTTACTGCTTTGCTGTCTGATCAGGAACATCTCAAGAAAGATTTGGAGCTTGCGCGTTCTGAGAAGGCTGAAACTTCCCGCTGTCTAGCTGAAACTGAAGAAAAGCTAGAAAATTCTGAAACGGCGCGAGCGACGGCGGAGAGTGAACTTGAGCCTTTGAAAAGTGACATGTTATGGCTGAAAGAACACGGGATTGCCAGTGTAAGTTGCTTTCTGCTCGTAATTCTTGCGAAAATGTTTTGCGCTTTTTCCTTATTTGCCTTCTTGTTTTTTATAGGTAGCTGAATCAGTGTTGAATTATGAAGAACTAGATAAAACGGTTGCACGTTTGGTGGTTGCTGCGCGAAATGACGGATATGCTTAAGGGTATGCAGAATGCTCACACCATGTAGTTAATGCTTTGAAGGTTGATTGGGATACTAGTAGATCCGCTACTCATTGTGTTAATACTGGCGCTGCCCTTGTAGCTATGAAAACAGAATTCAACAACTTACAGCTTCCTGTCATGGATCTTATAAACGTTGCCTTGCAGTCCGAAGATCATGTAGCGCAACTGAAGGAAATCTTCCCGGATGGAGATGAAGACGAAGATTTAGCGTAGGTTTCCCTTTGTGATTGTATGAACAATTTTTTTGTAGTCTTTTGGGATGTGTATCCCCATTTTTGTTAATGCGCTGCCGCGCAAGTAACATGTATTGAAACACTGCCGTGTTTGATAATTTTGTTAAGGCGTATTGGTGCGCCAGGAGTAATATGATGTGTGTTTTTGGTTTACAATATTTTGCATGGGTATAATTACTTTGATTTGGTAAGGCGAATAAAGGTGGTATGAAGCTCGTGTGTGAACGTATGATCTTGCACGATGTGTGTAATCGCTGACCGTTCATGAGACTTGTACTGTATTTACCATAATGTTTTTGCGCTTACCAAAAGAAATTGCATGCACTTTGTAACAAAAAAACACAAAAATAATAGAAACTTTGTTGTTTATTCATGGATAAGGCACAGAGGCCGTACAAAGTCTATTAAAATAATTACATGGGACTTAACTTACTATAGTCCTTGCTTAGAACTGATAAACTGTAGAGTCTGTGCAATCTGCAAGGAGGCTATAAAGCTGTTACTTAATTCTTCACTTTTTTACTCGGGCCTTCCTCGCCACGAGTAATTTGTTTTATCTCCTTGCGCACATTTTTTAATAGGTGAGTGAGCTCATCGCTTTTAAGCGCCTTCTCGATCTCGGTGCGCAATGAGATGCAGTTATTGGTGGTATAACCGTTGTCTTTGTGGTACTCACAGTACTGACTCGGGTCCTGTCCGCGTTTGTTCTTCATAGGTGGTGGAGGCTTAAACTGGTAATCCTCCGTACTTAATACTTCTGCGGGAGTTTTGGTCAGGGGAGTCCATTGCCTCTCCCTGTTTTCTTGTTTAGTTTCTCTCTGTGCAACAAGCTTATTGATGGTAGCTCGTGCATCTTCCGATGAATAATTTCCTCAACTCGAATCGCGCCATCATTTCTTAAATTTTTTCCCGCTGCTCGGGCCTAAATCTGTTGGGCGGCTGTGCGGTGGTGGCGGCCTGTTGGTGCTGAGATTTTTCTCAGTCTGGGCATAGAACTTAGCCGCCGCCATTAATTTTTCCCAGCTTTTTAGGAGTCCCTCTATTCCGGACAAGACTTTTATCATGTCGTCACATCTGACGGCATATTTAAATTGAGCTCGGATTAGGCGCTCGTGCACGTCTCCAATTTCGAGTACCTCTTTGTTATAACGAGTAATGAAGTCTTCTAAACTTTCATCATCGCGACGCCAGATATTCATTACGTCCGCCGTATCGTGGATGGATCGCCTCTGTTGGCTGAAGTGTACTAAAAACTTCTCGCGTAAGTCTACCCATGACGTGATTTTCCCCACGGGCAGGTTGTCAAACCAGAGCCTTGCGGCGCCTGTAAGGGTTTTGTAACACCTCGAAATTTTGTGTCCAATAATGTATTGACACGTGTCTTAGGTTTACACGTGGTGTCAAATACTGAATAAAGGACTAAAGTTGGCAAACATTGAAAGTATGTAAATTCGAGGGTTAAAAATGTCAACAAGGGATAATTATACTGTACAATAACCCTAAAAGATGCTAGAACCTTCAAACGAATGAATCATGGATCGTACGGAACGAAATGTGGAAGAAAGTGAGGAATTACGAACTACAGGGGTCGAAAGTGTCAACATGTTTAAGTTATACCTCTGAGTGACCTTTTGACAAACCCGAAGCTTTGTAACGGTTAATTATGCTCACTAGAATACTCGACAAAAATTTCATAAAGTTTCGTTATCGTATGAGCAAGTTGTGATCAAATTCGTATGCGAGGGACTAAAACGTCAACGTTGAAAGTTAAGGACTTTTCGGGTAACAATAAGTTAACCGGGGACTTAACGAAATGGGTATAGGTCTTGAAGCCCCTAAACGTAAATTTTTAAGGCTCAATATGCAAGAAACTGATGGCCAATCAGTGTTCGAAAAGCCAAGGATCAAATCGCAAAAATCAGAAAATAGAAGATCTGCTGCAGAGGGGGGTCGCGCGACGCGAGGCCCAAGGGGGGGTCCGTCGCGTCACGCGAGGGGCTCTCTGGTCGTTTCTTTTTGCTCCATGCTTGCCTTTTCACTCCAAACCGACTTAGTTCCATTAATGTAGCAGCATGGGCGCCCCCTACCTGCTTTAGGGCCCTTAGAGACACTTGTTGATGATCAATGAGCATGGGTAGACTTGTTTGTCAACAATCTAGAGCCTTATGAACACTATATAAAGGCCTTCATGTACAACAAGTTCTTCACACCTTTCTTGTGACACTTCGGATTTTCCCGGGGAACCTTTGTGATGTAACTTACGTGTAAATATGTTATTAAATAAAAAAATCTGAACTATTGAGTTACATGTTATGTGTGTATATGTATTTGTGATATATATATGTATATATATATATATAGGAGCCGAAACCATGACCCAACTCGAGACCCCTTGGTCTCGAGTGAACAGTAGCAGTGGGCCGGTTAGGGCCTTGTGACCGAGAACCCAACCCGGAAACCCCCCTAGCCCAACTCGGTACATTATATAAACCAACCCTCCCCTCCCTTAACCATTTTTACAACACTCTCATACTCTCCTCTCATCTCCTCTCACTAAAGTTAAGGCAAACCAAGATCACCTCCTCTCATCTCCTTCTTCTCGGAACCAAATCGGAGACATCAAGTTCTCGGATCAAACTCAACATCGCACTAGGAAGACCACCCTTCACACCCTTCACCAACCGGTTAGTTTTGTGGCTTTGTTGATTTTGAATAACTCTTGAATGCTTGGTAGTGCTTGATTGTTTATGTTTGTTACTATAAAATGCTTGAGATTGCTTGAAGATGATTTTGTGTCTTAATGAAAATTACCCGGCTTTGTGTTTAATGGTTTTGTTATTCGGTTAATGCTAGGTGCTTGTTAGAATGATTTTGACCATGTGATGTGCATGATTTGCTTGATCTCATGAGTTTTGATTTGTGATGAACCATGCTAGATAGGAACCGAGAATAATAATGCCGATTATGTCAAAACTAATTGTGTTAAAAATGTGTTCTTTGATCTCATAGTTTTGTGCTTAAATGATGAATGTGGTTTGAATATTGTTTGATTACATGATGAACAGTTGAAGATGGTTTGCATATTCAAAAATAGGTGTGTTTGATCCATGTTAGACAAGGGATAGACAAACAAACATGTTTATGCAATATTAGTGGGTAGCACATATTGGTTTCATGAAAATGCATTTCTATTGGTTCGTACAAAGTGACAGGTTCTAGAAGGTCTTCATGTGCACGTAATCATCGGTTGCGAGTCGCAACCTTTGGTTGCTACTCGAGACCACAGCAAGACTTGTCGAGATCTCCCGGTTGTGAGTCGCAATCAACGTGTGTTGGATCTGGTTGCGAGTCGAAACCGTCGGTTGCGAGTAGGAATCTCTGATTGCGAGTCGTAATCAAAGCGTGACGAACCGAGACCTCGGTTGCGAGTCGCAACCTCGGTTGCGAGTCACCCTTGTCTCGACTGGGCTGTTATTGGGCCAAAGAACTTGTTGGATTATCTGTTAACTGGACTGCTTGAGTATCTGTTACTGTTTAGGCCCAATAACCCCACTGTTGTATGTTGGACTTTCTGTTGACTGGGCTGCATGTATACCTGCTACTGTGGTTGTTGCATTTATGTTAAGTGTGTTTTATACGTGTTTACTTGTACCCAACTTGACCCATACTTGGTAACCATGCTAGGACGTGGTGACCAACATACTTAACCAAGTAACGTATCATACCGAGCAACCCAAGGTGAGTTCACAACTTAAAAGCATGCGTCCCGGTGGTTTGGGACACGAGACTAAAACAACCCTATCCCCTTGTAAAGGGGATACCGTCTACATTTCCTTCCTTAGTTATTGGGAACAAACTTACTTTATCTTCCCCTGCATTGGGGAAACCTTTTGGTTAATTACTGTTTATACGGAATGCAACCAACGGCACTAAACGCAACTCTATCACTCAAGTCCCTACTACATAATACCGATTAGTCGCCGGTGCCAGGCGAACGGGTTATTAGTTGATAGCGCTATTTAGGTCTTACCAGCCTCACACCGTGCCATGGTATGGGATCGGTCGTGAACTAATGTACTCAGGCATCCGTCAATGATGATAGAACATTGACATCGGGGCATCCTGCGGAAACGCATCCGGTTACCTAGTGTTCGGTATTGGAACAACAGTTTAGTCGCTAACTTTTGGGGTAGCTCCCCATGGCATGTATAAACGGATAAATTAACTGGTGAAACAAGTTTTTGGTAATTAAAACTGGACAACTAGGAACTCACTCAGCATTATTGTTGACCCCCTTACTGCATGCTTTGCAGGTGGCCAGTGACTGGAGCAGCTGCTTGGGATGTGTAGTGGTCGTCTGCCCGTGTGTTGGGCATTTATCATGATTACTTTATGAACACTGTTTAAAACTATTTATTTGTGCTTCCGCTACTTTTTACTCTGAACTTAAAACGTCGAACTCTAAACTTAATACTTGCTAATCGTATGGTTAGTAAGCGCTATCTGAATATTAAATTTAATCATTCAGTATGATTGATGGCTGGATCCTGGTCAGTCACGCCCTCGAAGCGGGTGTCATCCGCAAGTGGAAATCTGGGGGTGTGACAGATTGGTATCAGAGCCATTGGTTATAGTGAACTCGGTTTTAAAAAGGGGAAAAATCTTTTTGAGAAAAACCAGACTATAACCCGTGACTCGTGACGACACTACACTCCAAGTACAAGGCTCGACTTATCTGACCTCATAGCTCGGACCCATAGTTACTTGCTTAATTGTCTTATGCTTTCCGCTTTACTATACGTACTAGTTTGCCTGATTAGATAGATACATCTTCTCTCTTCTATCTTATTCTCGCTATCACACTCATACTATGTTTTCTGGTTATGAAGACAATGAGTGGACGCGGACGAGGAAACGTCAACATGTCTCAGGCTCAGTTCACTAACCTGCTGAACACTGTGGCTGCAGCTTTCGCAGCTCACCCTATAGGTAAGCTCGTTGTTTTAGGATGTTTAGATCCTACCGCCACATCGTCTTTTCACCTCTAAACCTATTTCGCTTCACTCCTCACAACAGGTCAGCCTGCACCTGTGCAACCACGTGTTTGTACCTTCAAGACCTTCATGGATTGCAAGCCTCTTCCGTTCAGTGGCACTGAGGGTGCCATAGGTCTCCTGCACTGGATCGAGAAGGTCGAAGCTGTCTTCGCTGTCTGCGAGTGTCCCCTTGCGAATTGGGTGAAGTTTGCTACTGGTACTCTTGAGGGAAGCGCACTTTCATGGTGGAAAGCGCAAATTCAAATGCTTGGTTTGGAGACTGCTAACGCTACTGCGTGGGAAGATTTCAAGGACATGATCAAGGAAGAGTACTGTCACAGGGATGACACCCACAAACTCGAGGACGAGTACTATGAACTCAAGATGGTTGGGTCAGAGATTGAGACCTACACCAAACTGTCCAACGACTACGCTGCTCTTTGTCCAAACTTGTCCCGACCCATGTACCGAAGGATCGAATTGTACATCAAGGGCTTAGTCCCAGAGATCAGGAGCCATGTAACCTCGGCTAACCTCCCTACTATACAGCCTGTGGTTCGTCTTGCCCACAAACTCACCAACCAGGCCGTGGAGGAGGGCAGGTTGCCCAAAAGGATCAGTGCTGCGGAAGGAAGTTCTAGTGATGGCAAACGAAAGTGGGATGGAAATCAGGGCAAGGATGCTAACCCTACTCAAGCCCCAGCTCAGCAAAGGAAAACTGACAACAACAAAGGCACTCAGCAACAGGGTGGCTACCGGGGAAACTACCCTAAATGCAACAAGTGTAACAGGCACCACAATGGGGCATGCAACAAGGGTCAGTGTCAGCGATGCCACAAGATGGGGCACGAAGCAAAGGATTGTAGAAGTCAGTTCCCGGCAAGACAGAATCAGCAACAACCCCAACAGCAACAGCAGCAGGGAAACAACAGAGCATGTTTTAAATGCGGGGCAACAGGGCACATGCGAAAGGATTGCCCTGAACTGAATCAGAATCGCAACAACAATCAGGGAGCTGGGAACATTGAGCAGAACAACAATGCTGGGAATGCAAGGGGCAGAGCTTTCGTGATTGGAGCTGGAGAGGCAAGGAACGATCCCAACGTCGTGGCGGGTAAGTTCCTACTTGATGATCGTTATGTTTCTGTGTTATTTGATTCCGGTGCCGATGCCAGTTATGTATCCCTTCGCATTAGTAAGAAACTTAAGCACTCGCCCGCATTATTAAGTTCTAAGCACATCGTCGAGATAGCTAATGGTAAGAACATCGAGGCCACGCACATGATCCACGACTGCACCCTAGAATTGTCTGGCCACACGTTTAGTATCGATCTTTTCCCTGTTAAACTTGGAAGCTTCGACGTCGTCATTGGTATGGATTGGTTATCCAAACATCGCGCTGAGATCCTCTGTCAAGAGAAAGCAGTTCGTCTACCTCGTCGTTCTGGTCAGCCCCTCATCGTTCAAGGCAACAAAGGTGGAGAAGTCACAGGTATTATCTCGCTTCTAAAAGCCCAGAAGTGTCTGCAAAAAGGGCACACCGCTATCCTAGCACTCGTCACCAATACTCACAAAAAGGAAAAGAGGATTGAAGATTTTCCTGTAGTACGCGACTATCCCGAGGTATTTCCTAAGGAACTACCTGGACTCCCTCCCCACCGTCAGGTCGAATTCCAAATCGAGCTCGCTCCCGGAGCAGCACCCATAGCTCGTGCGCCGTACCGTCTAGCCCCTGCAGAACTGAAAGAACTCGCTACGCAACTACAGGAACTATTGGATAAAGGATTTATCCGTCCTAGTTCATCACCCTGGGGAGCCCCAGTACTCTTTGTCAAGAAGAAGGATGGCACATTCCGAATGTGCATCGACTATCGTGAGTTGAACAAGGTTACCATCAAGAATCGTTACCCTCTCCCGCGTATCGACGACCTATTCGATCAGTTGCAAGGATCGAGCTACTATTCAAAGATTGACCTGCGATCAGGCTATCATCAGCTGAGAGTTCGTAATGAAGATATTTCCAAGACTGCATTCAGGACTCGGTATGGTCATTACGAGTTCCTCGTCATGCCTTTTGGGATGACCAACGCGCCGGCGGTGTTCATGGATCTTATGAACCGCGTATGTAAGCCTTACCTCGACAAATTTGTGATTGTGTTTATCGACGACATCCTGATTTATTCGAAAAGTCAAGAAGAACATGAACAACACCTACGCCTTATTCTGGAACTCCTTCGCAACGAGCAACTGTACGCCAAATTCTCTAAATGTGACTTCTGGCTTCGAGAAGTCCATTTCCTCGGCCATGTAGTTAACAAGAACGGAATTCATGTTGACCCAGCTAAGATCGAATCGATAAAGAACTGGCCTACGCCTAAGACTCCCACTGAAGTTCGCCAATTCTTGGGATTGGCAGGCTACTACCGCAGATTCATTCAGGGATTCTCAAAGATTGCACAACCCCTCACTACACTCACTCAGAAAGGCGTCGCCTACAAGTGGAATGAAGCACAGGAATCTGCTTTTCAGAGGCTTAAGGATAACCTCTGTAGCGCTCCTATTCTCTCGTTACCTGAAGGCACTGACGATTTTGTGGTTTACTGTGATGCGTCCATCCATGGACTCGGTTGCGTGTTAATGCAACGCGAGAAAGTTATTGCCTACGCCTCACGACAACTCAAGACGCATGAAAAGAACTACACGACGCATGACTTGGAACTGGGAGCAGTGATCTTTGCTCTTAAGATATGGAGACATTACCTGTACGGTACCAAGTGCACTATTTACACCGATCACAGGAGTCTCGAGCATATCTTTAGGCAAAAGGAATTGAACATGAGACAACGTCGATGGGTCGAACTCTTGAATGACTACGAATGCGCCATCAAATACCATCCGGGCAAGGCCAATGTCGTGGCAGACGCCCTCAGCCGAAAGGACACTATACCAAAGCGCGTGCGAGCACTGCAACTTACCATCCAGTCTAACCTCCCTACCCAGATTCGAAATGCTCAAGTTGAAGCATTGAAGCCGGAAAACATCAGGGCTGAATCTCTGCGAGGGTCGAGACAGCAATTAGAACAGAAAGAAGATGGTGCTTACTATGTAACAGGACGCATTTGGGTTCCACTCTTTGGAGGTTTACGTGAACTCGTGATGGACGAAGCCCACAAGTCCCGCTACTCAGTACATCCTGGTTCGGACAAGATGTACCACGATTTGAAGACTACATATTGGTGGCCTGGTATGAAGGCCCACATAGCGACATACGTCAGCAAATGTTTGACTTGCGCAAAAGTCAAGACAGAATACCAGAAGCCAGCAGGTCTACTCCAACAACCAGAAATCCCGAAATGGAAATGGGAGCAAATTTCCATGGATTTTGTTACAGGGCTACCTAGGTCTCAACGCGGAAATGATGCTATTTGGGTAATAGTAGATCGATTGACCAAGTCCGCGCACTTCCTGGCTATTAAGGAAACAGACAAGTTTTCTACCTTGGCAGAGATTTACTTAAAGGAAGTAGTTTCGAGGCACGGAGTGCCAACCTCAATTATTTCCGACCGAGACGCTCGATTTACTTCGGAATTGTGGCAAGCTATGCACAAATGCTTTGGCTCACGTTTGGACATGAGCACTGCTTATCACCCGCAAACGGATGGACAGTCCGAACGTTCCATCCAAACTCTAGAAGACATGCTTAGAGCGTGTGTGATCGATTTTGGCAAGAATTGGGAGAAGCATCTACCGCTAGTAGAGTTCTCTTACAACAACAGCTACCACACTAGTATTCAGGCAGCACCTTTTGAGGCATTGTACGGTCGTAAATGCCGGTCACCTCTCTGCTGGGCAGAAATCGGTGATTGTCAAATCACGGGCCCAGAGATGGTGGTAGATACAACGGAAAAGATTGCCCAGATCAGACAACGCATGGCGGCAGCCCGTGACCGTCAGAAGAGCTACGCTGATAAGCGTAGGAAACCATTGGAATTCCAGGTCGGTGACCGGGTTCTACTTAAAGTCTCACCCTGGAAGGGTGTGGTTCGCTTTGGTAAACGGGGCAAGCTTAATCCGCGATATATCGGGCCATTCGAAATTACCAAGAAGATCGGTAAGGTTGCTTATAGATTGAACCTGCCTGAAGAACTGAGTGCGGTACACAACGTTTTTCACGTATCTAACCTGAAGAAGTGTTTGTCGGATGAAACACTTGTGATTCCTTTTAAGGAACTGACTATTGATGAACAGCTACGCTTTACTGAGGAACCAATCGAGATCACGGATCGAGTGATCAAAACCCTCAAACGTAGCCAGATACCTCTTGTACGAGTCCGTTGGAACTCGCGACGTGGCCCAGAGTATACCTGGGAGCGGGAAGACCAGATGAAGCACAAGTATCCCCAGTTGTTCCCAAACGAAAACCCCAGCACTGAAGCTACAGCCGAATTTCGGGACGAAATTCCAAACTAACGGGGGGATGATGTGACACCCCGTTGAAACGCTTTCACTAACGCTAGCTTGACAGTGGCTGCCTTAACTTTCGGGACGAAAGTTCCTAAAACTTGGGGATAATGTGACACTTCGGATTTTCCCGGGGAACCTTTGTGATGTAACTTACGTGTAAATATGTTATTAAATAAAAAAATCTGAACTATTGAGTTACATGTTATGTGTGTATATGTATTTGTGATATATATATGTATATATATATATAGGAGCCGAAACCATGACCCAACTCGAGACCCCTTGGTCTCGAGTGAACAGTAGCAGTGGGCCGGTTAGGGCCTTGTGACCGAGAACCCAACCCGGAAACCCCCCTAGCCCAACTCGGTACATTATATAAACCAACCCTCCCCTCCCTTAACCATTTTTACAACACTCTCATACTCTCCTCTCATCTCCTCTCACTAAAGTTAAGGCAAACCAAGATCACCTCCTCTCATCTCCTTCTTCTCGGAACCAAATCGGAGACATCAAGTTCTCGGATCAAACTCAACATCGCACTAGGAAGACCACCCTTCACACCCTTCACCAACCGGTTAGTTTTGTGGCTTTGTTGATTTTGAATAACTCTTGAATGCTTGGTAGTGCTTGATTGTTTATGTTTGTTACTATAAAATGCTTGAGATTGCTTGAAGATGATTTTGTGTCTTAATGAAAATTACCCGGCTTTGTGTTTAATGGTTTTGTTATTCGGTTAATGCTAGGTGCTTGTTAGAATGATTTTGACCATGTGATGTGCATGATTTGCTTGATCTCATGAGTTTTGATTTGTGATGAACCATGCTAGATAGGAACCGAGAATAATAATGCCGATTATGTCAAAACTAATTGTGTTAAAAATGTGTTCTTTGATCTCATAGTTTTGTGCTTAAATGATGAATGTGGTTTGAATATTGTTTGATTACATGATGAACAGTTGAAGATGGTTTGCATATTCAAAAATAGGTGTGTTTGATCCATTTTAGACAAGGGATAGACAAACAAACATGTTTATGCAATATTAGTGGGTAGCACATATTGGTTTCATGAAAATGCATTTCTATTGGTTCGTACAAAGTGACAGGTTCTAGAAGGTCTTCATGTGCACGTAATCATCGGTTGCGAGTCGCAACCTTTGGTTGCTACTCGAGACCACAGCAAGACTTGTCGAGATCTCCCGGTTGCGAGTCGCAATCAACGTGTGTTGGATCTGGTTGCGAGTCGAAACCGCCGGTTGCGAGTAGGAATCTCTGATTGCGAGTCGTAATCAAAGCGTGACGAACCGAGACCTCGGTTGCGAGTCGCAACCTCGGTTGCGAGTCACCCTTGTCTCGACTGGGCTGTTATTGGGCCAAAGAACTTGTTGGATTATCTGTTAACTGGACTGCTTGAGTATCTGTTACTGTTTAGGCCCAATAACCCCACTGTTGTATGTTGGACTTTCTGTTGACTGGGCTGCATGTATACCTGCTACTGTGGTTGTTGCATTTATGTTAAGTGTGTTTTATACGTGTTTACTTGTACCCAACTTGACCCATACTTGGTAACCATGCTAGGACGTGGTGACCAACATACTTAACCAAGTAACGTATCATACCGAGCAACCCAAGGTGAGTTCACAACTTAAAAGCATGCGTCCCGGTGGTTTGGGACACGAGACTAAAACAACCCTATCCCCTTGTAAAGGGGATACCGTCTACATTTCCTTCCTTAGTTATTGGGAACAAACTTACTTTATCTTCCCCTGCATTGGGGAAACCTTTTGGTTAATTACTGTTTATACGGAATGCAACCAACGGCACTAAACGCAACTCTATCACTCAAGTCCCTACTACATAATACCGATTAGTCGCCGGGGCCAGGCGAACAGGTTATTAGTTGATAGCGCTATTTAGGTCTTACCAGCCTCACACCGTGCCATGGTATGGGATCGGTCGTGAACTAATGTACTCAGGCATCCGTCAATGATGATAGAACATTGACATCGGGGCATCCTGCGGAAACGCATCCGGTTACCTAGTGTTCGGTATTGGAACAACAGTTTAGTCGCTAACTTTTGGGGTAGCTCCCCATGGCATGTATAAACGGATAAATTAACTGGTGAAACAAGTTTTTGGTAATTAAAACTGGACAACTAGTAAACTCACTCAGCATTATTGTTGACCCCCTTACTGCATGCTTTGCAGGTGGCCAGTGACTGGAGCAGCTGCTTGGGATGTGTAGTGGTCGTCTGCCCGTGTGTTGGGCATTTATCATGATTACTTTATGAACACTGTTTAAAACTATTTATTTATGCTTCCGCTACTTTTTACTCTGAACTTAAAACGTCGAACTCTAAACTTAATACTTGCTAATCGTATGGTTAGTAAGCGCTATCTGAATATTAAATTTAATCATTCAGTATGATTGATGGCTGGATCCTGGTCAGTCACGCCCTCGAAGCGGGTGTCATCCGCAAGTGGAAATCTGGGGGTGTGACATTTCTCTTGCACTTCTGATCATTTCAGGAGCTCCAAAGCAGAACCAACCCATCCCTAGTCATGCATAGGACTTTGGTAAGCTTCCTTAACCTTTCTTAGTTGAGTTTTTGGTTAGTTATAGCTTAAAAGTCAAACCGTCGTAATTAACGGTTGACTTAACGGTTAATCACAAATGGTCCAGTGATTAGCTGAGTCAAAGGTATTTATTTGTTGGTAATTATGTGGGCTTTAAACCCCTAAAAGGGCACCCTCTGATTCCCACTCTAACTAGTCCGAATGTCGAGTCAAACGTGCTTAGAAAAAGTCAACAGAAATGCTATTTTGCGATTTTATGCATAATCAGTAATGTAGATGGTGTGTAACCTATTTTAACACTCATATAATATGATAATAAGTATATTAACTAGTCTAAGCTTGTTTAATCCGACCATTTACTGTTTAGACCCGGTTCGGAACCGAAAGTCGCAAAACTTTGACTTTTGCTTTGACTTCAGTTCTGACCCGTTAAAGTATGTTTTAGATATGCCTTTGGACTCTCTTAGGACCAGGTTACATGATGGTATAACCCTCTGTGATCGGTTCGTTGTTTGTCCGAGTCTTTTACACATTTCCGTTAAATCCTTAAAAGTTGACCGTAACGCCCTTTTTAATTTAAAACGAGAATTTCGGACATGTGAAAGGACCATAACTTTAGTTACTGATTTCTAAGCATGTACCTAAAATTTCACGTCAATCCGAGGTCCAGAATAGGAGTTATGCTAATTAGCGCAATTACGGAAACTTTAGTAATTAAACGGCGCAATTAGCATAACGCCTATCTAAACCCAAATTTCGACACCAAATCTTTTACACACTGATGTAAAATAATATTTTGGGATTTTTAAAGATTTTTATTTATTTTTAACCTGCTCATAACCTGCGGTTATGACATCGGTTCGGTAAATACCGAATATACCCTTTTCGGACGTAACTTGAGTTCTACATGGTCTTTTGACCCGATTCCAGTTGCTACTGATTTTAAATAATAAATAGAGTATTTTGGACTTTATAAACTAATCGGAAAACTCAGATTTCCTGTAGAACTCAGAAACCTCTTTTATAGTCTTTAAAATGACCAAAATACCCCTACGGGGCATATAATGAACTTAAACTCGTTACGGGCATTATGAAAGGTATCCTACTGATACCACAACCTTTTTAAAGCATATTGACTTAGGAAACATGTGTAGGACTCTTACGGTTACCCGTTACGCCTTTTGCGCGCACGGTTCAGGTTATGTAACTAGTTTACATAAACTAGCCGAAACGGGTCAAACCTTATTGTTTTGACCCCAAAATCCAGAGTGTGGTTAGTATACCCATATAAAACAAGTCTTCAAACTTGTCGGGTCCAAATCACATTCCATTCCCGGTTTTCGCCTTTCACGCGATTAAACCGTAATTATCCTTTGAAACTGATCGGTCTAAGCTACGGCTAAATTAAAGACCCGTTAGGATTCTAATAGGTTATTTTAAACCTTCGTTCCAGAATAGGAGACCAGTAAAAGATATTTGCAGTTAATTGATTAAGGATTAATACTTGCAAAGGTAAATACTTTTAACTTATTTTCCGTTATACGGGCTTGGGTTACGGTATATAAAATACCGCTTGATCGGGCATCAAACCTTTGGGGGTTAATGACCATGTCCCGGATATCCCTGGCAGCATTTTACGAAATGGCCACGACCTAAGCGCGGAGTGTAGGCGTACACTCGTCAGTGCATAAATAGTTGATGTGGTGTGTCTATTGATCTTTAACCCGGTACGCCCGGGCTACTGAACGCATAAGGAACATGTAATTTGTTCACAAGATTATAAATTTAAATAATTCTCCCAAGTTATAAAGTGTTTGTGCCGTGTGCATTCAAATCAATTTTTATTAAACCTTTTACAAAAGTGTCGGTTGAACGTATTTACAAGTGTAAACTGACGTATTTTCCCAAAAAGATTAAATGCAGGTACTAAGCGTAATTGGCTGGATATGTCTCCTTAGCATCAATAAAGAGTCTCGCAAGCTTAAGATGCCTATGTCTGTTGAACAATACTTATATTTTATTTGATCCCCTGTGGATACATTTTGACTATTCGTAATACATTGATATTACAAACAATGGTTGAAATATATTTATCTTTATGCTTCCGCTGTGCATTCATATATTGTGTGGTTTGACTACATTGTTGCCAACTACGTCACGGTAATCCCCCACCGGGCCCACCGGTGAGACACGTGGAAACCGGGGTGTGACAGGTTGGTATCAGAGCCAACATTGAGTGAATTAAACACTATCCTTATGTGTTTAATCTCAAATACACAATTGCACATACTTGAGTCTAGACAAGAACATAGGACAAATTCGAATTGTTATTCCAGTTTGTCTTTTATTGTTATTGTGATTTAAAGTTTTGAAATCAGGAAATATGCCACCAGCAATTAGAAGAGGAAGAGGAGGAAGAGGCAAAGGGCCGATCACTACTCACAATGATCACGAGGCCGGACCTTCGAACATGCGAGCTCCTTCCAGTACAAGGAGTGAAGAACCTCAAAGACGTAGAAGAAACCTCTTTGAGCCAGCAAGGCATTCTACCTCGCACAGTTCGACACCTTCATACCGTCACTCTTTTGGACCAGATTCGGAAAACAATCCTAGTAACCCTCAACCTTCGTTTATACCTCTCCAGCGATCTGCTTCGCACCGTTCCTATGGTGATCCTACTCCTTTCTTTCAAAGCCGATTTAACCCGGCTGATTATATTCAAGAGCCGATAGGCTATAACCCTTTAGGACCTGAAGACCATTTCTCCGAAGATGATGCGGTAGATATGGATGAAGACACGGATCCCATAGAACCTGCAAGGGGTACTCCCAACCATCCAATCGAGATATCTGATGGGTCATCCTTTCAAGGAACACCCTATCAAGGTCCCGACAGTTATCAGGCGAGGTTTGACCAATGTGATTGGCACTTCACACCTTCACATCATTTCTCACCTCATGACCAACAGCAACAACAGGATCCTTCTGAGGATTCGCGTTTCGTGGCAGTTACGCCACCGCCTCCACCGCCACCAGTTCAACCAGTACTTCCAGATCCGCCAAGGCGTAGGAGATCAGGCGCACGGATGTCCACCCGAGGAGGGGAATTCCATTTCAGCAACCCTCGCCACTCAAGTGCGAGTCACTTTCCACCAGTGCCTGAAGAACCATAGTTAGGGGAACCTTCTGGTCACCCTGCAGAGGTGAATTCTTCACCAGTTGCACCACCTCCGCCACCATTCGGATATAACAATCCGATACCAGCGTACGGCGGTTCCACCGCGTACAACCCGTTTGAGCAGCCGACTCACACGCACTACAACTATAACTATGATGCCGATCCATGCGTGGTAGCGGCTAATTACAATGCCCTCTATGGAACCTCTTGGAGACCAGATTACTCAGCTCATGGGTATCCAGCACCTCCTAGACCTCCGGTTCAACAACCGTCGCAGCAGCCACGTTTTTCTCCACCGGAGCAAGAAGAAATTCTCCACCGTCTAAACCGAGTGGAACGAGACTTCGAACAAGAACGTAAGAGTAATCGTGGATTCCTCAAGGGCCTAGCAAACCTACTAAAAGGGAGGAAGAAACGAGATCATTAGTCTCTTTATGTATTATTATATTTACTATTGCAACCAAGTCCCTGCGAGGACATTTATCGTATTCAGTCCCTGCGTGGACAATTGCATTTCAGTCCCTGCGTGGACTTATCTTTTTAGTCCCTGTGCGAACATCTATCTATGTATTTGGTCCCTGCATGGACTTGTTTTCGGTAAAACCTCTTCGTATGTATTTAATTATTTAAAAGTCCCGTTTAGGGCAGCGTGTAATCATTATTATGATTAATGGAATGTTAAGTTATAAATTTCATTTTTGTTATTATTATTATATGAAATAAGTCAAAAATCATTCCTTTTAAATTAATCTGCCTAAATAAAGAATCTTAATGGTGAAACCTAGCCAGGTGTCATTATAAGACCCGGCCAAGATGGTAAGACCTGATTAAAAGATTCAGATTTCCAGTTAACATTCTTGGCAGATGTGATTCGTTAAAATCGCACGCGTCATTCTCATATAAGAATCCTTCTAAGGATTCCAAAGCCCAAATTAATGATTTATAAATCATGGGTTAAATCGTCAATGAAGATGATCATTTATTAAACATCCATTAGCGATGTAGTGCCTACGGGCCAAACTTATTAAACATCCATTAGAGAGGTAATGCCTACGGGCCATACTTATTGTCATATAAGACAAAAGGCAGTTGTAGTCTATGACTCCCTGTCAGAAAAGGTAAGAGGACCACGGTTCAAACCTTCATGCCTTGATTCTCTGTAATCCCGGCTTATATTATAAAAACGTCCTTGTGACTAGGCTTTTGTGCCACTAACAATATTGTTTGTAATTAGGATAAGTTATATTCAAATCCTAAATGAAAGTGAGTAACAAATTAACCAGATATGGTCTATGTTTACCATGGTTAATGAATTGCCATAAAAGACAATTCCTTAATAAACTCCTAAATAAAACTTTGTCATTATCTTCTGTAGCAGATTCAAGTTACAATGGCTGATCCAAATGAAGTGAATAGTCATTCGAAAGAAGATGAAAATGATAATGCCCAGATTCATCTAACGGGCGCGGAATTGAAAGCTCTAGTCGACGGCGCTGTTAAGGCAGCCTTGGATCGACAGTATGAAGAATACACCGAGTCCCGGAGCAGAACCTTATCTACACCACACTCAAAGCCAAAAACCCACTCAAGATCTCACAGCAAACCACCCTCGACTCCGTCTAAGCCTAAAAAGGACGATGATAAGCACTCATCTAATGAAAACAGTGTCCGTCCTAAAGAAAAAGTGTTTACTGATGCATCTCGCGCCAGGGGTTGCACCTACAAGTATTTCGTATCTTGCAAACCCCGAGATTTCACTGGGGAGAAGGGCGCGGTAGATTGTATGACTTGGTTAGACGAGATGGACACCGTTGTGGACATCAGTGGTTGTGCAGAGAGAGACGTGGTGAAGTTTGTTTCGCAGTCATTCAAGCGCGAAGCCCTGGCATGGTGGAGATCGTTGGTTCAGGCCTCGGGGAAGACTGTTTTGTACAGCATGACGTGGGAGGAATTCATTACTCTCATCAAGGAAAATTACTGCCCTCAACATGAGGTTGAAAAGATCGAGTCCGACTTCCTATCGTTGGTTATGACAAACCTTGACTGTCAAGCTTACCTCACGAGCTTCAACACAATGTCCCGGTTGGTTCCGTATCTGGTAAACCCGGAACCAAAGAGAATAGCTCGTTTTATCGGTGGTTTAGCCCCCGAGATAAAGCAAGCGTAAAGGCCTCTCGGCCAGCTACCTTTAGATCTGTAGCTGACATATCTTTGTCCCTCACTCTGGATGCGGTCAGACAAAGATCGCTGAGGAACAAAGAAGCTGAGAAGAGAAAACGTGAAGATGATAATTCACGAAGATCGAGCAAGAAGCACCGTGGAAATGGTGACAACAAGAAAGGGTCTGAGTCAAGGAAGGAAGGGCATCAGTCTGGTGAGAAGCCCAAGTGCAAGATTTGTAAGAAACAACACTATGGAAAGTGCAGACTCGAATCGAACTCGCAGACTCAGTCAAAGTCATTTTCTTGCGGGATATGCAAGTCCAAGGACCACAAGACCTTGGATTGCAAAAAGCTGAAGGATGCAACTTGCTACAGTTGCAACGAGAAGGGGCACATTAAAACTAACTGCCCTAAATACGCCAAGAAGCCTGAAGAGGCCAAGAAGACTAATGCAAGAGTCTTCAGGATGGATGCGAAAGAAGCTGTGCTAGACGATAACGTGATCACAGGTACTTTCCTTGTAAATGATGTCTTTGCAAGAGTACTTTTTGATTCAGGCGCTGATAAGTCTTTCGTAGATCATAAATTTTGCAAATTGCTGAATATGCCTGTCAAAACCTTGAGTCTGTGAGGTAGAGTTAGCAGATGGCACCATAGAAACCGTCTCTACTGTATTAGATGGATGTGTGATAGCCATTAAGAACCACTCTTTTCCTCTATCTCTACTTCCCTTTAAATTAGCCGGTTTTGACATAGTATTGGGTATGGACTGGTTAGCTCATAACCAGGCCCAAATCTTCTGCAACAGAAAGCAATTGGTGATAAAGACTCCGTCTGGTGAATCGCTTACCATTCGGGGAGATACCCAGTATGGGCTGCCTGAGCAAGTGACTATGCTCAAAGCTTCAAAATGTTTAAAGAAGGGTTGTGTCATCTACATGGCACAAGTGATTATTGATGAGCCTAAACCAAAGATAGAAGACATCCCCGTCATTTCTGAATACCCAGAAGTTTTTCCGGAAGAACTACCTGGTTTACCACCAGATAGGCAAGTGGAATTCAGAATTGACATCATTCCTGGAGCAGCACCTGTTGCTAGAGCACCTTATAGGTTAGCACCAACCGAAATGAAGGAGTTAAGGACACAACTGGATGAACTGCTAGCTAAAGGTTTCATCAAACCTAGTTCGTCTCCTTGGGGAGCACCTGTCTTGTTTGTCAAAAAGAAGGATGGATCGATGCGCCTGTGCATCGATTATCACGAGCTTAATAAAGTCGCGATAAAGAATAGGTATCCTTTGCCGAGGATCGACGATTTGTTCGATCTGTTACAAGGGGCAAGTTATTTCTCGAAAATTGACTTAAGGTCAGGCTACCACCAACTGAAGGTTAGAGATGAAGACGTACATAAAATCGCATTTAGGACTCGGTATGGTCATTATGAGTTCCTAGTGATGCCTTTTGGGCTCACTAATGCACCAGCCGCGTTCATGGATCTCATGAATCGCGTTTGTAAGCCGTACTTAGACAAATTTGTCATCGTTTTCATCGACGATATTCTTATCTACTCAAAGAATCAAGCTGACCATGAGAAACACCTTCGTTGTATTCTCAAACTCTTGCATCATGAGAAACTCTATGCCAAATTCTCTAAGTGTGAATTCTGGCTTCGAGAAGTCCAATTCCTTGGACATATGGTTAGCGAGCGTGGTATCCAAGTGGATCCCGCTAAAGTGGAAGCTGTCATGAATTGGCAAGAGCCAAAGACGCCTACAGAGATTCGTAGTTTCCTGCGGTTAGCAGGATATTACAGGCGCTTCATCGAAAATTTTTCAAGGATTGCTGCGCCCCTAACTTCCTTGACCAAGAAGAAAGTAAAGTTCGTTTGGGGCCCTAAGCAGCAAGAGTCCTTTGATATTCTGAAGCAAAAATTGAGCAACGCTCCTGTACTGACACTGCCTGAAGGTACCGAAGAGTTCGTAGTTTACTGCGATGCATCACACACTGGCATGGGATGTGTGCTTATACAGAAAGGCAAGGTTATTGCCTATGCTTCAAGACAGTTAAAGGTGCATGAAAAGAATTACACCACCCATGACTTGGAGTTGGGTGCCGTTGTGTTCGCACTAAAACCGTGGAGGCATTATCTGTATGGTATCAAGTTTGTGATCTATTCTGATCATAAGAGCCTTCAACATCTGTTTGATCAGAAGGATTTAAACATGAGGCAGCGCCGTTGGATGGAGACTTTAAATGATTATGATTGTGAAATCAGATACCATCCCGGCAAGGCGAATGTAGTCGCTGATGCCTTGAGTCGAAAGGAAAGGGTGAAACCCATCCGAATCAATGCCAAGAGCATTGAGGTGAAGAATAATTTGATTGAAAGGTTGTTAGCTGCACAGAAGGAAGCTGTGTTGGAAGCTAACTATCCTAAAGAAAAGCTAGGAGTAACTGAGGAGCAGTTAACTCTTAGCAAGGACGGAATTTTACAATTAAATGGACGAATATGGGTTCCAATTTACAGAGGACTTCGAGATGTCATCCTCCAGGAAGCCCATAGTTCTAAATACTCCGTTCATCCTGGAGCTGATAAAATGTACCAGGATCTAAAGGCAAATTATTGGTGGATAGGCTTGAAAAAGTCTGTAGCCACTCACGTAGCTAAATGCTTGACATGTGCGCAAGTCAAGGCCGAGCATCAAAAGCCGTCAGGTTTGCTACAACAGCCTGAACTTCCCGAATGGAAGTGGGAAATGGTAACTATGGATTTTATTACCAAGTTACCCAAGACGAGGAAAGGAAATGATACAATATGGGTTATAGTTGATAGACTGACTAAGTCAGCACATTTCTTACCCATCAAGGAGACTTATAGCTCCGACATGTTGGCCCAGTTATACGTTGATAAGATTGTAGCCTTACATGGCATACCTGTGTCTATTATCTCCGACAGAGATACTAGATACACGTCGCATTTTTGGAAAAGTTTCCAGCAATCTTTGGGCACACATTTGAATTTTAGTACGGCTTACCATCCTCAGACAGACGGTCAGAGTGAGCGTACTATTCAGACGTTGGAAGACATGCTACGTGCATGTGCGATCGATTTGGGTGGTAGTTGGGATAAGAACCTACCATTAATCGAATTCTCCTACAACAATAGCTACCATACCAGCATTAAGGCTGCGCCCTTCGAGGCATTATACGGTAGAAAGTGTAGATCGCCCGTTTGTTGGGCGGAAGTCGGAGATGTCCAATTATCAGGACCAGAGATAGTCTTCGAAATGACGGACAAGATTGTCCAGATTCGAGACCGTCTCAAGGCTGCCCGAGATAGGCAGAAAAGTTACGCAGATCCAAAGCGTAAAGATTTTCACTTCGAAGTAGGTGAAAATGTGTTGCTTAAAGTATCACCTTGGAAAGGGGTGATGCGTTTCGGTAAGAAAGGCAAATTAAGCCCGAGATATATTGGACCATTCGAAGTAATCGAACGTGTCGGATCGGTTGCCTACAAGTTAAACTTACCAGAGGAGCTCAGTGGAATTCACAATGTATTCCACATCTGCAATCTAAAGAAGTGCTTCGCTGATGAATCACTGGTAATACCACATACAGATGTGTACATAGACGAGAGTTTAAAATTTGTGGAAAAACCTTTGTCGATTGAAGATCGACAGGTAAAGAAGCTTCGAAGGAAGCATGTACCGATTGTTAAGGTCAAATGGGATGCCCGTAGAGGTCCCGAATTCACGTGGGAGGTTGAATCCACGATGAAAGAAAAATACCCTTATTTGTTTCAGTAAATCTCGGGTCGAGATTTATTTTAAGGGGGTGAGGATGTAACACCTCGAAATTTTGTGTCCAATAATGTATTGACACGTGTCTTAGGTTTACACGTGGTGTCAAATACTGAATAAAGGACTAAAGTTGGCAAACATTGAAAGTATGCAAATTCGAGGGTTAAAAATCTCAACAAGGGATAATTATACTGTACAATAACCCTAAAAGATGCTAGAACCTTCAAACGAATGAATCATGGATCGTACAGAACGAAATGTGGAAGAAAGTGAGGAATTACAAACTACAGGGGTCGAATGTGTCAACATGTTTAAGTTATACCTCTGAGTGACCTTTTGACAAACCCGAAGCTTTGTAACGGTTAATTATGCTCACTAGAATACTCGACAAAAATTTCATAAAGTTTCGTTATCGTATGAGCAAGTTGTGATCAAATTCGTATGCGAGGGACTAAAACGTCAACGTTGAAAGTTAAGGACTTTTCGGGTAACAATAAGTTAACCGGGGACTTAACGAAATGGGTATAGGTCTTGAAGCCCCTAAACGTAAATTTTTAAGGCTCAATATGCAAGAAACTGATGGCCAATCAGTGTTCGAAGAGCCAAGGATCAAATCGCAAAAATCAGAAAATAGAAGATCTGCTGCAGAGGGGGGTCGCACGACGCGAGGCCGAAGGGGGGGTCCGTCGCGTCACGCGAGGGGCTCTCTGGTCGTTTCTTTTTGCTCCATGCTTGCCTTTTCACTCCAAACCGACTTAGTTCCATTAATGTAGCAGCATGGGCGCCCCCTACATGCTTTAGGGCCCTTAGAGACACTTGTTGATGATCAATGAGCATGGGTAGACTTGTTTGTCAACAATCTAGAGCCTTATGAACACTATATAAAGGCCTTCCTGTACAACAAGTTCTTCACACCTTTCTCTTGCACTTCTGATCATTTCTGGAGCTCCAAAGCAGAACCAATCCACCCCTAGTCGTGCATAGGACTTTGGTAAGATTCTATAACCTTTCTTAGTTGAGTTTTTGGTTAGTTATAGCTTAAAAGTCAAACCGTCGTAATTAACGGTTGACTTAACGGTTAATCACAAATGGTCCAGTGATTAGCCGAATCAAAGGTAGTTATTTGTTGGTAATTATGTGGGCTTTAAACCCCTAAAAGGGCACCCTCTGATTCCCACTCTAACTAGTCCGAATGTCGAGTCAAACGTGCTTAGAAAAAGTCAACAGAAATGCTATTTTGCGATTTTATGCATAATCAGTAATGTAGATGGTGTGTAACCTGTTTTAACACTCATATAATATGATAATAAGTATATTAACTAGTCTAAGCTTGTTTAATCCGACCATTTACTGTTTAGACCCGGTTCGGAACCGAAAGTCGCAAAACTTTGACTTTTGCTTTGACTTCAGTTCTGACCCGTTAAAGTATGTATTAGATATGCCTTAGGACTCTCTTAGGACCAGGTTACATGATGGTATAACCCTCTGTGATCGGTTCGTTGTTTGTCCGAGTCTTTTACACCTTTCCGTTAAATGCTTAAAAGTTGACCGTAACGCCCTTTTTAATTTAAAACGAGAATTTCGGACATGTGAAAGGACCATAACCTTAGTTACTGATTTCTAAGCATGTCCCTAAAATTTCACGTCAATCCGAGGTCCAGAATAGGAGTTATGCTAAATAGCGCAATTACGGAAACTTTAGTAATTAAACGGCGCAATTAGCATAACGCCTATCTAAACCCAAATTTCGACACCAAATCTTTTACACACTGATGTAAAATAATATTTTAGGATTTTTAAAGATTTTTAATTATTTTTAACCTACTCATAACCTGCGGTTATGGCATCGGTTCGGTAAATACCGAATATACCCTTTTCGGACGTAACTTGAGTTCTCCATGGTCTTTTGACCCGATTCCAGTTGCTACTGATTTTAAATAATAAATAGAGTATTTTGGACTTTATAAACTGATCGGAAAACTCAGATTTCCTGTAGAACTCAGAAACCTCTTTTATAATCTTTAAAATGACCAAAATACCCCTACGGGGCATATAATGAACTTAAACTCGTTACGAGCATTATGGAAGGTATCCTACTGATACCACAACCTCTTTAAAGCATATTGACTTAGGAAACATGTGTAGGACTCTTAAGGTTACCCGTTACGCCTTTTGCGCGCACGGTTCAGTTTATGTAACTAGTTTACATAAACTAGCCGAAACGGGTCAAACCTTATTGTTTTGACCCCAAAATCCAGAGTGTGGTTAGTATACCCATATAAAACAAGTCTTCAAACTTGTCGGGTCCAAATCACAATCCATTCCTGGTTTTCGCCTTTCACGCGATTAAACCGTAATTATCCTTTGAAACTGACCGGTCTAAGCTACGGCTAAATTAAAGACCCGTTAGGATTCTAATAGGTTATTTTAAACCTTCATTCCAGAATAGGAGACCAGTAAAAGATATTTGCAGTTAATTGATTAAGGATTAATACTTGCAAAGGTAAATACTTTTAACTTATTTTCCGTTATACGGGCTTGGGTTACGGTATATAAAATACCGCTTGATCGGGCATCAAATCTTCCATCGTTCGGTGGTTAATTGAATAATTTGATCGGCTCGTTTAAACAGATTTGTTTACTTAAACGCCTTTGGGGGGGTTAATGACCATGTCCCGGATATCCCTGGCAGCATTTTACGAAATGGCCACGACCTAAGCGCGGAGTGTAGGCGTACACTCGTCAGTGCATAAATAGTTGATGTGGTGTGTCTATTGATCTTTAACCCGGTACGTCCGGGCTACTGAACGCATAAGGAACATGTAATTCGTTCACAAGATTATAAATTTAAATAATTCTCCCAAGTTATAAAGTGTTTGTGCCGTGTGCATTCAAATCAATTTTTATTAAACCTTTTACAAAAGTGTCGGTTGAACGTATTTACCAGTGTAAACTGACGTATTTTCCCAAAAAGATTAAATGCAGATACTAAGCGTAATTGGCTGGATATGTCTCCTTAGCATCAATAAAGAGTCTCGCAAGCTTAAGATGCCTATGTCTGTTGAACAATACTTATATTTTATTTGATCCCCTGTGGATACATTTCGACTATTCGTAATACATTGATATTACAAACAATGGTTGAAATATATTTATCTTTATGCTTCCGCTGTGCATTCATATATTGTGTGGTTTGACTACATTGTTGCCAACTACGTCACGGTAATCCCCCACCGGGCCCACCGGTGAGACACGTGAAAACCGGGGTGTGACAGGTTTGAACAAAGAGGTGATACCACGTTGGTAGAGTCCAGCCTCCACCAATCCTGCGCTTGTGAAGACTCGCAGATGATCATCTGGGTCTGTCATACCGTTAAACTTGCCTACGTTGGATGGGAGCTTCACTTTTTCTAGTGGAGCCAGAGCGATTTCGCTAATAAATTTGGAATTCTCTGCCGCTTCTGCAGGGCGATAGATCAGATCATAATTGTGATCAGCTTCAGGATTGTAAACCGCGCGGGGTCTACATTTGTTGTAGTTAGGTTGTAACCGACTAAACACACTTGCACTTTCTCATTCACGGTAGGTTCTATCTTATTCCCTGGTATGGGTGTCCTGTGACGGGCCCAACCTGGTGTGAACTGACTGACGGCGATGGGAATGAGACTCATCCCGATATTCTCTTCGGCGATTTTCTGACTGGGTATACTCGTATCTCGATGGAGATCTAGAGTAAACCTCGGTGTCTTCGATCTGGACTCGTGATGGTCCGTCATGTTGAGAAACATGAGGTACCGATGGTGCCCTTGCACGGGATACAGGCCTTCGTGATTGGTTTGGGGGGGCAGTTTATGCACAACGGAAAAAAAGATCCCTTGCCCCTGCTTTCAAAAATGATGAAGATGAAGTCCGGGAGGCTGCAGGTACTATGGATCCTCTGACTTCCAATCGGGTCCCATTGTCCTTATGGATGAGGGAATCGAGTTGCGAAAGATGAGGGAATCTACTTGAGTCCCCCTAAAAGCAGAGTTGTGTATACACAACATTCAATGCCCAATGAGATCTGACATACCAGGAGATTGAGGTCTCTCCTGGGGGTGGAACCGAGCTTACAGGGATCTCAGGCTGTACCCCTGGGGTGACAGGTTCGTTTGGATGATTATTGGTGAATTGCACTTCATTGTCATCCGAAGCTTCTTCTACAATACCTTTAACCTGGGTATTGTTAACGAAATTTGGACGAGGGCCATTTTGACAGTGAGTTGACGTTTCTTCCATTTACAAATGGAAACAAAAAAGTGAATCGAAAACGAAAAAAAATGGATGAAACAAAGAAATCGGTGGGCACTAATGAAAAAACATGGTTAAATGACCGGAATCAGATAAACCAGGAGGTTACGTTCTGCATAAAAAGGGTTGGTTTCTTCTCGTTTGGTTCAAAGGGACGGATCTTCTACTCTTCCCGATAACTGCAAAACAGAAACCGTCAGACTCGCCACGGGGAGAATGGGGGTTCTCTCCATGACCACCTTCCGGCGTGAGAATAAGTATCGGTTTATGAAGAAGAAGAAGTATAAGTGAAGTGAATGTAACTTGAAGTTTGTACCTGAATTACTTTTCTATTTATAGCCAGGAGTTTGGGCAGGAAAACCTGTTATTGAAATATTGACGGAATGTGCTAACTCCGTAAGCGGTTATTTTTCCTTCCGTTAATTTTCTTAATCCGACGTGAAAGCACACGGATCACTATTTAGATCAACGGCTGGGGTATTGCCACGTAGAAAGTGGGCAAGTGGAGATTTCTCTCCAATTCCATGCCATCGTTGTGACTTCAAGGGAGCTCGGGACGATGACACGTGGCCTAGACGGTTATAACCGTCTGGTGGTGCACGATTGAGTCTTCTAGAAGATTACAGCCGTAATCCGGTGTGACTCCTTATCGTGTGGTATCAGTGCAGTAAATAATATCCAAGTCTGGGTATAATTTAAGCGGGAGTGCTTGTTGGGATTTTTATCCCTTTGTTATGGAGAAAGGCTCAAGGATTTATTAATTTCCTTTTGGCGCGCAGGTGTTGTCTGCTGTCTTTCTTCTAAGCTCTCTTTATTGGACCAGTGCGGCCGCGCAAGGTTTAAAGAGGGTTAAAAGATGAGGTTATGGTATGGTCCCAAGTATTCAAGGCGAGGTTTTTGGGACCTTACCCCTTCAATATATATATAGGGTAGGGTTCTAGAGTGAACACTAATGTATTTGCGAACTGAGTGAACAAATCTTGGCCATTGATTTACACACGTGGATGGCTAGGATTTAATCATCAAATCGTAAAATACACTAGTGTATTTCATCATCAAATATTGGCCATTGATCTACACACATGTATGGCCAGAATTAGTTCGCTCAGTTCGCAAACTACACTAATGTTCACTCTTGAACCTAATCCTATATATATATATATATATATAGGGAGCCGCTAGAATGAGAACCACCTCGAGTTGTAAGAACCGCGAGAACTACACCCCACGGAGCGCCGTTCGCCGCGATTTTTTTTTCACAAGTAGATGTGTGCATTATAAACACGGCCGTAAAAAATCACGGCGAACGGCGCTCCGTGGGGTGTACTTTTTTACACCTCAAGTTTGGTGAAAAAAAAAAGAAAAAAGAAAAAAAATTAAAAAACACCAAACTTGAGGTGTAAAAAAGTACACCCCACGGAGCGCCGTTCGCCGTGATTTTTTACAGCCGTGTTTATAATGCACACATCTACTTGTAAAAAAAAAATCGCGGCGAACGGCGCTCCGTGGGGTGTAGTTCTCGCGGTTCTTACAACTCGGGGTGGTTCTCATTCTAGCAGCCCCCTATATATATATATATATATATATATATATATATATATATATATATATATATATAGGAGAAGGATCCGTTAGGAACAATGTTTTGAAACCCGGACCGGGCCGGCCGGTCGGACCGGTTCGGCCGGGAACCGGAGCCTATACCGGGCCGGTTCACCTCATCAGTTCGTTTCAGCATCAGCCCGGCAGTCGGGCCGGGGGCCGGAAGGTTGGGCCGGCGGGTTGTCTTGTAGCCAGGATCGGGCCGGTCAGGTTTTTTTTCACTCTCTGTCGCATCCAGCCATCATCTTCACTTCCGGTTCCTTCAATTTCATGATTGATCATCAGAGAGAAGAAGAAGAAGAAGAATAACAGAAGAAGAAGAATAATAACAAGATGAATAAGAGAAGAAGAAGAAGAATAAGAGATGAAGAAGAAGAAGCATATAAATATTTCAATATCCGAGAGATAGAGAGTTGAAAAGCGGCTGACATTATAACTTTCTTTTATATTAGGGTTAAATATTATATTCAAAACCCACCCCTCATAAATATAGCTCTAACCCTTTTAATACTTCTAGTTCTATTCATTTTATTTTAGAGATGAATTTTATTATAAAACAAAAACAATATTTAACACTCAAATATATATTAGAATTTTAAATATGTATGTATTATTTAAGAAATTGTCCGGTTCTTAAATCCGGTCGGACCGGTCCGACCTTTGACCCCGTAAGGCGACCGGGTTGACCTCCGGTCCGGTTCTGAAAACATTAGTTAGGAACCACCCTTTATTGCGAGAACTGCGAGAATCAATGTGAACACAACCAAAAATACATAAAAATAGCTAAAAAACACCCAATTTTTTTTAACATTTTTTATAAAAAAATCGCTACTTGTAGTAGCAAAAAAAAAAAATGGCTACTATAAGTAGCGATTTTAATGTAAAAATTTAAAAAAAAAAATTTGTGTGTTTTTTTTTTATTTTTTTAGGTTTTTTTTGAGGGTTTAGTTTTTAGTTTTTAGGGGGATTTAGTTTTTAGCATTTAGCTTGGGAGGGTTAGATTTTTTGTTGCCCCGCCCGCCTGTGAGGCATCAAGTCGAATATTTCTCTCTCATAACATGCATGTCTGTTTCGGTTACTTGTACATACCACTTATAATACGTTCTCAACAAAAATTACATCTAGTCAATTAATTAAAACAAAACACTACCATAATTTTGCAAAAAAAAAAAAATCAAAACTATGGAAAGACTATAATTTTAAACTGAGGGCAAAACTGTACTTTTTCAGGACATATGAGCGAGCGTGTATCAGACAGCCACTTGACACGAATAAAAATTACACGAAGTCAACCAGTTAAAAACAAAACACTACCATAGTTTTGTAAAAAAAAAAACTAAAATGATGGCATGACTGTAATTTTACACTGAGGACAAAATCGTAATTTGATAGGCAAAAAAGAAAAAATGATAACAAAACTGTAAATTTGAACTGAGGGCAAAATCGTAATTTGGTTAGAAGAGGGAAAAACAAAACAAATGTCAAAACTGTAAATTTAAAAAGAAAGAATCGTAATTTAGTTGAAAGAATAAGAAAATATGAGGCAGCACACTATTCCCCTCCATGAAAACTGTAGTGTATAAAAATATAATACAATAAGCCTGACAACTTGGGGTTTGGGAAAGTTCGGATGAGTCAGATGAAATGGGTAGATTTAGAAGGGCCAAACTATCTACACACCATGTGTGTAGATAGTCACCATTAAAAGGTGTTTTTTATCCTTACATGCACACTCTGCAGTGTCGAACTGTGACCAAAATGCGGCGTTTTGGTCCGTTTAACCAGACAAAGACTGACAGGTGTCTGACGGGTCTGTTGCCCGGACCAAAACGCCGAGCTTTGGCCGCGTTTTGGTCCTGTCAACCAGACCGGGTGTCAGTCTTTTGTCTGGTTGACAGGACCAAAACGCGGCCGAAGCTCGGCGTTTTGGTCCGGTCAACAGACCCGTCAGACACCCGTCAGTCTTTGTCTGGTTAACCGGACCAAAACGTCGCGTTTTAGCCACAGTTCGACACTGCAGGGTGTGCATGTAAGGACAAAAAACACATTTTTTGGTGTGTAGATAGTGAAATGGGTGTATAGATAGGTACACCCATTTAGAAAAAAACCCAAAACAGATTCACCAGCTATATATTTTTTTATAATATAAAGGTTAGTGGCAATGGTAAAGATGATTTTGTAATTTTATAAAATTAACAGTTTTGACACGTCATGTAATTTGAGTACACCCAAATAAGGGTGAACTGGGCACCACCCAAGTCCCCTAGAGGGAACACCATCGTCATCAACGAGGGGAGTCAATTAGGTGAATGGAATCAGTGAGAGGTTACCGAATGAAGGAGGGAGGGAGATGGTGGGCCACCCTTTTTTCAACCAATCAAAACATTTCTTTTTTTTTTCTTTTTGAATATCCCCTAAGAGGGGAGTGCCGTCATTAAATTGATGGTGTGAGGGGAGTTAAGAGGAGAGTTGACGTGGCGTGTGCTGATTGGCCGTGCGTAAGAGAGGGGACTCCCCTAAGAGGGGAGTGCCCCGTTCACCCTAAAACAATATAAAATTTATTTTTCCCTACATCAACCTACAAAGTCGGGTTCGTTGGGCTTATCATACTAGGCTTGCCTTAAAAAAAAAAAAAAAATTCTTTTTCATATATTAGACTTGTTTTTGGTCCATTTAAAAGAAAGTTTCTAGGCCCAAGTTTTAGGATTTTACTCCTAGGCATGCTTCATCCTAGAATCTAGAAGCAACGATGCAACACACCAACTCTTGTTAACTGCGGCTCAATGTGAAATTAGGGCCGACATTAGGGATAATATGGTTATTCAATGTCTCAAATCTTAATTGCAGAATCATAACAGGTAAAAACTAATTTTTCATCATCTACTAATCTGTATGAAGTATATCATACAAGAGACCTTAACGTACGACGCATACGCGAATGCAAATCGCACACTATGTTTAAAAAAAAACAAAATCGCATGTCCTGTATATAGGAAAATCGCATGTTAAAAAAATATATAAATTGCATGTTATATATAAAAACCATTTTCGCATGTTACAAAAAATAACCCAAATTGCACGATGTTCAAAAATACTAAAATTGCATCTTAATAATGCCTCCCTTACGCGTTGTACGTTAAGCCATTTTGTATGTTAACTGGCCTCTATATATATAGGAAAAGTATATTGAGCAACCGTAAATAATCACTAATCTGTTTTGCGAATTGAATGCTTTTCATCTATAACATTTGCGATTTTGATTTGGTATTGGCGATTCTATTGATATTTTTTTAGGGTTGTCAAGTATTTAAGAGTCAAAAAAGGGATTGGACGATTGGTGATTCGTATAGTCGGTTTGTTGGCTTGAAAGACACTACTCAAGTTAGTTATAGAAAAAGGTTAATTTCCTTCAACAAGGCCCTGACTTTTTACTTTCTTAGAACCTTCAAAAACATTGGACCGGCCCTGTGAACCTATATCTTTGTAGGCTTCAAAATTTAATCTAACTATTTCTGCATTGTTTTGAGAGTTCCTTATTACTTTATATAACATTACTTTATATAACAATTTATGAAGTTCCTTAGGAACAGTGTCTTTTTATTTTTTTTTTTTTGGTTTTTGTCTTATTGTAATAATTTTTTATTGTTTTCATTTATGGTTTACATTTTTTATTTTTTTCCGCCAATTTTTGCTTTTTTTTCCCTTAAAGTTAAAACTTTTCCGGTGTAAATTCGAGTTCTTTGTGTTTTATGTTAGGTTGTCGCATAGGTTTGCGTTTGTCTTTGTCTATATTTTATGTCACGTCGCCGCATAAGTTTGCATCTGTTTGTCTACGTTTTACATCATTGATGGTATACATTTGAGTTTTTATTTTACAGTTTTGGTCGTCGTTTACTTACTACTTAGCACGGTTATACATCTCACGCGCCGCAACGCGGGGCTTAAATACTAGTTAATAGTTAAAAGACTTATTTATCAAAGACATGTAGTGTTTGTCTAAAATCTAAAACAAGTCAATTCTCAATATAGATGGGTTAGGTTTGTGTGAAGAACCTCAACTAAAACGTCGACGTTTTAATTCAACAAATGTCCAAATCGAGATAACGATGGATAACCAAACCACCTAAAAATACAAAATAATTATATAATATTTAAAATATTTTATTCAACCAATAAACTTTTTTTTAATCTTTGCTACTTACAAGAGAAGAAAATTTGCTTAGGAGTGAATTCAAACATCATATTGCTCTAATTGAACCTCTTTCCCATTAAGAGGTTCATACTCGCCTAGATAACTTTCGAGATGGTTCGATAAATCGCCTTTATCGATGTTTTCATGATGGTATGACTTGCAAACGAGATAGAGAATCGTTTGGATCACGAGGCCGAAAAGAAATAAAGCCAGAAGCAGTACGAAACATAAAACGCCAAATCCGACACGCTTCCATGCCTGATACGAGCTCCCGTGCACAACCATCAAACTGAATAGGAATTGTATGAGTCCTAATGATAAATTAAGCAAAAAGAAAATTGCAACCGCAACCACTCGGTTTCCCTTGATCAAATCCATGCTCTTTGTCATAGCTTTAATCCCATACGAGCTCTCTAGAACCGAGACCACGCTTGCTAGTTGCCAAATCACAGTCATGTACACGAACCCCATCAAGTATACGATCAAGACCACGTATAAAATAATGGCGCTGACTACGCTATTAGGTAAAATCACAAAACATATAACTATGATGGATGCTGCGAAGAAGTTGTAAACAAAGAAAGCCGCAAACATGCACAAGAACGTGACCATGAGTCTTTTCCAAACCTTTGGGACGACGCTCATGACTTTCTTGAAAGTCAACTCACGTCCAGTGTAGATAGATGCAATCGTGTAGACGACTGCAGCTGTCGACAGAAGGGACAAGATTAGGAGTACGGTGAAGTAGGCGACCTTGAAGAGCCAAAAAGTGATCCATTCAGACGAGAGCGTGTCAGAGAGATTGTTGTACCTTTTTGTACCGGGGCGTGTGATTTCTTTTTCGAATTCGGTGTGTTTGATGTCTTTGAATAGCGAATGCGAGATCTCGATATGTGCTAAGAAGATGAAGGTTAGAGGGAGGATGAGGGTTAGGGTGATTTGGGCAAAGATTTTTCTCCATGATACTATGATTTTGTAGCTTTCTTTGAAGATGCCAAAGAGGCCAAGAAATTGCAATTCTTCTTGTTCTCTATCCATTTTTGAGAAAAATGAAGGTGGGATTGCAAATGATCCAATTGGTTTATAAAATGAAACCATGATGTTAAGTTCTGACTTAGACTTTTCAGCAACCCACTATACCCACCGAATTCAGCATAATTACCAAATGTGCCACTTCCTCAATAATATCAAGAAATCAAGAATAAGACCAACCATTACAATATTCAAATTACTTAAAACCAAACCCAATAATTAAAAAGTGATGAGATGATAAATCTGTAATTGTAAAACTATTAAATAAAATATGTTGGTTAAGGCCACATGTAATGGGGCGCGTTCAAGCAACATAGCGCCGGTATGGCGCCGATTACACCGCCCCCCGGGGCGCTTTGAGAAAAAAAAAAAGAAAGGCGTGAAAAATATAGCGGCGCGAGGAAGAAGAAACATTCAATTTTTTACCGTTACCAAACGGTCATATTTTAAAAAAAAAAAAAAATTCAATTTTTCTAATTTTTCACACTATAAAACCTCATATTCTTCCACTTTTTTTTACAACTCAAACCTCATACTCATTCTCCATACTCATTCTTCATATATTTTTTAAAAAGCTAGTCTCACTTTATAAAAAATGGGTTCCCCGTCGGAAGAGTCTTTCACCGAAATTTACCGAAGATATTTTTCGCCCGACGAAGACGCGGCCGAGGAAGAAGCGGTTACGAGTGCATGTACTTTTGTGCTACAAACATTTGCGCACATTCGGCCACCTCCCCCTCCACGACCCATCTTGCGACGCACCTATATCTTGCGAGATCGTGAAGCCGCGAACGAGCGTTTGATGAAAGACTATTTTGACGCGGCACCGGTTCACGGACCAAATGTTTTTAGACGACGTTTTCGTATGAGCCAAAGGTTATTTTTGCGCATTAACAATGACTTGGAAAATACGTACGATTTCTTTAAGCAAAGAATGGACGCACGAGGATATCTAGGCTTCACCTCAATTCAAAAGGTCACATCCGCCTTACGCGTATTAGCATACGGAAACACGTACGACATCAACGACGAGTATTTGAAGATGGCGGAGAAAACAACCCGAGATACCTTGGAACATTTTTGCTATGGTAATTTTTTAATTGTCTTTTATTTATTTACTTTTATACATTTATTTTTTCGTAACTTTTAAATTATATTTTAGGAATATGCCAGTTATATGGAAAACGTTATTTGAGAAACCCCACTTGGAACGACCTTCAAAAAATATATGAGGTGCATCTAGAAAAGCATGGAATACCCGGCATGATTGGTAGCTTGGATTGTCGTCAATGGCGTTGGTATAATTGTCCAACCGCATGGCGAGGTCAACATACGCGGGGTGATCAAAAAGGGCCAACTTTGGTATTACAAGGTGTTGCGTCATACGACCTTTGGGTTTGGTCGGCCTTCTTTGGTGTAGCCGGGTGTTTTAACGATATTAATACGTTAGAGGCTTCACCATTAATCGAGGGCTACATTTCTGGAACTATACCAAAGGCCGGTTTCCATGCAAACGGGAACGATTACGAGCATGGCTACTACTTGGGCGATGGTATCTACCCCGAGTATTCGATTATTGTTAAAACGTTTTCTGAAACTTTCGATGAAAAAAGGAAGTATTTTAAAAAATTACAAGAGTCTTCGAGAAAGGACATCGAGAGGTGTTTTGGGGTTCTACAGCAACGATGGCATTTTATCAGGAATCCTTGTCGCATGTGGCATAAGGATAAAATACGAATGGCCATGTATGCTTGCATCATTTTGCATAATATGATCATTGAGGATGATGGAAAAGCGATATGCCAAAACTATATTCCCGAAGATTTGGTCGAACTACCCCAAGCGACAACGGAAGAGAGACTCGCAAATGCTCAACTACTGCGATCTAGAGAAATACATAACACGTTGAAGGCGGATTTGGTTGAGCATGCTTGGGCGATTCGCCCAATTCGATCAAACAATGATCACGACGAAGATTCCGAGGAAGAAGTGGGGGAGGAATTCGAAGACGGGAACTTTGAAGACGTAGGTTTAGATGCTGGAGAAAACGAAGAGGAAGAAGGAGAGAACGAAGATGACACCGAAGAATAAATTTATTTTTTAGGTGTAATTTTTTTTTTAGTGTAACTTTTTTTTTTTAATTTTTAATGTAGTGTTTTTTATTTAATGAAATGTTTTTTTATTTTATAAAACTTATAAATTATTTAAAAAATAGAAAATTAAATTAATTGAGTAATGATTACACAGGGGCTTTATGACTACGGCCCCAAATTGCATAAAGCCCCATAAAGCCCCTTTGCTGACGTGGCATGCCACATGGCGCATAACGCCCCTTTGAGGGCTTTATGACTACACATGGTCTAAGTGCACCAAAATGTATTAAGTGACTTTTACACGCCCCATAATGTGTAGCATTTTAAATATAATTTATCAGTAAATGTATCGAACTTGAAATATATGCATGTAAATCTAAAATCAGGAATTGAATCAAAATATACTGAACTTATTAATTTTAAAACAATATATATTCCAAAATGATATTATTAATTTTAACGACAATAAAAAAAGGTTAGTTTTATTGTTTTTCTTAGCCATTTACTCAAGTCACCTAATACATAAAATAAAAAAAAAATTACATTATTTTACACGTTCTACACAATTTCAACATAATACTTAACGTTAGCCCTATTGAGTAATTAAATTAATGATGGTGTGACTAAGAACTCGTTTTCTAGGATAGTTTTGTAATTTAATCGATATCTTCTAGGATAGTTTTGTAAATTAATCGATATCCGAGGGTATTTATGTTATAATATAATTCCACAAATGCCTTCTTACACGGGGTTGATCAAGTCATACACGATGCATATGGAAGGTTCCTATCAAATATTCTAAAGTCTTCTTCCCCACATACGTTGACTAGTCAATGCATCATTAATTTTCAATCCATGTTCTAAAGTCTAAACCCATCATATACTCTTGACCATTTCAAACACTTGAACTTTTTTCCACAAATAAGAATGGACATTATATACAACACTAAACACTTGATTGAAGTTTTGTAACGCCATAAAACTCGAATTATTAACTTCGCTGGTAGTGTTCATATTTTATAGTATAAAATAAAATAACAAGGCTATTTAACCTAGTTAAATGTATAGTAAAACTAGTAAAGGAGGAAAGTTGTGTCAATTGTGTTCTAGTAGCAAACAAGAGGGACTAAAGGTGAAGGTTTTGGGTCAGAGTTTTAATTAAAAAAGAAAGCAGGAGTTTAGTGTGTGTTCTTGTGTTTGTGTGTGTATGTGTGTGTCAACATACATGAGAGAGAGGAAGAGAACTCTCAAACAACCCTAAGGCCGGTGGATGTGGCTTAACGCCACCCCGCAACCTCAGCCACCATAGTGCCCCGGGGCGCCATCGTCCACACTGCAAGAGTTAATGGGGGGCGCCATCCTCCTCTCGCCAGCACGGTAACGAAATGACTTTGAGTTGAACGATGATGGAATGGTTTAAAGGTAGGGGCGCTATAGTTTAGAGGGGGCTTTATACCGCACCCTGCAAGTTAAAGAAAGGGGCTTTAAAGCCCCTAGTGTGACGTGGCGTTGATGTGGCGCTGAGGTGGCGTGATAAAGCCCCTAGGGGCTTTATACCACACCCTCCAGCCTAACTACAAGAAACTGATTGTGAAATTGGAAGCTAACCTCTTGCATGAATGAAGAAATAACATCATCTAGCCCTAACAATCATTTGGTAAGTTGTATGATTTAATTTGGTAAATTTTGTATGAAGTGAGTTATGATGAAGTCACGAATTAGTATGAATTGAGCATGAATATATGTTATAAGCATCATATAGAACATGAATTATACAAGATTTTGATGTCATTTGATGTTTTGACATAAAACCCACTTGGTGATGATGAAGATGGTGACACCGGTGTATCACCATGTACATTCCTTGTGCAAATTTGGATGAATGATGTTGTATGTGATAAATTCTTGTTAAATAAATTGAGTATTTTGTTTTGATGAATGAAGGTGATAAGTAGGAAAAATAGCATGAAATACTTGTACATTATACTTAGAAAATAGTACGCACACCAAGTGTTCGATGAAATGTCTAAATGATAACAATACGTGAAATTGTGTGCTACCAACGGATGAATAGGTATAGGAAGTAATAATGATTTATTTGATGGAAAACTAACATGAGAAGTGTGTTTTAGATGGAATACATGTTGGATTTTCGGTTGGCTATATGATTTGGCAAAAGTTGCATTAGAAGGTTGTACTCTATTTCGGAGTGGTATAATATTCATCGTATGTTGAGTAATTAAAATTTAGAAGTAAATGTACACTAAACATGAAGCAAATAAGATCATTATAAGAGGTTGGACTTGGAATGATGTTGAGTTAGCTAAGTATGAGATATACTACATGTGAAGTTATGAAAATGCTAACATGCGTAAAAAATGATTATACATGTGTATGTGTATGTAACTAGTTGATTACATGGTTGTACGTATTTTACTACATGGGTATGAAATGTTTATAGTGCCATTAGTATGATCGACTACATCAATATGGACATATGTTCATAAGTTGGAAGTTTGTATACTCGACCGTTTACTTTATGAAAAGTCAACGAGCATGAGAATAGCATTATTAGAATCTATACTTTATATTAAAGCAAAACATCCTTTGCCATTTGGCATTTGATTAAACCTTTAATTGCCACATGGCATCTTAGGACACGCTAATGAAAGAAAATGAGTGATAAAAGCACGGAAGCCTTCTCCGCTTTTTTTTGTTCACCCTTATTCAATCTATCGCTATAACACCCCAAAAATATTAAATTATATATATGTGTATACATGTATAATTAATTATATTGATAATATTTGCGAAAATAAAACTAGTGTTATTTAACCTAGTTAATTGGATGTTATTAAATGATAAAGAATCAAGGGATTCTAACCCATTTTACATATCTTAAAAGTAGAGGGACTAAAAAGGGGCAAATTTGAAACAGATTTAATAAATAGAAATTAAACATAAAAATACACACTTGTGTGTGTGCTTCTGTTCGACCAAAATCCAGAGCAAACAAAGTTCTTCTCTTAAAACCCTAAATTCACCAAATCCTCTCAAAATCAAAGAAAGAAACAGATTTGAAATCAATTCCAAGCTAAATTCGTGATCACTATAGTTAGGAGATCACAAGGTATGTTCAATTTTGATATTTGGTGATGTTTTGATTTGTCATGAACTCTCATACATGAAATTCTTGAATGAATCTTTGATGTTACGGCAAAATTGATATGATTACAAGTCTTGGAACAAACCCTAGATAAGAATTTAGTGATTTTTTGTCATAACTTTGTGAATTGATGATTAACCATATATGTGCTATATGGGTTTTATGAATAAAAGAATGAACACTTGAATTATAATGATGAATTGGTGTTATTTGATTGTTATGATACAACTCTAGGTGCTGTTTAAGCATACTAGACTTATGATTTTGAAAATGATGATTAAACATGGTTAACTTATTAATCATAAGCTTGATAATTTTAATAAAATAATCTCACCCATAAGATGTTCGACAAAATGTCTAAATGATCTTGAAATATTGAAAAATATGAAAGGATCGCTTAATTGACTAGGTAGACGCATTGCGGCGTAAAATATTGTAAAATGAATTCTAAATGATAAATTCGAATTGAATTCTATAGGCAAATTGGGCGAATCATCGAGTGGTCAAGGCGGAACGGATACTCACTTAAAGGGAAAGCTTTAAAGGTACGCAACTATATGCTTCGTAGATTTTCGTTAGTATTTTTAAGTCTATTTATGTTGAATGACAAATGAAATGTTATTAAGTTCGGTTGATACTAAAACGGAGGATTCCATATGAATAAACAGAACGGATTAACTAGAGTCTAGCGATAAGTTAGAATGTAAAAGTGATGGATTTCACTATAATATTCAAACGGGTCAAAATGACTCGAATGATAAAGGTTTGGTAATATGAAAGCGATGGACTTCGCTAATAAAACCAAACGGGTCAAAATAACTAAAGTAATGACACTTTAGTTATATAAAAGGGATGGACGTCGCTAAGAAGACCGAATGGGTAAAATTGGAGTATTGATGTAAACCGGGAAGGTTGCATAGTTAATAACTCCGAAATACTACCCGGTTATGAGTAGAAAGTCATTATACGCATTATCTGAGAATCAGGAACGCAGATTAAAATTCGAAAACTCAGGTGTTGAGTACGACTAAATATGCCCAATTCCATATATGGAAATTGTGTTAAGTATGTTCAACTAGTTGTAGTTGAATGGGTCAAATAAACATAATACATGATTGATAACGGGCACGTAAGCCTCATGATTGAAGCCCGAGTACTAGGTAACATTCATAGTTAGGATGTTAGTATGAAATTGTAAGTAATTAGACGAGTTTGATGTTAAAACACAACGGGTCGAATAATTTTATAATGAATTTGTAAGTCTTAAGCTTATAAATCAAGAATTTTCCGAACCCGAGAAGTTAAATACACAAGTCTATGTGTTACGGTCGTTTAGAAACGAGTTTCGCGTAAATCAGACATAAATTGTGTAAGTTAGGAGTGTTTGAATGAAACATGGCATAGCTGGGCAAATGCAGCATTTTTGCAGGAAACTTTCTGTGCAAATGGGGCTGTCACGCTACGCGACGGGTGACACCACTTGCCGTCGCACCCTGCCAAGGCCTTCGCGTCACGCGAAGGCTGAGTTATGATCTCGTCGCGCTACGCGATGGTTAACGGAACTGGCAAAAGTTGTTTTCATGCTGGTTTTGTGTCATGAGCTTGTTTAAACATGTTTTAAAACTATCATAACTAACTTTTACGATGGTTTGGTTTATAGATGATCAGTTGTACTTTTGGGATGGCGATCAAGCTTGCGAAAGAACCAAATACACACTAAAATGAAGCTTCCGCATCAATAATAGTTTTTTTGTTATTAAGAACTCGTGTAAAACTTTTCTAAACATAGTTTAAATGTTTTGAACTTTATATAAACGTTGTTACGATGATGTTTTTGTGAAACGACATTTTTGGTATATAAATGCTCAATATTTTATATGAGTTATTGAGTATTAATATAAGGGTCTTACAAGTTGGTAATCAGAGCTTAAGGTTTAAGACGAATGTGTTCGGTTCAAGGCTTGATCAAGACATCTGGTAAGAACTAATTATAAATGAGTTTTGATTGAAAGATTTAATGTAGTAGGAGATATAAAAGTGTATGGGAGGAGTGTATTAATACGCTCGAACCCGGGAAATACACTAAGTATAAAAGGTGAGGCAAGTTATATACTTGACCAAACCGAAAAAGGAATAACACATCACTTATGATTAAGTGTGTGGAGTATAAATTTTCATGCAACGGAATGGAAATGAATTGAATAAGTTATTAACAAAATATTATGGACATTTCAGTTAAAGAAATGTCTGGTGCAACCAGAGGTGATTCGGCATCTCACCTAACTAAAGAGATGCAAGATAAGATTTCCGAGGAGGTCGAAAAGGCTTTAAAAGCTAGTCTACCGCAGTTCGTCGATAGACTACAAACTACAATCTTATCGGTGGTGGATGATAAGATAAGCGAACTGAAAGAGAGTCTCACGCAAGAAAGAGATAAGGGTAAAACGAAAGCATGACCATATAATAAGTTTATGGCATGTAAACCCCCAATCTATAATGGCGAAGTTGATCCAATCGTTTGTCAACGATGGATTAGCGACACAGAAGGGGTTTTCGAGAGAACCCATTGTGATGAGACCGACTTCGTGGCGTACGGAACCGGCCAATTAAGAAGTTAAGCGAAGGAATTGTGGGATAATCTGAAAAAGGAACAAGGAATCGAGGCCACTAGAAATATGACGTGGGAGGAATTCAAGGTACCGTTCTTTAGACATCACATCCCAAAAGCCATGATCAACAAGATCAAGGAAGAATTTATCCAGTTAAGGCAAAAGGGCCAGTCAATAGACAAGATTACTGCAGTGTTTCTAGACAAGCTCAGATTTTGTGATGAGCTAGTTCAAACAGAAGAACAGAAGATCTACTATTATTACAACATGTTAAGTGTGGAGTATCAGGAGTTTATGGTTCCCTCGAAATACTGACATCTTACGGAAATCGTAAATGCCGCACGGGAAAGAGAGATCGAACTGAAGAAACAAATTGAAAGAGGCGAAAGGAGGGTGTTGGATGTGAATCCAAGCCCCACGAAGAAGCAAAAGCCTAATGAAATTTCGAAGAAAGGAATCATCAAAGTGGGGTCACCTCAATGTAAGATATGTGGGAAAGCTCATAAGGGCGAATGCTATTTCAAGAATAAACCATGTCCTACTTGTGGGAAAGTGGGACACACGGTTGTGAATTGCCCGGGAAAAGTGTTGGTGTGCTACAAATGCTACAAACCGGGACATAAAAAGTCTTAGTGCCCGGAGTTGGTTGGAAGCAAAGAAACAACAGACACGAAGTCCGAAACCCGGAAGTCAAGGGCAAGGTCTTTCCACATAACGGCCGCAGAGGCCAAAGTTGAACCTGATGTGGTTTCAGGTACATTTCTTGTAAATTCAATTCCAGCACGAATTTTATTTGATACGGGTGCGAATAGATCCTTTGTTTCACATCGATTTATTCATCACCCTACATTTACGTTAACGAAATTACTTGTGTCTCTAGAAGTAGAAATAGGTAATAATAAAAGTTTTATTGTTTGTGATATGTGCCGGGATTGCAAATTGAGCATTGACGATGAAGAATATTTCGTTGATTTGATTCCAATGTCGATGGGAGAATTCTAAGTGGTAATCGGGAAGGATTGGTTATCTCGACATCACGCGAAAGTAATATGTTACCATAAGGTGTCACACCCCGACCGCGTATAACATACAACCGCGGCGGAAAACGTCGGGGAGTGTTGTGGACAGAATTAATTGTTATACAACCATGGAAATTAAAGTCACATTTTATTTATCAAACACGGGTGTTACATTGTCTTAAAAGGAAGTACAGAATTCAAAACATAGTTATACTAGTTCTATCTTCATTTTTAGTCTCTAAGGCACAGGTCCGCCCTACTATCGTGATCAACATCTTATGGAACAGCTCCTGAAAACACATGTGAAAGTAGGTACGTCAGCATAAAAATGCCTGTGAGATACATAGGTTTTGTGAAAGTGGGATTCATGACTTGAGTTTTAGAGAAATGTTTAATAACAGTCAGTCATGAACCTTGTAATTTGTCTCGCTTTGTAAACCATTTGAAAAACGATAATATCAGATGATATGTATAGATGAACGTAAGGTTAAATGAATAACCTAGTAAAATGAGTTGAATAAGATAAGTTGTTTTGTAAGACAATGTTTTATGAAAAGTATGTTATTTGTATAAAATGTTATATGTCTAAACTGAAATGATTTAGATAACGCTAAGATATGTAATATTATACAAACACTTATATATAGGAAGTACCACCGGCGTATCCACCATGTTTGCATCATATTACATACTCCACGTTACTCAAACCATTTACCCAAACCATCCACCATGTAAGATTGTTCTTGTATAACTCAATTGTCAAGTGTTATTGTGTAAACCATGTCAAATGTCTATGTTCAATGCAAACCACCAAATGTGTATGTCAATGTCAACGTGTTTACGTTTAATGTAAATCATGTAATGTGTATCCCAAAATGTATCATGTACGGTAAGCGAAATGTATCAACTTAAACCATATGTAAAAATGCACAAAACAAGTCGTTGAAGTAAAACGTGGTTTAAATCAGCGTTATGTTCTGTGGAAAAATGCATGCTCTATTGATATTAACATTTATGCGGTATTGTGAAATATGCATACATCCAAGCCTTGAGACTGTGGCGATAAACCCTTAAACAAATTAAAGGTTTATCTAAGTAATGTATATCGAATTCGGTCATTCCTTACAATCCTATCAAACCCAGGATTTCAGGAACGGGAGTTGTCAATTCCTATGGTACCACTACCTACTAACGAACGGCGTGATCAATGTTAATGAATGTATTGTCCCATGTTAAACAAACCAAATGTCATAACAAAATGAAGGCATGTGATGTAAACAATTGTACTAAGTATGCTAAGTAAACATACGAAGCAGAAATGTTTATGTAAATCAATGTGTCCATATGCTGAATAAACATATGCAACAGAAATGTTCATGTAAATCAATGTGTCCATATGCTGAGTAAACATATGCAACAGAAATGTTCATGTAAATCAATGTGTCCATATGCTGAGTAAACATATGCAACAGAAATGTTCATGTAAATCAATGTGTCCATATGCTGAGTAAACATATGCAACATAAATGTTCATGTAAATCAATGTGTCCATATGCTGAGTAAACATATGCAACAGAAATGTAATGTAAATCAATGTACTAAGTACGCACACAATGGGCATACATAGCATGAAATGTAATGAAATCGTGTACTATAATGTACTAACAACATAGCAGGCATATGATGTGAAAACATGGAAAACATGAATGTAACAGATAGGCACATGTGTTTCACCCCAAAACAGTTTGAAAAACAGTAAAAGAGGGGTTCAATGTACTCACCTGAGATTGCTTTGAATTCCTTGTATAATAACCAGATAATGCTAGAGATCACGGAATATCAAACGGCACCTAATAGGTAGCTATATTAATATATCGGACCAAAATCGGAAGGATCGGATAGTATGTGGGTTCGTAAACCAACGAGTATGGAGACTCGTGAAATATGGTTTAACAAAGCCTACATACTAAAATGAAACCTAACCTAAGTGCTTGCGACCCATTACGACCCGTTTAGGTAGCTTATGCTACTTTAACGCGTCGTTCGCGTAGAACGCGCTTGGAACGTCTAACATCGTGACCACAAGGTATAACCTCGGAAGGTTATAGCTATGGTTATATGTCTAAACTGAAATGATTTAGATAACGCTAAGATATGTAATTTAGCTACGGTAAGCGAAATGTATCAACTTAAACCATATGTAAAAATGCACAAAACAAGTCGTTGAAGTAAAACGTGGTTTAAATCAGCGTTATGTTCTGTGGAAAAATGCATGCTCTATTGATATTAACATTTATGCGGTATTGTGAAATATGCATACATCCAAGCCTTGAGACTGTGGCGATAAACCCTTAAACAAATTAAAGGTTTATCTAAGTTATGTATATCGAATTCGGTCATTCCTTACAATCCTATCAAACCCAGGATTTCAGGAACGGGAGCTGTCAATTCCTATGGTACCACTACCTACTAACGAACGGCGTGATCAATGTTAATGAATGTATTGTCCCATGTTAAACAAACCAAATGTCATAACAAAATGAAGGCATATGATGTAAACAATTGTACTAAGTATGCTAAGTAAACATACGAAGCAGAAATGTTTATGTAAATCAATGTGTCCATATGCTGAATAAACATATGCAACAGAAATGTTCATGTAAATCAATGTGTCCATATGCTGAGTAAACATATGCAACAGAAATGTTCATGTAAATCAATGTGTCCATATGCTGAGTAAACATATGCAACAGAAATGTTCATGTAAATCAATGTGTCCATATGCTGAGTAAACATATGCAACATAAATGTTCATGTAAATCAATGTGTCCATATGCTGAGTAAACATATGCAACAGAAATGTAATGTAAATCAATGTACTAAGTACGCACACAATGGGCATACATAGCATGAAATGTAATGAAATCATGTACTATAATGTACTAACAACATAGCAGGCATATGATGTGAAAACATGGAAAGCATGAATGTAACAGATAGGCACATGTGTTTCACCCCAAAACAGTTTGAAAAACAGTAAAAGAGGGGTTCAATGTACTCACCTGAGATTGCTTTGAATTCCTTGTATAATAACCAGATAATGCTAGAGATCACGGAATATCAAACGGCACCTAATAGGTAGCTATATTAATATACCGGACCAAAATCGGAAGGATCGGATAGTATGTGGGTTCGTAAACCGACGAGTATGGAGACTCGTGAAATATGGTTTAACAAAGCCTACATACTAAAATGAAACCTAACCTAAGTGCTTGCGACCCATTACGACCCGTTTAGGTAGCTTATGCTACTTTAACGCGTCGTTCGCGTAGAACGCGCTTGGAACGTCTAACATCGTGACCACAAGGTATAACCTCGGAAGGTTATAGCTATGGTCACCTAAGGTGTTTGGTCAGATCCTAATGATCGACCAAATGGGTCGGGTTCGAAAGTATAAGCGATGGTTTAGATCGCTTACCTTACGACCCTATATAAGCACTAAACTAAAAGTGACGAGCTAAGCATGTTAGAACATGCTTAACTAAGTTTAGAAAACAGGTTTGGCATCAAAACAAACGGCTTTGATGCTCACGAGTAGTTTGGTTACAAAATACGCAAGAATGCGCATTTTGGCCGAAACTACGACTCGTCACTGAGCCTAGATAACGTGGTAATCAGTAGGTATAGTCACTACGGACTATAACCATCGTGATCACGCTCACGTTATGAAGTTCTAATGAACTTCGTGTTGACCATAGGCTGGTCAATGCAGAAAGTCAACAAAACATTGACTTTCGGACTCGAAAAGCGAATAAAAGAACGAAAGAAGACTTACGGAGGGTCCCCGCATGCTAATCTAGATCAAAGAGCTCAGGTATGAAGCAATGGCATCAACTTAGAGCCTTTTGATCAGATTGTGTGAGTTTTTAGCAACAGGGGGGGGTATTTATAGGAAAAGTAGAGTCGTTAGGATCGTTTCTTGAATATCGTGCCACGATCTTGAGCGTCCACTTGTCAAAATGTTGTGGTTACTGAAAATGGCCCTTGGCTCTTGATTGGGTGAAAGGGCATTGCCCCTTGGTGTGTTTGAAAGGCCAAATTGCAAGAAAAAACAAAAATTCTGTTACTGAAGGTGCCATGCGGCCCGCATCAGGATGTGCAGAAACTCAGGCGGGCCGCCTGGGCCTGTATGATCTGCATATACTTTCAAAAATGGCAGTTTTGGTCCCTGTTGCGTATTTAAGCCATTTCCGACACTTCTAAGGCCCGTAAAGCCAACTTTAAGGCCCTAAAATGATGCCTAAACATTGTGGACATGAAACATGCTCAAAAATGTTCCGGATGTTGGTTCGTTTGGCCGTACGATCGCGATGTTCGCTTAATTACGACGGAATGCGCATAAGCGCGAAAAACGATCCAAATGACGCGACGAATGGATTTTTTCTCATGCCAAACACTAAGGCATAATATAAGGATGCTTACATAAATTTTTGGATGTCCGAATGTATTCAGAACGTAAGTTATGCGCGAAAGTGCAAACTTGTGCACTTTTTGACACTTTTAGTCCCTGAATGACCCAAAAGTTTGTTTTAGCATACCAAACCCCTCAAAGCCTATTTCTAAGCTATGTAAAGGATATTTATGGTATGTTTAACTTATGGACATGTTTTGGAATGTTCGTTACAGTTCAAATTGGCATACTTTCGCAGTTCGTCAAGTTTAGTCCCTGTAAGCGAATTAACTTGTTTTTGCCATACCAAAGCCTTCAAAACTTATTTCTAAGTTATGTAAAGGTTATTTAAGGTATGTTGAGTATATGTTGATGTTCAGGAGTATTTGTCGCATTAAACTGAGTACGTTTAAGCACCGGTTAGCGTATAACTCTCCAGAAAGCGATGTAGAGTTTAAAATCGAACAAAAGTCAAAACATGAAAAATGTAAAACACAACCAAACAAACATTGGGATAAAATAACATTGTTTTATTGATAATTGAACTGTTCATAACGATTACAAGCACAAATGTTACAGTCTCCCCTACTTGTGGAAATTTCGTCCCGAAATTTATTTAGAGGAAACTCGTGGAAAAAGATGCGGATATTTTGCCTTCATTTGATCTTCACTTTCCCAAGTAAACTCGGGTCCACGTTTAGATTCCCAGCGAACCTTGACCAAAGGAATGCGCTTGCGCTTGAGCCACTTGACTTCACGTTCCATGATTTCCACCGGTTTCTCAACAAATTTCAGTGTTTTATCAACACGAATTTCGTCAAGCGGTATGTGGAGGTTTTCATTAGCTAAACACCTCTTGAGATTGGACACGTGAAAGGTTGGATGAACATTTCCAAGTTCAGGAGGTAACTCAAGTCTGTAGGCTACCTTACCGATTCTTTCGACGATCTTGAATGGTCCAACGTATCTAGGTGCAAGTTTTCCTTTCTTTCCAAATCTGATCACACCTTTCCAAGGTGAGACCTTAAGTAATACACGATCACCGACTTGAAAATCCAAGGGCTTGCGTTTTAGGTCCACGTAACTCTTTTGACGGCTTCTAGCTGTCTGAAGGTTATCACGAACTTTCTTTACCTTATCTGTTGTCTCTAAAATGAGGGCAGGTCCAGTAAGTTGAGCCTCGCCAATCTCATTCCAGCAGACTGGTGAAGGACATTTTCGACCATAGAGAGCCTCGAAAGGAGCCATGTTGATGCTGGAGTGATAACTGTTGTTGTAGGAGAATTCAATCAATGGAAGATGTGAATCCCAACTACCACCAAAATCGATCACACAAGCTCTAAGCATATCCTCCAGTGTCTGGATTGTTCTTTCAGATTGACCATCCGTTTGCGGATGATAAGCTGTGCTCAGATTAAGTTGAGACCCCATAGCAGATTGCATGGTTCTCCAAAAATGAGAAGTGAAACGAGCATCTCTGTCAGAAATGATGTTCAAAGGAACACCATGTCGAGCTACAATTTCATCTACATAGATTTGAGCGAGTTTGTCAGCCGAAAAATCCTCACGGATTGGCAAGAAATGCGCTGACTTGGTAAGACGATCCACGACTACCCAGATGGCATCGTGACCTTTCTTTGTGCGCGGGAGTTTAGTAATGAGATCCATAGTAATGTTTTCCCATTTCCAAACTGGGATCTCTGGTTGCTCCAATAAATCGGAAGGACACTGATGTTCAGCCTTAACCTTAAGACAAGTAAGGCATTTTGATACGTATAAGGCAATGTCTTTCTTCATACCAGGCCACCAATACTGAATACGAAGATCCTTATACATCTTATCTGAGCCAGGATGAATAGAATAACGAGACTTATGGGCTTCATCCATAAGCAGGGTACGAAGATTATCTTGGCTCGGGACCCACAAACGGTCCATGAAGTAATACGATCCATTGTCCTTCAGTTCTAGAGCAGGAGTTATGTGATAAGGAAATTCCTTATCCATCAAACCTTGTGAAACACAAGATTGTTGAGCCTGAGAAATACGGGCTTGGATATTGGTTTTAATAACAGATTGGACACGAACACAATGAAGCTTAGTACGTTCCTTGCGACTCAATGCATCGGCTACGACATTTGCCTTACCAGGATGGTAGCGAATCTCGCAGTCGTAGTCGTTTAGGAGTTCAACCCAACGTCTTTGCCTCATGTTGAGTTCCTTTTGATTAAAGATATGTTGAAGACTTTTGTGGTCTGTGAAAACCACACATTTTGTACCGTACAAATAGTGTCTCCAGATCTTAAGAGCGAAGACAACTGCACCCAACTCAAGATCATGAGTGGTGTAGTTTTTCTCATGTATCTTCAACTGCCTTGATGCATATGCTATGACTTTGTTTCTTTGCATCAGGACGCAGCCAAGGCCCAATTTAGATGCATCGCAATAAACGACGAAATCATCATTGCCCTCAGGTAATGTTAGGACAGGCGCGTCGCAAAGCTTTTGTTTCAAAGTCATAAACGCTTCCTCTTGTTTGATTCCCCAATCAAATGGCTTGTTCTTCTGAGTTAGAGCAGTTAGAGGAACTGCAATCTTTGAGAAGTTCTCAATGAAGCAGCGGTAATAACCCGCCAGACCAAGAAAAGAACGAACTTCAGTAGGAGTAGTAGATGTATCCCAATCCTTGATCGCACTGATCTTGGAGGGATCTACATGAATACCTTGTTCGTTGACAACATGTCCTAAGAATTGAACCTCTTGAAGCCAGAATTCACACTTGGAGAATTTGGCGAAAAGCTGCTCTTTCTTTAGGAGTTCCAACGTAAGACGAAGGTGTTGCTCATGATCAGCTCGCGTCTTAGAATATATCAAAATGTCATCGATGAAAACGATGATGAACTTATCCAAATAAGGTTTGCAGACCCTATTCATCAAGTCCATGAAAACAGCAGGAGCATTAGTCAAACCGAATGGCATGACTGTGAACTCATAATGTCCATAACGAGTGCGGAACGCTGTCTTGGGAATGTCTTCTTCATGCACACGAAGCTGATGATATCCAGATCGTAGATCAATCTTTGAAAAATAAGAAGCGCCTTGCAATTGATCAAAGAGATCATCAATGCGAGGTAGGGGATATCGATTCTTGATGGTAAGCTTGTTAAGCTCATGATAATCGATACACATCCTAAAAGATCCATCCTTTTTCTTGACAAAAAGAACGGGAGCACCCCAAGGTGAAAAGCTAGGACGGATGAAACCTTTGTCAGAAAGTTCCTGAAGCTGTTTAGATAATTCTTGCATCTCGGACGGTGCAAGACGGTATGGAGCTCTGGCAATGGGATTTGCACCAAGTACGAGATCAATACGGAACTCGACTTGGCGTGCTGGAGGTAGACCAGGTAACTCTTCAGGGAAAACTTCCGAATAATCCCGAACGACAGGAATATCTGAAATAGACTTACCCTTGCCTTTATCTGCTGTAACATGTGCTAAGAAAGCCACATAGTTCTTCCGTAGATACTTCCGTGCTTTAAAACAAGACATGAGTTTGAGACCACCGGCAGGCTTCTCACCACGAACCTGTAGGATCTCGCCTGTCGACAGTGGCACACGAACAATCTTCTCAGAACAAACTATCTCTGCGCGATGCTTAGATAACCAATCCATACCCACTATAACGTCGAAGCTTCCAAGTTGCATTGGCGTGAGGTCAATAGGAAAAATATGGTCGTTAAGGTTCAGCTGGCAGTTGCGTAGAACAGAATTAAGAACAATGGGTTCACCACTGGCAACCTCTACTGTCAAAGGTTTACCTAGTTTCGTTCTAGACACGCGAAGCATTGGCTCAAAAGACAATGCCACAAAACTCTTGTCGGCACCCGAATCAAAAAGAACAGATGCTGGCTGATTATTAATAAAGAACGTACCGTTCACCACTTCGTTGTCTGCTTGTGCCTCTTGTGCATTCATGTTGAAGACTCGACCTCGAGCCTGATTCTGGTTTGCATTCTGGTTCTGGTTGGCTAGTCTTGGACACCGATTTCTGTAGTGGGTCAGATCCCCACAGTTATAACAAGCACCTGGTGGGTAGTTTGGTCGTGCAGCTTGACCCTGTTGCTGAGCAACTTGTTGAGCAGGGTTCTGAACTGCGCGATTTTGAGCAAACCGGCAAACATCGGCAAGATGACCTGACTTCCCACAGTTTGTACAGAAACGACACTGATGTTGCGGCTGATGGTGACTGTTGCATTGATTGCACAAAGGTGCACTTCCTGAATAGGGCTTCTTTGCTGGAGGCTGGTTGGGAGCTGCCTGGTTAGCTTGGGCAGAGACAGCATAGTTTTGGGAAGCCTTACGCTTCTTTGCCCTTTTTGATGAGCCAGAATCCTTTCCATTCTTGTTTTGACCTTTCTTGCTATCTTCCTTGTCAGCCAACTGTTTCTTGCCCTTGTCACCCTTCCTGTGTAATTTATTCTTTCGAATCTGCGACTCAGTCAACGTCGCTGATAACTCGATCGCCTGACGGAGTGTGGTAGGGTTGCTACCAGTAAGGATGTCTTGTACCGAGTCAGGCAGGCCGTCGATGTATCTTTCGATAGACTTGTCAAGTGGGGTAACCATAGTCGGGCAAAGCAGACTCAACTCCTCAAACCTATCAGTATAAGCCATGTGCTCGCCACTATCTTGCTTCAAAACATCAAATTCTTTCTCCAACGCTCGTTGTTCATGACGAGGACAAAACTCCCTCATCATAAGAGCTCTCAGTTCAGCCCATGTCTGAGCTAGAGCAACTTCTGCACCTTGATCTCTCATAACCCCGTTCCACCACGTAAGAGCCCTCTTCTGAAACACACTCGAAGAAAACTCGACCTTGCGATTGTCAGGACACTGCACATGATGGAAAGTGTTCTCGATGCTCTCGAACCACTGAAGAAGCCCAGTTGCTCCCTCAGAACCACTAAACTTGAGTGGCTTAGCCGAGTTAAAATCCTTGTATTTGCATGTACCATTGTTGTTGTTGTTGGCCTGGTTCCATTGAGCAAAGAGATTTGGGAATTGAGCAGCCATTTGTTGCGCAATAATTTCTGCCAGCTCGGTAGTAGCTATCTGGTTGTCGCGTCGAGGAGGCATTCTAGAAGAGAAAAACATGAAATGAAACGAGTGAGATGATTGGATGAAGAGAATGAGATGAAGCAAAATCAACAAAAGCAAAGATGGCGGTTATGCATCGCAAAGCAAATAAGCGACATGAAATGTCTAGTCAAAGTAAATGGGTCAGAATTAGTGTATCGCGAAGACATGCTCGCCTATAAGTGAACACTCACCCCAATAGTTCCCAGGTAAGAGTGACTGGTCCGATTATGTGGATTTGTACGAACACTCTAGCCTTAGACAGAAAACTCAGGGTACAGGCATTCACTCTTCCAGTTCGCACGTGTTCACACTATTAAAGCCCCAAAACCTTGACGAGATTTTTGAGAATCCAAAGGGTTCAAAACCATATAACAGAGGGTTCAAAACCTTATAACAGAGGGTTCAAAACCTAGTAATCAATCATCCTAGAACAGATGATTAATTTTTCAAAGCGGATTCGGAACCGAAGTTCTCGTTGTGGTTATCACCTAAGGATAGGTGATGTGCATGTTTTAAACTCTAAACACAAGATAACTTGTGTTAGGGTCCTAGAAAGTTATAGTCTAGGTCAAAGCATTACTAATAACCTAATTCCCTATAACCATTGGCTCTGATACCAACTCTTCTGTCACACCCCGACCGCGTATAACATGCAACCGCGGCGGAAAACGTCGGGGAGTGTTGTAGACAGAATTAATTGTTATACAACCATGGAAATTAAAGTCACATTTTATTTATCAAACACGGGTGTTACATTGTCTTAAAAGGAAGTAGAGAATTCAAAACATAGTTATACTAGTTCTATCTTCATTTTTAGTCTCTAAGGCACAGGTCCGCCCTAGTATCGTGATCAACATCTTATGGAACAGCTCCTGAAAACACATGTGAAAGTAGGTACGTCAGCATAAAAATGCCTGTGAGATACATAGGTTTTGTGAAAGTGGGATTCATGACTTGAGTTTTAAAGAGATGTTTAATAACAGTCAGTCATGAACCTTGTAATTTGTCTCGCTTTGTAAACCATTTGAAAAACGATAACATCAGATGATATGTATAGATGAACGTAAGGTTAAATGAATAACCTAGTAAAATGAGTTGAATAAGATAAGTTGTTTTGTAAGACAATGTTTTATGAAAAGTATGTTATTTGTATAAAATGTTATATGTCTAAACTGAAATGATTTAGATAACGCTAAGATATGTAATATTATACAAACACTTATATATAGGAAGTACCAACGGCGTATCCACCATGTTTGCATCATATTACATACTCCACGTTACTCAAACCATTTACCCAAACCATCCACCATGTAAGATTGTTCTTGTATAACTCAATTATCAAGTGTTATTGTGTAAACCATGTCAAATGTCTATGTTCAATGCAAACCACCAAATGTGTATGTCAATGTCAACGTGTTTACGTTTAATGTAAATCATGTAATGTGTATCCCAAAATGTATCATGTACGGTAAGCGAAATGTATCAACTTAAACCATATGTAAAAATGCACAAAACAAGTCGTTGAAGTAAAACGTGGTTTAAATCAGCGTTATGTTCTGTGGAAAAATGCATGCTCTATTGATATTAACATTTATGCGGTATTGTGAAATATGCATACATCCAAGCCTTGAGACTGTGGCGATAAACCCTTAAACAAATTAAAGGTTTATCTAAGTAATGTATATCGAATTCGGTCATTCCTTACAATCCTATCAAACCCAGGATTTCAGGAACGGGAGTTGTCAATTCCTATGGTACCACTACCTACTAACGAACGGCGTGATCAATGTTAATGAATGTATTGTCCCATGTTAAACAAACCAAATGTCATAACAAAATGAAGGCATGTGATGTAAACAATTGTACTAAGTATGCTAAGTAAACATACGAAGCAGAAATGTTTATGTAAATCAATGTGTCCATATGCTGAATAAACATATGCAACAGAAATGTTCATGTAAATCAATGTGTCCATATGCTGAGTAAACATATGCAACAGAAATGTTCATGTAAATCAATGTGTCCATATGCTGAGTAAACATATGCAACAGAAATGTTCATGTAAATCAATGTGTCCATATGCTGAGTAAACATATGCAACATAAATGTTCATGTAAATCAATGTGTCCATATGCTGAGTAAACATATGCAACAGAAATGTAATGTAAATCAATGTACTAAGTACGCACACAATGGGCATACATAGCATGAAATGTAATGAAATCGTGTACTATAATGTACTAACAACATAGCAGGCATATGATGTGAAAACATGGAAAACATGAATGTAACAGATAGGCACATGTGTTTCACCCCAAAACAGTTTGAAAAACAGTAAAAGAGGGGTTCAATGTACTCACCTGAGATTGCTTTGAATTCCTTGTATAATAACCAGATAATGCTAGAGATCACGGAATATCAAACGGCACCTAATAGGTAGCTATATTAATATATCGGACCAAAATCGGAAGGATCGGATAGTATGTGGGTTCGTAAACCAACGAGTATGGAGACTCGTGAAATATGGTTTAACAAAGCCTACATACTAAAATGAAACCTAACCTAAGTGCTTGCGACCCATTACGACCCGTTTAGGTAGCTTATGCTACTTTAACGCGTCGTTCGCGTAGAACGCGCTTGGAACGTCTAACATCGTGACCACAAGGTATAACCTCGGAAGGTTATAGCTATGGTCACCTTGTTTGGTCGGATCCTAATGATCGACCAAATGGGTCGGGTTCGAAAGTATAAGCGATGGTTTAGATCGCTTACCTTACGACCCTATATAAGCACTATACTAAAAGTGACGAGCTAAGTATGTTAGAACATGCTTAACTAAGTTTAGAAAACAGGTTTGGCATCAAAACAAACGGCTTTGATGCTCACGAGTAGTTTGGTTACAAAATACGCAAGAATGCGCATTTTGGCCGAAACTACGACTCGTCACTGAGCCTAGATAACGTGGTAATCAGTAGGTATAGTCACTACGGACTATAACCATCGTGATCACGCTCACGTTATGAAGTTCTAATGAACTTCGTGTTAACCATAGGCTGGTCAATGCAGAAAGTCAACAAAACGTTGACTTTCGGACTCGAAAAGCGAATAAAAGAACGAAAGAAGACTTACGGAGGGTCCCCGAATGCTAATCTAGATCAAAGAGCTCAGGTATGAAGCAATGGCATCAACTTAGAGCCTTTTGATCAGATTGTGTGAGTTTTTAGCAACAGGGGGGGGTATTTATAGGAAAAGTAGAGTCGTTAGGATCGTTTCTTGAATGTCGTGCCACGATCTTGAGCGTCCACTTGTCAAAATGTTGTGGTTACTGAAAATGGCCCTTGGCTCTTGATTGGGTGAAAGGGCATTGCCCCTTGGTGTGTTTGAAAGGCCAAATTGCAAGAAAAAACAAAAATTCTGTTACTGAAGGTGCCATGCGGCCCGCATCAGGATGTGCAGAAACTCAGGCGGGCCGCCTGGGCCTGTCTGATCTGCATATACTTTCAAAAATGGCAGTTTTGGTCCCTGTTGCGTATTTAAGCCATTTCCGACACTTCTAAGGCCCGTAAAGCCAACTTTAAGGCCCTAAAATGATGCCTAAACATTGTGGACATGTAACATGCTCAAAAATGTTCCGGATGTTGGTTCGTTTGGCCGTACGATCGCGATGTTCGCTTAATTACGACGGAATGCGCATAAGCGCGAAAAACGATCCAAATGACGCGACGAATGGATTTTTTCTCATGCTAAACACTAAGGCATAATATAAGGATGCTTACATAAATTTTTGGATGTCCGGATGTATTCAGAACGTAAGTTATGCGCGAAAGTGCAAACTTGTGCACTTTTTGACACTTTTAGTCCCTGAATGACCCAAAAGTTTGTTTTAGCATACCAAACCCCTCAAAGCCTATTTCTAAGCTATGTAAAGGATATTTATGGTATGTTTAACTTATGGACATGTTCCGGAATGTTCGTTACAGTTCAAATTGGCATACTTTCGCAGTTTGTCAAGTTTAGTCCCTGTAAGCGAATTAACTTGTTTTTGCCATACCAAAGCCTTCAAAACTTATTTCTAAGTTATGTAAAGGTTATTTAAGGTATGTTGAGTATATGTTGATGTTCCGGATTATTTGTCGCATTAAACTAAGTACGTTTAAGCACCGGTTAGCATATAACTCTCCAGAAAGCGATGTAGAGTTTAAAATCGAACAAAAGTCAAAACATGAAAAATGTAAAACACAACCAAACAAACATTGGGATAAAATAACATTGTTTTATTGATAATTGAACTGTTCATAACGATTACAAGCACAAATGTTACATAAGGAGATACAACTAACATCTCCGAGCGGGAAACATGTTACTATCTTTGGGTAGAAAAGCTGTAATCCCATAATATGCTCGTTGATGGAAGCTCGTAAGCTTGTTCAACATGGATGTAAGATGTATCTGACTTACATACATGATTCGACTAAAGAGTTACCCGAGATTAAAGACGTACCAATCGTACGTGAGTTTGAAGATGTTTTTCCGAAAGATCTACAGGGATAACACCTGAGCGTGAGTTGGAGTTTTGAAACGAGTTAGTTTCAGGCGCAAAACCGGTAGCCAAGGCACCGTATAGATTAGCGCCATCAGAGCTACAAGAATTATTGTCGCAACTGCAAGACCTACTGATCGGAATGTCGCGCTCCGGTCAAAGATAATATTTATAACCCTAATTACCCTTAACAATTAGCGAGTGGTAGCAAGGGGTCGAACCATGAAGAGTATGTGGTTTGCGAATGGATTTGGATGAATTCTTAATAGATGTCACAATTATGAAGCTTGCTAACTTGTTTTTGTAATTTTTGGTTATTAAAGAGATGTTGAATAAAAATACTAAGACGATTGTATTGATTACTAACTAGAGAATAACAATTGCAAGAATGTAATTAAAGGTTTAATCAAAATAGAGAAAACAAGGTTCACACCTGGTTCAACAAATACAAGACCTAGGGTTATCACACATTTTAACTTGGTTTAATCGAATTAGTTCATTAACGGTTTGACAATCACAAAGCTTAGGTGCCAATCGCTATCGACGTTATAGACAACGGACCACGATGCACTTCGTTACTTTGGACAAGTAAATCCTATCAAAAGACAAGCATAAATACGCATATTCATTTCACAAAGTCAGATTTAATCGTTCATTCGACAATTCGCAAATACAATACAAACATATGACAATTATCCAATGATTCAAATGCAATTCAATTAGTCACAAACCATGTATCAAACAAGTAATAAACCCTAACCCTTACAAAAGTCTACACCGGGGTAAAACCTCCAAGAAATTAGCCGCTCATGGTCGAAGAGACACGAACAACGGATGATGGAAGCTTGAATTGGGTCATCTTGGATTCGGAGAGTGATGGAATGGTGATTAGGGTTTTGGGTAAAATGGTGATGATGGGTGAATTGAAAGATGAATGAAATGGTGATGAACTAGGGTTCTAATTCGGTGATTCGGATGATGTGTGTGATGGTAGGTGGATTGGTAGTCAAGATGATGATGGTGATAGGCTCCAAGACTCAATTCAAAACTCAAAATGGAGTGTAACTGTCGAATTAATGGCTCCCCCATGTTTTGATTCGTTCCAACACTAAAGAAACCAAAATTTCACGTCCGGAAGAAGGAAGAGCCGTCGCCGACGACCTTATGGCCCGTCGCCGACGGTATGCAGAAAATCCGAGGTGAGTCGACGGCATATATTGTTATCTACGAACAATCTGGGCGACGGAACAATTCAGGCGGCGTCGCCGACGGCCCAGGAGGGCATCGGCGATGGTACGTGCATTTTCCAGTTTTCATTTTTCGCGTCTTGAGTTCCCGGTTGATCCGTTTCGCGTCCCGTTGGCTCGTTTTTCATCCCGGTGACCCGTAAAGCTCCCGAAAAGCTCCTTTAACTCCGCTAGACCTGCAAAATACATATCTAATCAAAAGTAGGCTATTCGAAATTAAAACTTGTGTAAAAACGTCAAATTAATCAATTACGATCACCGATTTTCGACCACGTATCACCTACTCGACAAAGGATTTATTCGGCCTAGCGTTTCTCCGTGGGGAGCGCCGGTATTATTCGTAAAGAAGAAAGACGGAAGCATGCAGATGTGTATTGATTACCGGGAGTTAAATAAACTCACGGTAAAGAATCGATACCCGCTTTCGAGAATCGACGACTTGTTCAATCAGTTGCAAGGCGCAAGTTGGTTTTCAAAGATCGACTTAAGATCGGGTTATCTCCAGTTGAAGGTGAAAGATGAAGACATACCGAAAACGGCGTTCCGAACGCGTTATGGACATTAGGAATTCTTAGTAATGTCTTTCGGATTGACGAACGCACCCGCGGCTTTCATGGACCTCATGAACCATATTTGCAAACCGATGCTGGACAAGTCGGGATAGTATTTATCGATGACATTCTAGTGTATTCAAAGAGCGAAGCGGATCACGCGCGCCGTTTGTGTGAAGTACTAGAAACGCTTAGGCGGGAAAGACTTTACGCGAAGTTTTCGAAATGTGCTTTTGGCTACGCAAGGTGCAGTTTCTCGGGCATGTTATAAGTGCTGACGGGGTGTTGGTGGACCCGTCCAAGATAAAAACGATTTCTAAATGGAAACCTCCGAAGAATCCATCAGAATTAGGAGTTTCCTAGGACTTGCGGGTTACTACCGGAGATTTATACAAGATTTCTCCAAAATTGCAACACCATTAACTAAGTTGACCCGTAAAGATGAGAAGTTTGTATGGGGAAGCGCACAAGAGGATGCCTTTCGAGTACTCAATGAAAAGTTGACTAGTGCACCGGTATTAACTTTACCAGATGGAACTGACGACATGGTCGTATATTATGACGCATCCTAACTTAGTCTCGGGTGTGTACTCATGCAAATGGGAAAAATGATAGCATATGATTCAAGACAATTGAAAGTTCACAAAAAGAAGTGTCCAACACACAACCTCGAGTTGGCAGCGGTGGTTTTTGCCTTAAAGATTTGGAGGCATTACCTGTATGGTGTGAAATTTACTATTTTCACTGACCATAAAGTCTCAAGTACTTCTTTGATAAAAAAGAGTTGAATATGAGACAACGACGTTGGATAGAAATGGTGAAGGATTATGACTGTGAAATTCACTATCAACTGGGAAAAGCCAACGTAGTGGCAGATGCGTTAAGTCGAAAAGAAGAATACTCATCCATTCGGGTGCGGTCGATGCAATTAGTAATAACCTCAGGTTTGCTCGAACAAATCCAAGAGGCACATATCGAAGCTGCAAAAGAAGAGAATTGGAAAAGGGAAAGAATTGTGGGCCAGCTAAAAGACTTGGTGGATGGTAATAATGGATTGTAAACTCGTTTCAGTAGAATATGGGTTCCAAACACATGTAGTGTTAAAAAGGTTCTTCTTGATGAAGCTCACAAGTCACATTATTTCATACATCCGGGAGCTACCAGAATGTACCAAGACATGAAACAAAACTACTGGTTGCCCGAAATGAAAAGAGACATAACTAAGTATGTCGAAAAATGCTTAAGTTGTTTACAAGTAAAAACGGAACACCAGAAGCCTTACGGTAAACTTCAACCGTTAGACATTCCGGTGTGGAAATGGGAACAAATCACCATGTATCTATTAACCAAATTACCGAGAACAACTCGTGGATTTGACGTCATTTGGGTAGTCGTAAATAGATTAACGAAGGGTGTTCAATTTATTCCGATTCATGAGACATACACATCCGAGAAGATGTCAGAAGTTTATACAAATGAAATTGTAGCTCATCATGGAGTACCGGTATGTCACACCCCAACCGATGGCGGAAACATCGGGGCGGGGCGAAAAGCGAATCAGATTGCTCAAGAGGTTCCACAACGCTATTTGTTTCAATATAAATTAATTCAAGATTCCATAAAAGTGTCTAAAAACATCAACCATGTTTCACAATCCCACAAAATGTATCAAAGTATCATGATAAATCAACAATTTCCAAAATTTGCCTAATTAACTAGAATGAGTTTCTAAGCATCATCCTAGTTCGTTTCTTGAATCCCAACTACTATCAACCTGCAACGTGTATTAGAATACTATCAACAAAAATGTTGGCGAGCATACAAGTTTGAATACGTAGCATATAGTTTAGCAAAACTCATATCCATCATAAAAACATGTAAAAAGTTTCACCATGCTAATTTATGCAGTCCAAGTGATAGCCCAAGTTTCCAATGCGTTAAATGCCTTTCTCAAAGACTAATGAGAGGTTAAGTGTCTCATCTTAACAATACCCCAAAGACTAACGGGGTGGTGCATTACCCATATAGTGCTACCATTGTTAAGGCGGAACTACACACAAAGATTAAACGTTCACATAACATAAAAAGTCTCTAGTATCAAGTTTCAAGTTTCATGTTTAATGAGGATAGAGTATGTTTCTAAATATGTTTCAAGTTTCAAGTGTCAAGTGTCTTAATATATAGAATACATGTTGCATCCCAAAAGTGTTTAAAACAAAAAGGGATCCAATATACTCACAGTGGGTGCTTAGAACCAAACACTGTTAGATTGGATCGAAGGGAGCGCTGGATCAGCCTGCGTGCGGGGAACAGAGCATAAGTCCTCTAAGTGCGGACCCGGTTGGGAATAGAGTGTCGAATGGTGCGAAAATCGAATAAATGTATCTGACTGAATACCTGAGCGGATGGTCATCTGGACGGATGGTCATCCGGTCGGATGACCATTCGAACAGATGGACTCCATCCGATCAGATGGTCATCCGGACGGATGGCCATTCGAACGGATGGCCATTCGAACAATTGGTGTTTGTGAACTGATAATGTTTCAAACGTTGTGATCATAGTGTCCTGTAAACAAACAAGTGTCATGATAATCAGATCATCTGGACGAATGGCCATCCGAACGGATGGCCATTCGGACAGACGATCAGTGTGTGAAGTTTCGTGAAATTTTCTAAGTTTCGAGTTAGCGGAGATGGAGCAACAACGCGTCAAACAACGGAAACGTTCCAAACCCAGCTGGTTCAGTCGGCTGGGAACCACCCCTGCTCGAACCGACGAACTGCTTATAGTGCGGTTTCATGTTTGGACCCGTCAACCGGCCCGTTTTCCAGTGGAAATCAGTTTTCAAGCCGACTTTCGGCTAAGGGACGAGCCGGAAGTCGGTTTGAGTCTGATTTTACCCTTGTTATGTATAAAAATCGAAGAAAAGTCCGAAAAGTAGTTGTAAAACGTGATGTTCATCAGATCTAAGCCGGAAACCATGTGAAATTCCGTCAGATCTGATGTAAAAGTGTGAGATTCTTAAGGTTTTGTATAAAAAGTTGTGAAAATCTGTTAGATCTAGGGCCGTTCTTGCTTAAATGGTGCTCCACAATAGTTTGTACCAACTTCTGAGTGGAAACCACCTCCAAGAGACCCTAAATCAGTCGATTTTCATGTAAGTATTGAAGTGTTTGTGTGATTTTGATGAAGAATCTTGTGTAGAAGTGATAATTGATAAAAGTTGTACAAGAATCGGGGAAGAATACTTACGATTTGCCTTGAATTTTGCTTAAAATGACTGAGAGTGCGTGTAGTCGGATGACAGAGAGTGAAAGGTGAGAATGAGAGTTCAAGGGGTCTATTTATAGGTGATGTTAACAGCTAAGGCGGTGTAAGTGCTCAATGGGTCAGATGGCTATTCGGTCGAATGGTCATCCGATCGGATGGTCATCCGATCGGATGTCCATTCATACAGCCGAGACTCGTTTGCTAGTATTCCAATTTTTGGTTCGTTTTGCGAGCTAGATTAAGCGTTGCGTATTATTGTGAGTAACCCTTACTATGGTGATATTATATAAATAACACAAAGTTTCCGTGTCTCAAGTTTGTGTTCAAGCTAGTTTATCATAGTATCAGTTTCTCGTTCAACAAGCATCCATAAGGTATCAAAGTTTTTTCTCGCTCAATAAGTATAAATAAAGTATCAAAGTTTCTCGTTCAATAAAGAATCAAAGTTTCTCGTTCAATAAGTATCAAGTATCAAAGTCTCTTGTTTAATAAGTATCAAGCATAACAGGTGTCAAGTTTCTAGAGTCAAGTTTCAAAGTATCACAAGAGTCTGGTATCACAAGAGTCAAGATTCGAAGTATCATAAGAGTCAAGATTCGTACTTGTTCATGCATAAAGTATCACAAAAGTATCATAGAGTAAAAGTTTCACATAGTTTATGTCTCAAATAAGTATCATTAAGCATCACAAGGACTAAACTTGCCAAAAGTTAAAAGTCTCAAAATGCAGGGCGTTAGGTATCCATCGTGTCTGATAGAGATACTCGGTTTACTTCAAACTTTTGGCGTGATTTTCAAGAGCAGATAAGTAATAAGTTGTTTATTAGTACCGCATACCATCCTCAGACAGACGGGCAAAGTGAAAGAACCATTCAAACTCTCGAAGACATGCTACGGGCATGTATCACTGATTTTGGCGGTAGCTGGGATGTCTATCTACCACTAGTTGAATTTTCGTATAACAACAGTTACCATTCAAGCATTGGAATGGCTCCGTATGAAATGCTTTATGGCAGAAAATGTCGAACCCCGGTATGTTGGGGTGAAGAGGGTCCTCGTGAACTTGCCCACGAAGATGTAGTCAGAACCACTAATGGGAAAATTGAAGTGGTCCGGGCTCATTTGAAAGCTGCCCAAGACAGACAGAAGTCTTACGCTGATAAAAGACGAAGACCAACCGAGTTTCAAGTTGGTGATAGGGTCACGCTCAAGGTATCTCCGTGGAAGGGGATCATTCGATTCCGAAAAAGAGGGAAGTTGAGCCCAAGGTTTATTGGACCATTTAAAATCATTGAACGTGTGGGTAAAGTAGCCTACCGACTTGAACTACCGGAGGAGTTGAGCGGTATACATAGCACTTTCCACGTATCGCATCTTCGAAAGTGTCTAGCTGATGAAACGGCTTATATAAGCTACGACGACATTGAAGTAGACAATAAACTGAACTACGTCCTAAAGCCTATTCCAATTCTTGACCGAAAAGTCAAAGGATTAAGGAATAAAGAAATCGACCAAGTGAGAGTCAAATGGGAACATCGGAGGGGATCGGACACCACTTGGGAGCCCGAAGAAGAAATGAGATGCCTATACCCTTCCTTTATTTGGTACGTATTACGATTTCGAGGACGAAATCCTCTTTAAGGGGGTAGACTTGTAACATTCAAAAAGTATTAAATTATATGTATGTGTATACTTGTATAATTAATTATAGGATATTTAACCTAGTTAATTGGATGTTATTAAATGATAAAGAATCAAGGGATTCTAACCCATTTTACAAATCTTAAAAGTAGAGGGACTAAAAAGGGGCAAACTTGAAACAAATTTAATAAATAGAAACTAAACATAAAAACACACACTTGTGTGTGTGCTTCTGTTCGACCAAAACCCAGAGCAAACAGAGTTCTTCTCTTAAAACCCTAAATTCACCAAATCCTCTCAAAATCAAAGAAAGAAACAGATTTGAAATCAATTCCAAGCTAAATTCGTGATCACTATAGTTAGGAAATCACAAGGTATGTTCAATTTTGATATTAGGTGATGTTTTGATTTGTCATGAACTCTCATACATGAAATTCTTTAATGAATGTTTGATGTTATGGCAAAATTGATATGATTACAAGTCTAGGAACAAACCCTAGATAAGAATTTAGTGATTTTGTCTCATAACTTTGTGAATTGATGATTAACCATATATGTGCTATATGGGTTTTATGAATAAAAGAATGAACACTTGAATTATAATGATGAATTGGTGTTATTTGATTGTTATGATACAACTGTAGGTGTTGTTTAAGCATACTAGACTTATGATTTTGAAAATGATGATTAAACATGGTTAACTTATTAATCATGAGCTTGATAATGTTAGTAAAATAATCTCGCCCATAAGATGTTCGACAAAATGTCTAAATGATCTTGAAATATTGAAAAATATGAAAGGATCGCTTAATTGACTAGTTAGACGCGTTGCGCGTACAATATTGTAAAATGAATTCTAAATGATAAATTCGAATTGAATTCTATAGGCAAATTGGGCGAATCGTCGAGTGGTCAAGGCGGAACAGATACTCGCTTAAAGGGAAAGCTTTAAACGTACGCGGCTATATGCTTCATAGAATTTCGTTAGTATTTTTATGCCTATTTACGTTGAATGAAAAATGAAATGTTTTTAAGTTCGGTTGATACTAAAACGATGGATTCTGTATGAATAAACCGAACGAATTAACTAGAGTCTAGCAATAAGTTAGAATGTAAAAGTGATGGATTTCACTATGATATTCAAACGGGTCAAAATGACTCGAATGATAAAGGTTTGGTAATATGAAAACGATGGACTTCGCTAATAAAACCAAACAGGTTAAAATAACTAAAGTAATGACACTTTTGTTATATAAAAGCGATGGACGTCGCTAAGACGACCGAATGGGTCAAATTGATGTAAACCGGGAAGGTTGCATAGTTAGTAACTCCGAAATACTACCCGTTTATGGGTAAAAAGTCATTATACGCATTATCCGAGAATCAGGAACGCGGATTAAAAGTCGAAAACTCAGGTGTTGAGTACGACTAAATATGCACAATTCCATATATGGAAATTGTGTTAAGTATGTTCAACTAGTTGTAGTTGAATGGGCCAAATAAACATAATACATGATTGATAACGGGCACGTAAGCCTCATGATTGAAGCCCGAGTACTAGGTAACATTCATAGTTAGGATGTTAGTATGAAATTGTAAGTAATTAGACGAGTTTGATGTTAAAACATAACGGGTCGAATAATTTTATAATGAATTTCTAAGTTGTAAGCTTATAAATCAAGAATGTTGCAAACCCGAGAAGTTAAATACACAAGTCTATGTGTTACGATCGTTTAGAAACGAGTTTCGTGTAAATCGGACATAAATTGTGTAAGTTAGGAGTGTTTGAATGAAACATGGCATAGCTGGGCAAATGCAGCATTTCTGAAAGAAATTGTCTGTGCAAATGGGGCTGTCGCGCTACGCGACGGGTGGCACCACTTGCCGTCGCGCCCCACCAAGGCCTTCGCGTCACGCGAAGGCTGAGTTATGATCTAGTCGCGCTACGCGACGGTTAACGAAACTGGCAAAAGTTGTTTTCTTGCTGGTTTTGGGTCATGAGCTTGTTTAAACATGTTTTAAAACTATCATAACTAACTTTTACGATGGTTTGGTTTATAGGTGATCAGTTGTACTTTTGGGATGGCGATCAAGCTTGCGAAAGAACCGAATACGCACTAAAATGAAGCTTCCGCATCAATAGTAGTTTCTTTTGTTATAAAGAACTCGTGTAAAACTTTTGTAAACATAGTTTAAATGTTTTGAACTTTATATTACGATGATGTTTTTGTGAAACGACATTTTTGGTATATAAATGCTCAATATTTTATATGAGTTATTAAGTATTAATATAAGGGTCTTACAATTGCTCCTCACAAATCACAAGATTTTCAATCAAATTGGATTTTCCATAATGATTATAATCTTTCAATTGTATCTTATTGTGAAACTCACGAACCATAGATCTTAGTCGCTCTACAATTGAGAAATCCTAATTCTTCAATCAGGCCTGGTGAATTTCAACTACAGGATACTAAGCATCAGGTTTGTTTTTCTCTTCATCTTTAATACTTTAAACTAACATTCTTTCGTGATTTGTGTTTAGTTTATGTCTAATCGTGAATATCATTCAGAGATGTTAATGGTAAGCGTAGGTTAATGCTTCATGACGGGTGTCGATTTTGAAAAGGAAAGAGGGCTAGCGACTGAAGAATCGTGTTTAATGTACGTTCAATGTTGATTTATGATTCCTACGTCCATATTTTTGTTCGATTGTGAATTTAAGTATGTGTGTTTGAATTTTTATTTTTGTTTGTGTGTTGGTTTTATGTGATTTGGGAATCTAGGGTTTCTGTTTGTTCAATTTACAAGTTAGGGTTATTTTTTTCCTTTCACTATTTGGGTGAAATTCAGATCTGTATTGCAATAGGTTGGTAGATATCATTGTTTTAGTTTCAGATGTTGCACTTGGTTTATTGAAGATTTGTATTGTTATGTTGATACGTATATTTTTTTTCTAAATAGTGTATACAATTATCAGTCTGTGAAAGAGGGATCATAGCATGAGGAGCGAGAGCCACATTACATAAAGCTTATTTTATTGTTGAACTGAAACTCATTTATTTAGTTTATTTCTCGATTTCAGTTTACTTTTACGTATTCAGTTTGCCATAAACTGAATGTGTTTGGAGGCATCGATTTGAGATCTATGAATTTGGGTAAATCACTCTCATCCTGATTTTTGTATGGTTTGAAAGCCTTGATCTTTGTTATATAACAACCTGATTTTAGGGGTGCAGGGTTTTGATAAGTTTCCTTTTTATGTTGTTTTTTGCTTTCTCTTTTGCCTCTGAACACTATTTTTTATTCTTTGCAGACGCCCTTTATACGATGTAGTATTACTGGTTATAGTTGTATTATTTGTTGTATATGGTGATGCTTTCATCTATTTTGATTTGATTGCTTCTTAGATAACCCTATTCGAACAACATGATAAAAGATATCAAGCATATGTTGTAATATACCTGATGCCAGGTTTTCTCATCAACAAGGTAAGTCTTATTTATGATGATTCATATTTGCAACTAACAATTCATAGGTGGGGTACGTTTATCCAAACTCATTCACAAATCAATTTCCTCATAAATGTTACAATATGATCTCAACCATTTCCCAACTGAATTGTTATATTACTTAGTGATCATAATCTAATCCGAAACCAATAATATACATAACTTTACCACAACAACCAATCAAAAACAACATTGATACCAATCATAAACAACATTTACCATTTTTTACCTCAAAACTAAGCCAACATTCAAAACAACCCACATGTTAAGATTCAACTCTTTTATTGTTTTTAGTGTGAAACAGTGGGAATATTAGTGATTTAATAACTTGAAAAAGGTACGACACGCAAAAGTGGAGGGCATATGCTTACCAAAGCCGTTTATGAAATTACCGAGATCATAACATTTTTAGATGTCATTGATGTTTTTTTGTTGTTTTGAAGAGGTGTTAGATCTAGATTTGGGGGAATCGGCTATAGGACATGTTGCACCAAGTGACTCTGGTAAAGTCAATCTTCTCCACTTGTGAACTATGCTGATAAATGATAATCTACTGGTATAATGACTCCTATATGTTATCTACCAATAGTTATTGGCGTGGTCTCATGTCCCACTTCTCGTGCAAGCAGACATGGTATAATAGTTCCCAACCAACGAAGAAAAGCTGGTCATTAGAATTAAGGTAATAATCTGTATAGGTTGAAACTGGTCGGGTCGGATTGACCTTAGGCACTTTGTCCAGAAGTCAATGCTATCTTATATATGATTAGCTGTCTCATATGATTACAAAGTTATATTATATCACTAATAATATGATTTCCTAATTAAAACGATGTAGGTTTTATGTGTACATTTACCAAAAGATTAGTCATCTAATCATTTTCACTTTTAAATGTTTACAGTATTTAGGTATGGTTCATTGATAGTGGTGTTAAAAATCAAGTAGGCAGTCAAGAAAGCAGCTTGAAGAGGCTGAATCTTAGTTATATGACTGAGAAAATGAGTCTAAGGCGTAAAGAAAGTGGCTTCAAGAGTCTGAAATCAATTTGGCGGAACATGAAGACGGGTTGAAGGAATGAAGAATTTGTCTTGAAGAAGCTGATTTCAAGTTGGCAGACCATGAAAACAACTTAAAAGATTCATAAACCCATCTCGAAGAAGAGACTGAAATCAAGTTGGCTGAGAATGAAAAGGAGCTTAAGTTATCAAGATATCAACTTGAAAAGGCTTTCCACTTCCGAACATCAAAACCAGTTAAAGCATTTTTCAGGTACAATTATAAATATATGCGATGTCATTGATATAGGTAGTAAAAGAGAGTTTGAGGAGGGATTTATTTAAGTTGAATCTGTAAGTTAAATGCTAATGGAAACCATTAATATAAGGAGGGTATGTGTCCTAGAGTCTAAGGGGTGTTGATGTTAATCTTGAGTTTGGTTTCTCTTCGGTCATTTTAATTATTTTTATTTTGTATTCTGTTTTAGTTGGTTTATGTAGGGGATGAATGTAATGTAGGGATGAGCGTGGTACCAGTACCGAAATTCGTCAAGACTGGGTACCGGTACCGAAATATGTGGTACGGTACCCGTATTTGAAAGTAAAATTTGGTATTTTACCGGTATCGTACCAAAAGTACCGATACCGAAAATGCCAAAAAGTGGGTACCGTTACCGGTACCGAAAAAAGTCGGTACGGGAAATTCGGTACCGATACCCGGTACCAATTGCTCATACCTAATGTAATGTTTGGTTTTGTTCTTGGTTATTGTAATCATCATAATCAGCATCAACAATCGCAAATTGAGGTTAGTTTATAGGATACGCTGAGCTCGACCTCTTTCCATCCATGACTGGATGATGAAGCAGTTAAACTTAATCATAACTGAAGTTTATAAATCCGATTGACTGCATTTGAATTTCATTGGTCGCGTCGCAACGTATGCAGGTCAATTTTCTAGCGCAGGTAAGTGATTTGATTTTCGAGGGGGTATTTTTATTTAATTTAATCCTATGTTTTTTTTCGAGAAATCGTCATTGTGGAGTAGCTTTTGGCTGAAAACAAATATGTGCCTGTTTTATGTTTACATAATCTTGACAACATAGATTATTCTTACATCAACCTACGTCTAGCTTTTTGTAAGGGGCTGTGATGATAATATGTTTCCACGGTTCTACATCGGATTAGGTTTTTTATAAGGGGTTGTGATGATAATTAGCTTTAATGCCCTGTTTTAGGGAAATGTGATAGACTGATTGCTGGTGCGTTTGTATCCATTACGACTTTATCCTCTTCAATTGAGGATGAGATATTCCGTACATTGGCTCGAGTGCTTGACATTTGAGACCATGAGTGCAGCTGTAATGGGCAGTCAGGCCCATTAATATTATTTGTATTGTAGATATGCCTTCCAGATTGTTCTACGAACACTAGAAATCTTAATGGCATTGCCATCTCTGGTCGACATAAACGTTCCAGACGGAAAACACTTCGCCGTTTGTGGTGACGTGCACGGTCAGGTAATTCAAAGCACGGAACTTATATTAACCTTTTTGAGTTATTTGCTTAATTGTTTCATATTCTTTTTACCAATCGTCTTAATCGACCTTCGGTGGATGCAGTTCTTTGATCTTTTAAATATCTTCGAGCTCAACGGTCTCCCCTCTGATGAAAGTCCCTATTTATTTAATGGTGGCTTTGTTGACCAGGGACCTTTTTCGGTGGAGGTTATTCTCACATTGTTTGCGTTCAAGTGTATGTCTCAGTCAGGTAAAGACTCACATATACCGTGTGGTTAGCTCTTTTTACATTTTTGCCCTTTCAAGTAACCACTTCTATTTTTGTTTTTTTTTTAGTTTTTGAATTTTTCAGCTATACATCTTTCTGGTGGAAATCACGAGTGCAAAAGCATGAACAAGATTTATGGGTTCGAGGGTGAGGTTAGATCTAAGTTGAGTGATAAATTTGTGGAGCTATTTGCGGAAGTTTTCTGTTATTTACCTCTAGCCCATGTTATAAATGAGAAGATATTTGTTGTTCATGGTGGACGTTTTAGCACTGATGGAGTAAAGCTCTCTGACATCAGAGATCGATCGGTTTTGTGAGCTTCCAGAAGAAGGTATGTTATAAATTGAGTTTCTTTATAGTAATTTTATTGCTTATTTTAATTGTTTGTTTTAACAAAGGAAATTTTATTATTATGTTCTGTTTTAGGTTTGATGTGCGAGATACTATGGAGTAATCCACAACCTAATCCCAGTAGAGGACCAAGAAAGCGCAATGTAGGTCTTTCGTTCGGTGGAGATGTAACAAAAAGGTTTTTGAAGGATAATAATCTAGGTAATCTTATATATTGATTATTTTCTTCATCCCATAAATTTTAGCTGCATATATTATAATTGCAAGATGTAAACTTTTACCTTTAAATTATCTCAAACGGATGTGTTGAATAATTGAATGGATTTATTCTTAATGATTTTATTACGTTTGTTTTTCAGATTTAGTTGTGCCATCTCATGAGGTCAAAGATAAAGGTTATGAAATTGAGCATGATGGTAAACTCATCACTGTTTTTTCTGCTCCAAACTACCATGACCCGGTAATCTTATCTCTTATAATCTTAATTTTCTATACGCGGTTTTATTTATGCTTTATGCGTGTTGCAGATGGGAAACAAAGGTGCTTTTATCCGATTTGAAGCCCCAAGTATGGAGCCTAAGATTGTTACATTTTCCGTTGTGGTTAGTTCTTTCTGCCCTACTATGCGATTTTTTTTACCCACATTCTCTCTTTATCTTTGACCATGGGTCAGTTTTTCGTGCACTGCTTTTTAAATGATATATTTCTGTTAAACATTCAGCCACACCTTGATGTGAAGCTAATGGCATACGGCAGCAATTTCCTACGCATGTTCAGTTAGTGTTTGCTGAAAATGGCGAAGCCGTGTTGGTTTCTTTAATCTACACAACTGCACATACTGCATGAAACTCCTGATACATGTCTGTAATGTTACATTCTTGCTAATCATTTGTTCCCATAGTTTATGTAACCGGCAAGCAAAAAACAGGGTGGTCTAATCTAGGCCCGCCTATATGATGAATCACCCGTTTAGCTTAACTATGTATCTACCAATTTCTTGAAAATATGCCGAGCAGTTACTTGACTATAGGAAAGTTAAGATTATTTAGCATGGAGAAATAGATCCTTTGGCTCTGCATTGGAGTTTATTGAAAAGTTCTTTCATTACAAAGTTCATCTCAATGCCAGTAGATATTATATGTTTGTGTTAAGCCACCCGCTAAACTCGCGGGTTCTTAAACTAGTTCCTAATATGATTGTAAGACTAGGAGGATCGAGCGATGCGTGATGTGTCTTATGTGTTATACTTGATGGTATGATAAATTGCATAAATTTGGAATGTTGCATTGTTAAGTCTATGCCTTGTGCTTGTTAGGATTGACTATTGAAAGTTAAATACAAGATATGAATTAGTTATGATTTGGTAATATCATGTATGTTAACAAGAAAGTAAACATGGTGACATGTAAGGATAAGCATCATGTCAAGGACGCAAGCATGGAATGCTAACGGGTCAAGAGGAGGCGAAGAAGGGATGACGAATACCGACGCTTAAGGTAAGTGAATTCCGAAACTCACTTCTTAATATATAAATGAAGTTTGTTTGTATCAATGTTGGGAGTCATGTAGGAATGGTATGAAATTTGAATGGGATTGTTATATAGTATAATGTTATAATTCATTTTTCCTACTAAACAGGTACCCATATGTTAAAGGTTCACCTGTGATATGTATAAAATGTACAAGAATGGTATTCTCATGGCTGCAGACATCGGATGTTAGATTCCAAGTTATTAATCAATTAAATTGGTTGACTTTAAATTTTAAAGAAGAGTACTTGATGAATGAACCTAAGATTGATAATTCAATACGTATGTAACATCTTTTCATCCCATCGCAATGTATTCAAGACGATATATTGTATGAACATATGTGTAGTGTATGGAACATATAACAGTAAACAAATTCTTGTAAGATTTACATTTATCTCATGTCACATACAACCAAAAAAAGTATAAAATCTTTAAATATTTACACCCTTCTAATTTCATCCCCTTGCCATTATATATCAAGAAAGAAGATTCAATGACCTATAATCATTTAATCTACCAACAAGTTTCCACAATTCTATAACACACATAATTAAATTAAATAATGAATCAAATAATATAAACAAGTTTGCAGGGTCTTAGATAGTCTAAAAATGAACAGGGGAGATGATGATTTTGATTTTGATTGGATATGGTCTAGATTGCCTGTGTCAGACGTGGAGCTAAAGGAGTGGCAGGAGTGTAGAGAGACCCTTAACAAGGTGAATCTCAACAATTCCAAGGACATGTGGGTCTGGTCTGAAGATAGCAAAGATGGTTTTTCGGTGAAGGTTGTTAAAAAATGTTTGATCGCTGAAAGGGGAAATAGTCAGCGCTTCCTAATTTCGATTGGTGTAAATGGGTGCCTATTAAATGCAACATTGTGGCTTGGTCAGGTAATCTGGACAGACTTGCGACGAGAGTGAACTTAAGAAGAAGGAATGTGGATATTACATCCGTTAAGTGCCCTTTTTGTAACGAGTTTGAGGAAACGGTGGGGCATCTTTTTTCGGCGTGTTCAGTGGCGATTCGGGTTTGGCGATTCGGGTTTGGGCGGAGATTAGTGTTTGGTGCAAAATACCACCGATTTATGTTTTCGATTTCAAAGACATTCTGAAAATTCACAATTATTCTCAAATTGGAAAGAAGGCTAAGATTATCATCCAAGGGTTGGTTATTATTTCGTGTTGGAGCGTTTGGAAAGGAAGAAACGAGATGGTTTTCAATCAAATCAAACGCAGCCCGCAGGAGATTGTGAGGGAGATTAAGTCGAATGGGTTTGCTTGGTTAAGAATAGAACGTCATGTAATTATATTAGATGGGGTGATTGGTGTAAATACCCTATGTATATGTTGTAATTGTTTTTTTCTTCCCTTTGCCCGTTTGGGTTGAGGGTGTGTGTGTTGTATGGCCTTTTACCCGTTAGGGTCGGAGGCGTGTTTTTAATGAAGTTCTCTTTTCAAAAAACAATAAATAATATAAACAAGTAATTAGTAATCTAATAATTAATCCAGCAAATAATCAAAAGTATAATTTAGAAAAAATAAATTAGCTTAGATCGTCGTCTCGGTGATGTTCCTTCGTTCCCACGCTTCTTTCTTTCTGATAAAAACTTGCCGCTTCTTTTTTTATTAGTTTGTTAAGTTTTAGGTTAAAGGGGTTGGTTCCGGTACAAACAATATTTATTCTACAAACTGTAAGAACTGATCTTAGCACTTAAAAAAAAGTTAAATTAGCACATATCAAAATAATACATACATAAAAGTAACACTTTTGAATTATATTAGTACATGAAAATTAATCAAGATAATTGATTTTAGCACATATTTGAATGTTAACCGGGTGTTATTAGTTAGTTTATTAAGTTTTAGGTTAAATTATAAAATGTTAATTGGGTGTTATGAGTTTGTTCGGTTTTGGGTTTAATTGGATATGGGCTCAAATCTAAAAAGTAGATGATAGTTTAATGGGTTAAATTGTTTCTTCGGTTTAGTTAGTTTATTGGGTTTATTTGTTTAATTTTTATTGGGTTTAGTTATTTATTAGCTTATTACTTTTGTTGTAAACTATAAAATCTAAAATTACTTTTTCTCTAGGCTCGGTGTCAAAATTTCATTAAAGTCGATGTCAATTTTTTTTTGAGGGGGCGCTCAAGCTTGGGTACACCCCGATATGTAATGTTAGAATGAATAGATTCTCAATAGGACTATATTTTTTTGAATGACAAGCTAAACTGCTCTTAAAGACTTATACTTACAAAAAGTTCATGTATTAGAAACTCGACTTTTCTTGGACGTAAAAATACTATGATACTTGAAAACCATGTATGAAAATTATAATTTTGAGTGATGTAAATAACATAACAAATTACTAATATAAGAAATGTATTTTATGTTAAACAAAATACGTTTATAATGATATATTAAATTATGTTTATAAAATTGTCACAAAATTACCATATTAAGCATTCATGTATTAGGAGTCAACTTTTCTTGGACCGAAAGATTCCTTTTATTGATTTAGAGTTAACTAGCCTAAGATCCCGCGATTTTCGCGGGTGGCTTAACACAAATATATAATATCTACTGGCATTGAATCCTCAGGTAGATCATCATTTTTGTTCTACGCCTTTCCAAACTTAGGCTTCACGTCTAAGTCCAAACTGTTATATGGTGACGTGAACCTCCACATAAAGCAAAATCGCCAAACTCTTGTTCCGTAGCGAAATTTATACCTTCTGATGTACCTCAAACGGACCAAAATACCAAACACATAGTCAGTACTTATCCTAATTTTATTAGCAACGTTCGGTCATATCTAGTCACTCAAAAAGAAGATGAAAAAACAATGAGGTAAATTAATATAATTAATTATTTCAGTAAATAGCATAATTACAATCCTGTTTACCGTTATTTTCCGTTGTGGTGTGCCTGATGGTTCAAGTGAAGTTAACCATCCTATCAATGAATTCAAATTGGCATCTTGATCTTTGAGGGTCCTGCAAATGGTAAATTGATTTCACTACCAACTGATTACTGTGTTTTTAAGTCAGTTTCTAATGTTTTAAGTATATTGAAACCGATTTATGAGTAGCTGCAAAAACAGATCTAAAATGTTACTTACTTATAAAGGCTATCTGTAGATGAGGAAGCAAGTTCCTGTTTTTGAGCATCTCTCTTAAAGTTAAAGCATGGGAGAACTGCAACGGAAATCAGAAAACCTGCCCGACAACGTAAAAAAAAATTCCTTAAATTAATAACTAAAAAAAAAAAAGAAATGTATAATTTTTGACATTGAAGACTTTGAACAGATATGCAACTGAAGGAATAAATGCAGCATGCAACTGGGCATACAAAGGAGTTACAAATGGTTCAGTTCTTGAAGGTAATTCATGTTTGTCTAATCGGTCAACGTTTGACCAGTGGCGAAGCTTGAAAATTTCCACCGGGGGGTTGGAAGTCACTGGACCTAAAAATTCTATATAAGTAAAAAAAAAATATAAAGCCGGGGGGTTCGAAAACGTATATACCTAAAAAATTCTATACGAAACGTACATACATAACATTACTGAGCGAAAAGTTCGGGGGGTCGGGCGCCCCTCCCGGCCCCTTGAAAGCTACACCCCTGCGTTTGACTATATATATGATTCAAGAATTTGTGTTATTTTGCAGATGATTATTTTCTATCTCGTTTGCCGATTGTGAACTGGAGATTAGCTCAAGGCGGTGTTAGACTCGCAGCAAACCTAAACCGAATATTCGGATAATGTCATAGTTTATATTGTAGCGAAAACGTTCGACAAAGAAAGATCGGATTTATTTGGATCATATTGAATTTAAACTAAGCTGCATTATGTTTCAGTAAGTTCTTATTTAGTTATTTTTGCAGCACATTTACGATCACTCGTATATTGAAACTACTTTACGCGGCACACAGGTACATAACCGGTTTTGTCGTAAAAAATGTCTTTCGAAAAAAAGATGCTTGACGACAAAAATACCCTTCGGACACGTAAAAAAAAGATAATTATCTAAAAACAAAGAATCGATGTAAAGACGATATCAACACGGTACCCATAAAAAAGAACCGAAAAACGAACGTTCAGGAAATACAGTTCTACGCAGCAACTTTATTCATTTACGACTTTACATGATGTTTTTTTTCTACATGTTATTTATTCAAAGCACAACAGACGACCATTAAATCACGACAGTCAAACACAGCCTGATTCACTCACACAATTTTCTTTACCACAAGAACCGGGCACTTCACGTTTTGAATTTCAGTGATTGCTGACACTACCAAGAAAAGCCCTGTTTCAAGTACCAATATATGGTTAAAAAAGTATTTCCGTCTAATATGATCTGCTTAGTCGAGTCCAAAGGGTCATGCACAGTAATGTCATGACCCCGAGATCTATCATCTATGAATGTAGTTTTTAAAAGACTTGGTTTTGCTATTCAAAAAGGGGTGGCAGTGCAGCTTGTTGCCCGTTTACCTTCTATTTCGATGTAATTTCTTATCAAGTTTAATTTACTTACTATATGCTTCTGAAACAACTTTCTCTCCTTTCTCTTTCGATTCTAATTACACAGTAATTCACTAATTCCTTCACATAAAACTAATTCACATCTAAACCTAATCACATACATTCTCAAAGTTTTGTTCAAACTCATGACAATGAAACTAACAATTAAACTATATTCCTCTGAATAACAACTTTATCTCCTTTCTCTTTCAGCTCTAACGACTCAGTAACTCACTAATTCCTTCGCATAAAACTAACTCAATCATTTCTAACTACACATCTAAACCTAAGCAGAAACAATCTCAAACTTTCAATCAAACACATGACAATAAAATCAACAATCAACATTTAAACAATATTCAAATCTACATCCTACGACAATTCAACGCCATATTTCGACAACTTTCTCTCCTTTCTCTTCCTGTTCTAATCACATAGTAATCTAGTACTTCCTTCACATAAAACTAACTTAAATCACTTCTACCTACACATCTAAACCTAATCACATACAATCTCAAACTCTCAATCTAAAATTTCAATCAAACACATGACATGCAATTAATAAAATTAACCTATTCTCTTTCAGTTCTAATCACACAGTAACTCACTAATTCCTTCACCAGTTCACTTACACATCTAAACCTAATCTCAAAATTTCAATCAAACACATAACAGTGAAATTAACAATCAAGAACAAACAACTAACAATTAACAATCAAAGAGTATCCAACACTACCTCCGACGTCGATTTATCGCCGTTTTTCAACACATGGAGACCAGAAGACGACGGAGTCGGAGTGATCGGCATACGCCGAGGAGAATCTGAACAGCTTCTAGACGAACTTTTCACAAATTCAACGTCATCGGAGCTTTCGGAGACGTATAAACACGTATTTAGCGCTAGCGCAAGCTTCATCTTCACACTGCCATAATTCGAATTCTCAATGAACACACAAGTCTTCAACGTTGGTAGATTACGAAACAGGAAGCGATGGAAAATAGGGTTTGGGAACGGGTTATGAGAGATTATGTAGGATGTTTGTCCATGGGTCTGGTTTAGATCCGCACTCGATTGATAAATTAGGGTTTGTGAATCGTATTGTGGAAGGAAGAGGCGTGTGAGTGTGAGGAGTATATTGCCGCTCAAATCACAATTGTGAGGATTATTAAGTTGCCAGGTGGCAATTAGAGGATTAAAATAATGCCAAGTGGCACCAAAGTGTTTTGTTTTAATATAGATAATAGATTACTGTTTTCGTCTCTGTGGTTTGTCTAAAATCACTATTTCAATCTATTAGTTTAAAAATTGCGATTTCAGTCCTTTTGGTTTCACTTTCGTAACCATTTCAGTCCACCTCGTAACCATTTCAGTCCCTGTACTGACAGAATAAATGGATTGAAATGGTTACGAAAGTGAAACCACAGGGACTAAAATGGTTATGAAAGTGAAACCACAGGGACTGAAATCGCAATTTTTAAACTAATGGATTGAAATAGTGATTTTTGACAAACCATAGGGACGAAAACAGTAATTAACTCATTGATTTATGAAATGAAATATATAGTATGAAAATTTTAGTTTCAAATGATATAAATAACAAAGTATTAACATAAAAATATATGTTATGCTAAATAAAAATACGTTTATAATGATATATTAAATTCTGTTTCTAAAATTGTCACAAAACTTGGACCGAAAGATACTCTATATTTAGTTATGAAATGTGTTGTATTTAAACTTTTTACATCTTAAAAACACATAAAAATAAATAAATAAATAAATAAATAAACACTAAAGCAGTTCTAGCATAGTCGTATCTTTGATGCACTGAATATATTTACTCAAATGGTTGAGTAGATAAGTATCATCATTGACATCGGTGTAAATCTTAAAAGTAGGTTTACGACGTGTAAGTTGTTCAGCCTGAACAAAAAGTTTTGGGAAAATTAGCAAAGTGGCCGTTTGACCAAGCCAATTTCGAAAATAGCCATTTGACTGGGCATAATGCACCCTCCCATCAAAGTGAACTCTCATATTTATGCACCTTCAATCCAACCACCAGCTAGCCGACACGTGTCCCTGCAGCCTGAACCGGCTTTATGCCGCGTCGCCTGTCAGCCGAGCCGCTTCCCCCCCAAGCCAAGCCGCTTCGCAGAATGCCTGATTTATGCCGCTTTGAGGACTGCCAAGCCGAGCCGCTTCATGTTAAAGCCGAGCCGCTTTACCCCATTCCAAGCCTCTATACTCTGAATTTAAGCCGCTTTACCCCCAAGCCGCTATAACCTGTCCTCTAGCCGTTTCATCAGACATCCAAGCCGCTACACCCTGCATACGAGCCGCTTCAGCTTCCCTTTTTGTTTCTTTTTTTTGACTCTTAACTGAACTAACTGAGTTTTCTAACTCAGTTAGTGGTTTCTTTTATAAAAACTAACCTAGTTGGACTAACTAGGTTATTTTGAATGTATTAAAGGATCTACTAACTAGGTTAGTTTTCTACTAACCTTGTTAACCAAAAACTAATTTATTAAAATATTAGTTTATTTAATTTAATAAAATATTAAATTATTAAATTAATAATTGATAAAAAACAAAGAGAAAAGAGATAAAAATGAATTCTATTCTTCACAATATTCAACCGAGTTATTAAATATATGGAGAGAAAGAGTATTTTGATATTTTTTTGATTTTTTTTTGATATTTTTTGATATTTTCTTGATGTTTTTTTATATATTTTGATATTTTTTAAAAAATGCTACTGAAGCGGCTCGGCTTGTACTTTACGCGGCTTGGCTTGTACTTTAGGCGGCATGGCTTGTACTTGTGGGCAGGCGGCGAAGCGGCTTGGCTTGGGGGGGAAGCGGCTCGGCTGACAGGCGACGCGGCATAAAGCCGGTTCAGGCGGCAGGGACACGTGTCGGCTAGCTGGTGGTTGGATTGAAGGTGCATAAATATGGGAGTTCACTTTGATGGGAGGGTGCATTATGCCTAGTCAAATGGCTATTTTCGAAATTGGCTTGGTCAAACGGCCACTTTGGTAATTTTCCCAAAAGTTTTTCTAGAGTGTAAATGAGCGAAGCTAAGTCCGAGCTTATTTAACTTTTAAAGAGTTCACACTCAAGCTTGGCTCGCTTATTATTAAATTATTTTATTTATATAATTTTATAACTAGTTAGACGTATACGTGTGTGTATATATATATAATAAAAAAATTATATAAAAAGGTTCATTTAGGCTCGTAAACCGGCTCAACCTCAATATCTGAAGCTCGGATTCAAACTCGTTTACTAATTAAGCCTTAAAAATAGCTCAAGCTCGTTTAAGCTCAAATCTGTTTAAATTTCTAACGACCTGACACCAAGTAGCTCACCAGTGGCTCGCCTCGTTTATAACCCGAAAAAAAAAAACAAAAATCAAATTAAATTAATTAAATTAAATTAAAATAAATACAAAATGGTAAATTATCGTGCTTACATGTGTCCCTCCGAGTCATGGCGGTGGTTTCCAACTTTCCATTTTCGACTTTATAAATCCCCATCACCACCTTCGCTTCTGACACACAAAATCAAATCAAATCAAAACAATAACGCGAGTTTACGGCAATGTCTGGTGAAGTAATTCGATGCAAAGGTAATATTATCTCATTTGTTTTGATCTTTATTTTACGATGCATGATCTAATATTCTGTTATTCGATCGTTATCAGTTCTTGTTTCGGATCACAAGTTTTTTAATTTCTAATATGTTAAATAGAATAGTGTTGTTTTGAATTTATTTGGTTGAGGATTTATCGAATCATATGATATATGAAATATTTTAATTTAATTGTGTGTGTAGCTGCGGTGGCTCGGGAAGCCGGAAAGCCGCTGGTGATGGAGGAAGTGGAGGTGGCGCCGCCGCAGAAGATGGAGGTCCGGTTGAAGATCCTCTTCACGTCGTTGTGTCACACCGATGTTTACTTCTGGGAAGCTAAGGTTATATATATATTTATCTCTATACCTTAAGGTTATTAGTTGGTTCTTCGTTTTTAATATTAAACACGACCCGCATGATATCTCAAACCAGTCAAACGGGAAAAAAATAGACAACGTAAAAACGTTGAAACACACGCATGTTACGCCGTATTAACTCGCAAAATTTAGAACGAAACGTAAAGTACAAGGGAACAAAGTTAAAAAGTTGTTGGGTTTAATTGGAAAATAAAAAGTTTGGGTTAAAATAAAAAAGCAAATACTTTTGGGGTTTAAAAGTAAAATATTTTTTATTTTTTATTTTTTGAAAAACTCCATAAACATTAGATACTACAACACATATATGCACAAAAAGAGGTTGCTAATTTATAGTTTTTGAGTTGGAATAAATTGTGGTTTGTTGGGAGTTTATTTGAAATTAAATGCTTAGGTGATATTCTTATTAACCCTATTTTTTACTGTGTTTTGATCATTTTAATTTTCTAAAGATGTGTGTTTGTTTTTCTTGTTTGTGGAAATTAGCAAGTAGAATTCTAGAACCACCTTAATCATAATTTTTTTTTTTTTAAATAAAAGAATCTAGAGTTTTATTTTACATTCAACCAACCTTATAAAGTTAGATAAGCATAATAATTAGATTAGATGAGTTGAAAGTAAACTTGTAAATGTGTTTTAATATGTTGTAACCAAATAAATATTCTTATTTTAATAGCATATATTAGTGATCCTATTAAATATATTAATTATTTATAAAAAAGATCATTTTTAGAGGATAAGTGTTGAAATTCGAAAAGAATTTTTAACCAAACTTTACTTTACTCTATAAAATTTGCAGTCTACACTTTTATTCATCTAGAATTATCCACCTAGGGTTGCATGGTATATGGAGGAGTATTCATGTTGATCAAATCCTAAAGTGGAAATATGTGTAGATTTAAGAGTAAAATTAATAGATTTAAGAGTAAAATTAAAGGGTGAGTAAAATTAATAGATTTAAGAGTAAAATTAAAGGGTTCGTGAGTTAGCCAACAAAAAACTGTTTTACAGTTTTATCCTGGCTCTCACTATTCCACACTCACTCTATCTTATTCTCACATACTTTTAAACTCTTATCTCTCTCTATACATATCTATATAGCACATACTTTTACACTCTATCTCTCTCTATACATATCTATACAGAGAGATAGAGAGAGAGAAGGGATGTGTGAATAATAACTCTCTTTATTTTCTTCTTGGTTAATTTTCTTAAATGTGTGAAATGTACTAGTATGCTTTGCAAGAACCTTATGTATGATTTAACAGATACAAGCTTCCTATCATTTTTCTGTGAACTAAAACTATCGTTGTATGTTTTGTAGGGACAAAACCCCTTGTTTCCTCGCATATTGGGCCACGAAGCCGGAGGGTATGCTAAAACTTTTATAAACTTCTTGTATTGGGATAATTGATGTGAACACCACCAAAGTATTCATTTTTTAATTTCCTATCAAGATCACATATATATAGGTGACTCATCCAAGTATGTATCTGGTTTCATTTATATCAATTACCGACAAAAACATGTTGGTTGACACGAAAGTTCTGTTAATGTTTTTGAAAAGAAACAATAATAACTTATAGCGTGTTGATACAAAAGAAACTTGATGCATAGGTTTCCTATGAAGTAATATCACAACCTTAAAAAAGAAGTTGGAAGGCTCGTGTGACCTCGATCCACATATATTATCCCTTCTATATTATTTACCGAAATTTAATTGAACTTCTCTTATTAAGTTTTTTACTTTACTCTACAGAATTGTAGAAAGTGTAGGTGAGGGTGTGACCGAACTGAAACCGGGGGACAAAGTCCTCCCAATATTCACAGGAGAATGTGGCGAGTGCCGACATTGTAAGTCGGAAGATAGTAATATGTGTGATCTTCTTAGGATTAATACAGATAGGGGTGTTATGATCAATGATGGTAAGTCGAGGTTTTCAAAAGACGGTCAACCGATCTACCATTTCCTTGGGACGTCAACCTTTAGCGAGTACACGGTTGTTCATTCTGGGTGTGTTGCTAAGATCAACCCCGATGCTCCACTTGATAAAGTCTGTGTTCTTAGCTGTGGCATTTCTACAGGTTCGGTTGTTTTTATCGTTTCAGTATATTAGAACGTGTCACATGTATAGTATAGAATGGGCTTAACATATTTTTGTTGTTTTTTGGCATGAAGGCATGGGTGCAACCCTGAATGTCGCAAAACCGAAAAAGGGTATGAGTGTTGCTATATTTGGGCTAGGAGCTGTAGGGCTTGCTGTGAGTTGACTTCTGTTTTTTTTACTTCAATATGTACATTTGACTTTGTAAATTTTGAATATATCATCTTTGTAACTTTCGGTTTTCTTTTGTTTCTCAGGCTGCTGAAGGAGCTCGCATTGCCGGGGCTTCTAGAATCATCGGTATCGATCTAAATCCGAGCAGAGCCAATGAAGGTGAGTTGGTCAATGTTTGACTTTTTTTGTATCAAATGACTTGCTTCTTAACATACATTAATTTCTCTAAAAATGTTGTTTGTTAACAGCCAAGAAGTTTGGTGTTACCGAATTCGTGAATCCAAAAGATCATGATAAACCAATCCATGAGGTTTTTTTAGCACAATATACTTGCATATATATTCTCTTTTTGGTGATACTTACGTATCTTTTTTGAACCTCGTTAGGTCATTGCTGAGATGACGGATGGTGGTGTTGATAGAAGTGTTGAGTGCACTGGAAATGTCAAGGCTATGATTTCCGCTTTTGAATGTGTTCATGATGTAACACATTTTCATACCCATCTTTTTGTTACTTGTAGAGATGGCCCTTTTGACCCGTTTACTTATGACTACCGAATGTATCGACGGGTCAAATTAGTAAAACGGATAGGAAGTTAAAAGAAAATCAATGCATAAAACCTCATTAACATCTTTTTATTAAAAGATTTAGTTATTTTAATACTAAAGTAACACTTCAAATTATTTACAGAAAAAGCACATGACATGTTTGGGGGGTCAACCTAACTGCTTAAACCCGCATTAAACACCGACATATTTCAACCCTAACCCGCTCTTTCTGACCCACCCATCTTGCCACATCTACTAACTGGGGTACTAACCAGAAGTTCATTTGTATCTATCTAGGGTTGGGGTGTGGCTGTACTTGTTGGGGTCCCGAACAAAGACGACGAGTTCAAAACTCTTCCTATAAATTTCCTGAACGAGAGGACTCTGAAGGGTACCTTTTTCGGTAACTATAAGCCCCGTACCGATATTCCAGGTGTTGTCGAGAAATACATGAATAAGGTAATTTTTTTAATAATAATCCTGGGTTCATTTTGTTCATAAGGTTACTATACATATAGTACAATAATGCATGTTTGTGGTGCAGGAATTAGAAGTTGAGAAGTTTATAACACACAGTGTTGGTTTCTCGGAGATCAACAAAGCGTTTGACTACATGCTTAAAGGTGAAAGTCTCCGTTGCATCATCCGAATGGATGCATAGGCGGGTCACGTTGCGTATGTTAATAATATATGGTTTTTAGTATATGATATGCATGCATAGAGGAATAAAGCTTGGTACAATGGGACTTATAATTCCCATGGAAGCTAGATATATAACATTATATGGTATGTAAGGTTTCAGTTTTAATGATGCAACTTTTTTGGTGTTGGTAGTTATAAAAACGTTTGATTTCCATCCATACCGACCACGCTATATTATTGATTTATTGCGAATGTCTGTCTCGTCTCGTTTGTTGGCAGTGGCGGACCCAGGAATTATTTTCTGGGGGTGCGAACGAAGGGTTCAACCAAATTTTCAAGGGGTGCAGTCGGGATTTTTACCTCGAAAATACACTAAAAATCTTTTTTCAAGGGGGGCGCCCGTCCACCCACGCCAAAGCTTGGGTCCGCCCTTGCTTGTTGGATAATCTTGACATGGATCGTGGGTTTTCATTGGTTAGTAACAATTTGGTCTAATGGGTATTTAATAATTATTAGGGTGTAAGGGGTACTCACCTAAGAGGTGAGTCCCCTCTCTTACGCCCAACCAATCCTCGTGTGCCATGTCAACTCTCCTCTTAAATTCCCCTAACACCCTAAATTGATGGCGGCACTCCCCTCTTAGGTGAATTGTTTTTTTTTAAAAAAAAAAAAAGAAAAAAAAGAAAACTTTTGATTGGTCCCCTCCTCCCTCTCTCATCCCCCTCTCTTCGGTAGCTCCCCACCGGTTTCCTCCCTCTCTCTATCTCATCGCCTTGATGGCGGCACCCCACCTAAGCGGCAACTGAGGTCACCGAAGGGTGCCCCGATCACCCTTAGTTAAAGGTTGCATGTTAGGGTGAAGGGGGTGCTCACCTAATAGGTGAGTCCCCTCTCTTACGCCAAACCAATCCCCGTGTGCCACGTCAACTCCCCTCTTAAACTCCCCTAACACCCCAATTTGATGGCGCCACTCCCCTCTTAGGTGAATTGGTTTTTTTTTTTTTTTTTAAAAAAAAAAAAAAAGGAAAGTTGTGATTGGTCACTCCCTCTCTCTCTCCTCCCTCTCTCTTCGGTGAGCCGCCACCGTTCCCCCTCCATCTCTCCTCCCCGATTTCCTTTACCGAGGTGTTGGCGGCACCTTCACTAATCGGCAAGCAGGTCCCCGATCTTGGTCCCCGCATACGCCCCGCTTACCCTTATGGTCAAGTAATAAAGTGCTATGTGTGTGAGCACATATTAGTAGTAAAAGAGAAGAATAGGTATAAAAAGGTTTAACTATTCTTGAGAATGTGAGTCAACTACTCCCTTTTCGTGCAAAAGTGTTTCCAGACATCTTTACTGACTTTCCCCTCATCTTTTTGAAAAAAGCCGCTCCACTCTGAATCAAACTTTTCTTTGCCGCAACCAAAGTTCCCCTTACTATACAAGGGGGCGGAGCGCTAAGAAAGAGAGCATAAAAGTAGTATTTTATTGTTATTTTGAAGAAGTCTTTTGTTTACGTTGGAATGTAGTGCCTATATAAAAGTTTCTTGGTTAATGAATAAAGATATCAGTCCTTTGTTTACTCGCAATATTCATTTCTTTTACTACTCAGTTTCTATTTTTATACAAGAGTTTGTATTCTTGGTGTTTATTTGATCTTGGGCATAAACCAACATCGTTGGCGTGAATATGTCTGACTTAATGCCAAGTTTTATTGTGATACATGGATAGCAAATGTTATGGAGTTTTTTTTTTTTTTTTTTTTTAACCTTTAGGGGTTGGTGGTGGTAGAACAATGATGTAACCAATCTACCAAAGTGATCACAAGATAGGCAAGTTTTTTTTTAACCTTTAGGGGGTGTATGATGGTAAAACGCATCTTTGTAACTTCTTGAAATCGTTTAATTAGAAGGATAGAGATACAAGGTTTAGTGAGTAGTATAAAAAAACAAATTAGAGATTGTTGGCTTCTACTTGCAAACTTTTAAGACTTGCTCAATTGGGTTCAAACATTCACTTGTTCGGTTCATTACATTATCATACGCATAAAATATTCCAATAATAAAGTTGTTATATAGATCGAAGACGCATGTTTCACATCGATCTAAAACCACAAACACGAACACGAATATCGGTATCTAATACTCTATTGATGTTGTTTGGTCAGAGACGGTTTGGTGATGAACCACTTGTACTTATTGATAGTCTGACATGACACTAGCTATAGCTACGATAAAAAAAAACTCTACTTACAACTTTGTTTTCAATATCGTTCGGGCAAAATTAAAGCCGAATTATATTTGATCCTTTTTAACTTTGAATAATTTTTTTACTCAGATTTTTATAATGCAATCATATCAGAGGTGTCTCTGAGAATTCACGTACCCTGTTCGAGATTGAAAAAATGTACCTTTCCGTTATGTTATGTTATTATTTAATAAAAAAAATCAAATTAGTATTGGGCTCAATAAACCTAACTTCAAGTGAGCTATATTATAAACCATAAAAACTGAATTGTAAATGGGCCTAAATTGGAAGTGGTATGTGTTTAATATTTAAAAAAATAACATATACATATGGGATTTTTTTTTAAATCGCATGTCCCTCGAAATCGTGGGCCTTGTGCGGAGGTCCTCCCCGCACACCATCAAAGCCTCCCATACATCAGATTAAAATAATCAAAATGTAAAAGGTCAATTAACCTCACTAGTACAAAACCAAATTTTGTGTGGTGTTAATTATAAAAAAAAAAAACCTAAATGAGAGACGATCACTATAAGAAAATCGACCAATAGACAGTTGTCGCCGCTAAAAGTCGTAATCTGTGCCGCTAAAGTTAATAGCGGCGACCTGTCGCCGCCAAAGGTTAGTTGGACTTTTAGCGGCGACAGGTCCGATATCTAGTATACATATAACATATATAACATGAATTATAGAAGAAATTGAACATATAGAAATTCTCTAGTATACACATATACATACACCAAGAATCAAGAAATTAACAACATATATAACAAAATAAACAAGAAATTCAACATAAAATTAACAATACTAACCGATTTGAAGTAGAAAATGGTAAAAATGAAGAGATATAGCCGATTTAGAGAATAACCCGTGAGAGGAGATGAAAGGTTTTGGGGAAAGTGGAAGAAGGAGAGAAGAAATGGCGCTGTTTTCTCTGTTTATTCGCAGGACCAATAGGGGCGACAACCTGTCGCCGCTATTGATATAATCTGTCGCCCCTATTAACGTGGATAAACCCCATCCGTTGGATGAGGATAAGAAACGTGTGGCTAGGGTTTCACTTGGGACACCGGGTGCGGATAAGGGCAATAGCGGCGACATATTGTATGTTGCCGCTATTACCCCATTTCTTGTAGTGGATTTTGATAACATGTATGATTGTGTTGTAATTACTTGTCACAATGTGGTTCTGAAAAAGAATTGTATCAAGATGTAGATAAAAATTGACACGTTGCAATTGTATACATACATTTTTTTAATACATAGTATCTTTAAAAGTTATAAGAAAAAAACAAAATATGGTAAAAAATAATTATAATAATTTTAAACAAAAAAAATATTAAGGTTGCTGTTCAGTTTCCACCGGGTTATACTTATACCCGCGCTTCACGAATCACGACAGACCGATTTATATGTTTAAAAAGTAATTATTAATGACAAAAAACAAAATTAAAAATTTAAGTTACTGGTTAGTCTCCAATGACAAAAAAAAAAAAAAAAGAAAAAAAAACAAAATAAAAAATTTAAACTATTAAGTTAGTGGTTAGTTTCCACCGCACTTTGCAACCGATCGATTTTATAGTAAAACTTACATGAAAACATAAATAAAAATAAGCATTTGATGATGTAATTTAAAACGATTTATAAGTAATTTAAAGAGTTAATTACTGTTTTTGTCCCTATGGTTTGTCAAAAATCACTATTTTAGTCCATTAGTTTAAAAATTGCGATTTCAGTCCCTGTGGTTTCACTTTCATAACCATTTCAGTCCTTGTGGTTTCACTTTCGTAACCATTTCAATCCATTTATTCTGTAAGTATAAGGACTGAAATGGTTACGATGTGGACTGAAATGGTTATGAAAGTGAAACCACAGGGACTGAAATCGCAATTTTTAGACTAATGGACTGAAATAGTGATTTTCGACAAACCATAGGGACGAAATACACTATAAAGAAACTGAATGAACAAAAATCTAACTATACAAAATTTTAAGATGTCAAACAACATATTAGGCCTATAGTACCACATCTAAATGGTGATCTTATAATTTTTCCTCTCTTAATCATTTTCTTCCTCTTTAGAGTTTCCATCAAACAAACATAATCATTTATGAAAAAAAAAATAGTAATAATATCTATGTTAAATATAAAATTATAATTGTTGATGCAGCTTTCTGTGGATGTGGCTCGGTTCAGTTTGGCTCGGCTTAGTTCGGCTCGGTTCAAGACCGAAGTTAACGACGTTCCTTCGTCGTACGACCCGTCATTTGCGATGCGAGAACGAAGTTCATACGAGATGACACCATCATGACGATGTCATGATGATGTCACATGAATAAAATACACAAACATGAATGACTTTGCATGGACTAGGCTCACGAAGAATAACTTGTGCCTGCATGGGATATCCAAGAATGTTGGAGTTTAGCCTATGGTAGTCAACGAAGAACCCATGTTATGCATGCAATTATGGAACTAACGAAAAACCCAATGTTTCGTGGGTTTTATTATTCGCAGATATGGATCCACGAAACACCAAGTATTTCGTGGGCCTTGACTTGTCTCGTGGCCCAATATGTCTTTCGTGAAGGAGCTGGGCATTTGCTTATATAAACAGCACTTGCAGTTCAGTTTAAAATAGGAGCCGGTAGAAGCTTAGAGAAAGTGTAGTGAGAGAGAGTTGCCGGAGTGCTTGTTTTGTATAAATCTTATACCGAAACTCTGTCAATTTGAATACACATCTTGTTAAATGTTGAATCTTTGTTTCGTGTTTACTCTCTCGCTCGGTTTGTGTCATAACGGGGATTCCGCACTCGTTACGGCATCCGAAACAAGAAATCATCGTAGTCCATCGGGACCTACAATAATCCCTTGACATGTAATATTCTTGTGTTAATAAAGATAGACTAAAACACATTTAAAATAGAAAAAAAAAACATTATTTCACTCTAAACACAAATAAATACTATTAAATAATTTCATTTTTATAAATGTATATATGCACTTCAATTTGTATCTTATAAATAATGGCGTCATAAATCCATATACGCACTTTTAATTGTATCTTATAAATCTTTACGTATATCAGCGTTATTTACAATAGCGCCTACATCTTTATTGGTGTAAATTGTCGACCCCCTCACACGCATGTTCCCACTAGTTTATAAAAAAAAACCAAACGAAAAAAAGAAAAACAAAACAGGAATTAAAACTCAACTTAAGACCAAAAAAAAAAAAGAAAAAGATAAAAAAGGAAAAAATGCATCAAGACAAAATCAAAGCCAAAATTGAACCGAGAACAGACATAGCCCACTATGGCAACCATTTCTTTTGGGTTGTTTGGCATATGGATTTAATAAAAATGAAAAACTAATTCTTTATTAGAAAAAGTCTACAACCTGGTTGAAATGGCAACCTAGGTTGCAACCCAACATCATACCACATGTTCGAATTTAATTGGTGCACTGTTTTTATCTTTCTTTTTTAATTTTTTTCTTAACTGATAATTCCTTCAATAAATCATATTTATTTAATAATATATTAGTTTAGGTTGGGTTGTGAATATGTGTGAAATTTTGAATTGGGTTGGGTTGTGAATATGTGTGAAATTTTGAATTGGGTTGGGTTGTGTAGGTGGAAGATAGAGAAATTAGTTTTTTAATCAAACAATGGGTTGGGTTGGGTTGGGTTGTGATAGTGGATATTAAAACTTAGAGTAAACTGCTAAAATGGTTCCTGAGATTTGGTCAATTTTGCCAAATTAGTCCAAAACTCAAACTTTTTGAATTTGGGTCCCTATGATTTCAATTTTGTTGTCATTTTCATCTAAAATCAAAATCTTGTCAGATTTTTTCAGTTAACAGTCTGTTCTTCTGTCTTTTGCTTCCCTTTTAATGAAAGGCGAAATGATCTTTTAACGTTTTATTATAACAAATTAAAAAAATGACTATTTTGCCCTTTATTAAAAGGGAGATAAAAGTAAAAAAAATGGATGTTAACTGAAAAATCTGACCATCTTTTGCTTTTGGATGAAAATGACATCAAAATTGAAACCACAGGGACCCAGATTCAGAAGTTTTGAGTTTTGAACTAAAGTGGCAAAAGTAATCAAACCTCAGAGACCATTTTGGCAGTTTACTCTAAAACTTAAGACTTTTCACTAAACTAATTCATATCTTCACCACATCATCTATTTTTCTTTTATTTAATCCTTATTATAGTTATATACTATATATTAAATTACATCCTTAACTACATTAACCAATATCCCTTTCCTTTTTCTTTAAATTACAAAAATATCATTCACTCACATAATTAACATTTCCTTCTTCATGGCATTTTTGTACCTATTTGAGTGGTATTTTTAACCACCTCACAATAATTTTTTTAGAGTTAAATGCTATTTTAGTCCCTGTGGTTTGGGCCATTTTACCAGTTTAGTCCAAAGGTTTCATTTTTAACCTGTGGGTCCAAAAATGTTTCATAGTTGCCATTTTAGTCCACTGGGTTAACTTCATCTATATTTTCTGTTAACGAGAAGGCCAATTTGGTCATTTTGTATGTAATTCTGTTAACTAAAAGGACAATTCAGCCATATAAAATGACCGAATTGGCCTTCTCGTTAACAGAAAAAATGGATAAAGTTAACACAGTGGACTAAAATGGCAACTGTGAAACCTTTTTGGACTCACAGGTTAAAAATGAAACCTTTGGACTAAACTGACAAAATAGCCCAAACCACAGGGACTAAATTGGCATTTCACTCTTTTTTTAACCTCTTTTGTTACTTATCATTTTCCCCTCATCTTTTGTTAGTTTTTTTAATAATTTACATTCCTATCCCTCAATTTTTAACGAATTTATTAAGTGTCCTCTCAACTTTTGTTAGTTTTTTTAAACAATTTACACTCCTACCTTTTTTTCAATGGCTAACTTTTCTAGTGGCTATAAATTCAATTCGTCTTTCCACCCACATTTGCAGATCATAATTCACATTTCACGCCAAAAGCCATAGCAATTTAGAGATTTGGGTGGCGGTTATCTAAGTCTGATCGATCCTACAAGACCTTTAAATTTTCGATGATCATCCGTCTACCTTCAAACCCTCCACCTTCAAATCTTCGATGATCATCTAGTTGACACTCAAACCCTCAACCTTCAAATACTCCACCTTCAAACCCTCAACATATAGACTCAACATATAGAAGTCTATCGTCCTCAACAACATACTGATTTAACTATGGAAGAGTTGAACTATGTGTATGATTATATCTTTAACTTACGATTTTTCACTAAACCAATTCAGATCTTCACCTCATCATCTATTTTCTATTGTTTAATCAACATTTAATTTATTTCTTTTATACTAAACTATTTTTAATATTTAGTTTATAATTAAATTATATTAAATATTGATAATAACAAATTATAAAAATATATTGAATAAAATAAATTGCAAATTAAATAATAAAAAATAAAAGAGTTAATTACGTAGTTAGTCCCTGTGGTTTACACTAAATAACAATCTAAGGTACTAATAATTTAAAATCACGCTTTAGGGTACTAACTTTTGATTTTTTAACAAAGTAAGGTACTAAGGTTAGTTGGTTTTTAATTACTAACCCTGACACCCTCACGTGCCATAAACGTGAGCGTAAAATTGTCATTCATTCCTGGTGTCTGCTTTCCCTCCCAATTTATAACCCTAACAAGTTCTTCCCCCTTTTCCTCATCTGAAACCCTAATTAGAAGACAACCGTCATCTCTTAAAAATTAGAAGACATCAGGATGGTGATGTGCAAGTGTGGTAGAGCAGCATTGATGAAGACATCGAAGACCTCCAAAAACCCTGAACGGAGATTTTAAACATGCCCACATATGGTAAGTATTTGATGCCTTATCACCTAATTCGTGTATTCACTGAATTTTTTATATTTGCAGAGATCAAAATGTAAGTTCTTTGTGTGGATTGATCCTCCCGTTAACTCTCATCCATCCCTAGAGTTTGGGTTTCATAAACCCCCAAATCACAGTTCGAGCATTGAAGACGGATTTGAAGAATTGAAGCATGAAATTAGAAGAAATGATGCAACATTAGTGATGAGTTGGTGTATACTTGTTGGCCTTTTAGTCTTAATCCTTGTAGTTGTTTTGATCAGTCTTCTTTTGAAGCCTTCATAATGTTAATCCAGTAATGAAATGTGAAGCTGTGTTTTGTTTGTAATGAAGTGAAATGTTAATTTGTGTTTTGTTTGTTATGAAATGTTGTAATGACAAGGCAAATTGACCATAATATGCCTTTAAAACCTGACAAATAATACTGACAAGGCAAACTGACCATAATATGCCTTTAAAACCTGACAAATAATATTGACAAGGAAAATGGAGCATAAACTTGCCCTTAATAATTGACCATAAGTTGGCTTTAAAACCTGACATGAAACCTGACATGGGATATACAAACCTGACCGTAAGATAAACAAACCATATACAAGCCAGACCATAAGATAAACAAACCATAGATAAACCTGATCATAAGATAAACAAACCATATCCAAACCTGACCATAAGATAAACAAAGCATATCCAAGTTTTACAAAAACCATATCCCAGTTTTACAAAAACCATATCCCAGTTTTACAAAAACCATACCACAAGCATACATAAACCTGACCACAAGCACAAGACAAAAGACAAAATAACCACAAGTTTCAGCAGCCTAAGAACATCAAAAAGCAAAACCAAACATCCTATTTAACTAGATTGAGCAGCAGTTGACCCTTGTCCGGTGCACCTTCTTTTATTGTGACCTTTTCCTCCACAGTTTCCACATGTCACTGTCTTCCATTTCCTACTCAACTTGCCATCTTTAACCATGCTATCTTCCTGCTCCATTGCATCCTTTCTTCTCATCTTCCTTGGTCTGCTAACAGGTTTGTGGTACATTGGTTCAAGGATTTTTGTACTACAACGTGCCTTAGGCCACATGCTTCTTCCATTGATTCGGCCGATTTTGTAAGAGTACACCTTCTTCCATGTTGACAACCAATAGCACTCATCCACCCATCTCTCTGGTATGTCAACCTGTGCAAACAAAAAAAAGACATTAACTTTAAACCATTTGCAGCCATATCCCAGTTGGCGGCAACAACATGTGTACAAGACATTCCCCTTATTTCCCATTTCCTGCATGTGCAGGTCCTCTCAATGACATCCACAACATACTGTTCTCCATATCTTTCACCCAAATAACAACTAACTTGATACTTAGGACCACCATTCCACTGCACACTTAAGTTGGCTGCATGTTTTTTGACAAGATCAAAATTCTCAGCAGCTTTTGGAGTCAACACACAATCAGTCTTAGCAATAACCTTCAGCACATTGACAATCCTTTTCATGCAATACTCTCTAACATATTCAAGAGCACTGATAATGGGCTTATCCCTGCCTGTTAACATAATCAAATATAATCTTGCATCAAATATAATCACATAAATTCATTAAACACATATTGACTAATCATACATACCATCCACCAATCTTGCATTAAACACCTCACACAAATTATTTAACAACACCTCAGTCTTAGTCCTACCTGTTAACATGTTCAAAACCACTTAAGTTTATATTTGATTAAAAAACCAATAATGATTAAACAATTGAATTACAATAAATATTATACCTGAAAAGTGACTTCTTGTCCAATGAACTGCTGGAATCTGGCTTAGATAGTGATGAGCATCAGGGTTCATCAATCTCATTTCCTCCATTTTGTCTTTGAGCTGCTGAACTGTAGTGGTTGTAGCTATGGCCCACAACATGTCCTTGTATGCCTTTCCCCTCCATTGTAACCTGAAATTCTGATGAATGTGTCTAACACAATATCTGTGTTCTGCACTAGGGAAGACATCAACAATGGCTGGGATGATTCCTTTCTGCCCATCTGAGATGAAAGTGAAATTGGCATTCACAGGTAATTCAAGATCATCCCTTAAAAGATTCAAGAACCATGTACAGGAATCTTTTGATTCTGCCTCAGTATAGCATATGCCAGTGGGTAGATCCCATTATTGGGATCCATAGCCACAGTAGTCAACAGTTGACCAGGGAATGGCCCCTTCATAAAAGCTCCATCCAAACCAAGAATTTCTCTCTTGCAAGCCTTAAAACCCTCTTTCAATGGACCAAGACAGATGTACACCCTTCTGAAAACCCTGTTATTTGAAGAAGCATCAATACTAGATGGTTCAAGGTCAATTTTAAAAGTTGTGTTAGGGTTTGTTCTCTGTAGTTCAAGGCCATAATCTCTTAGCAGCCTGTATTGCTTTGTGTAATCACCAATCATATACTTTGCAACCATATTTTTGGCCCTAAATGCCTTCATTGTTGAAACTTCCATCATGAATTTCCTCTGCAACTGATCCTTGATAGATTTTATTGGGATTTTAGGGTTTGATTCAATATCCAACATTATCTCCTTGGATATCCATTCAGATGTGAAGTGCCTTGAAATCTTGTTTGAAAACACTTATGTTGTGGGTTATAGGTTTTAACGACCCAGGTCGGTTCATCTTTAAGCTTAGCCACATACACAACCCAAGGACATTTATTAGGGTTTTCTTTTGTTAACCTACCCCCATCTTTTTGACTTTCAGTTGGGCCATTATCTTCAGTTGTGCCTTCTTTCTCTTGGGCCCTTTCAAAATCAGGAATTCTGCCTTTGTATTGGGCCCTTATCCTTTCCTGCTCATTCCTATAGAAAATAATCTCTCTTCTTATTTCTATTGCATGTCTTCTGATAAGGGTCTTCACCTGTGAATTATCACCAAAAGTTTGACCTACATAAAATGAACATTTTTCCTTACTAGTTTCTTGCTGTTTCCTAATCCTCCTAAATGCTTTTTCCCTATGCTTTTCAATGGGAACTTCTCCTTCTGATTCAGATGTGCCAAGGGAATCATTGCTAAGATATTCTTCATCTAAGGGATCATGTTCAGTATCATCCACACTTGTTTCAGTAGCATTATGATTTTCTTTTTCATTGTTCATCTTATGCTTAGCCTGGAACTTGTCATTAAACAGACTCATATCAACTTCTACCTCAAACACCTCATTTTCCTTATCGACAATGTCCTCATCACCACTATCCTCATTATCATGTTCAACCTTTTCACTATGTTTTGCCTTTTCAGTCTGTTTAGCCTTTTCACTCTGTTTTGGCTTTTCACTATGATTAGCCTTTTCATTCTGTTTAGCTGGCCTTACATAAGGTTTTAAAACACCAACAAGTGTGTTGTGATCACTAAACAAGTCATTAACAGAAGCATCACCAGTCTGTCCTAGGATATTCTCAACATCTTCATTACTAAACTTCTCAGTCCTATTTTCAACATCATTCTTATCAAAGTCTACATTCACTGTCACATCTTCATCTACTTTATGTGCATTCTTAGGGTCATCTACATTACCAGCATTGACTGTCACATCTTCATCTACTTTATGTGCATTCTTAGGGTCATCTACATTACCAGCATTGACTGTCACATCTTCAGTTGCAATGCCTAAACCATGCTCTACATATAGACTTATAACTTTGGAACCTTGTAGCACATATTGACTCATGCCTCATACATCATCAGTGCTTAAAGACATAAGACCAGTATGTACCTCACTACTAGGAACCACATAACAAAATTGATGAACATTATCTTCTGAAAACCTTAACAACCTCATAGCGTCGTTGACATCATGGATACAAAACATGTTCGTATCCATGAAATCAACATAGATTACCTTACCAGTTATGTAGCAAAGATTTTAACTTTTGATTCCAAATTGCCCATTGTAGTGTATCTTCAGAGAAAATAATCCTGTTTGTGTACCTGAGAAGAACATTGATCGTTTTTTAGAACATGAAAATTATGCAAATCCATTGTCAATAGCATCCAATAAAGTATCATTGAGTAGGCGACTTACCGTATTTGGCATCGTAGTCAAATGGTTCATCTTCTTGTCTCAGAAGATCCATTGCTCAAACCCTAGAAATCAAGGGTTTCTTCGATTGGGTTTGCAGAGTATAGGGGGTGAAGATGAAGAGTCTGATGGTTGAAGCAGAGTTTAATTAAAACCAACAGACCTTAGATTGAATGGCAATTTTACCCTCACGTTTATGGCACGTGAGGGTGTCAGGGTTAGTAATTAACAGGTAATTAACGTTAATACCTTACTTTGTTAAAAAAATAAAAGTTAGTACCCTAAAGCGTGATTTTAAACTATTAGTACCTTAGATTGTTATTTAGTGTAAACCACAGGGACTAACTACGTAATTAACTCAAAATAAAATTTAAATAATGAAAACAATATAATTTTACAATGGCTACTTTTTCAACGGCTAGCTTTTCCAGTGGCTATAAATTCAACTCGTCTTTCCACCCACATTTACACTTCATAATTCACATTTCACGCCAAAAGCCATATTAATTTAAAGATATAAGTGACGGTTATTTAAGTCTGATCAATCCTGTATGACTTTCAAACCTTCAATGACCATCCGTCTGTACTCAAACCCTCCACCTTTAAATCTTTGACGATCATCCCGTCAACGTTCAAACCCTTAACCTTCAAATACCCACCTTCAAACCCTCCACATATATAAGTCTACCGATTTAACTGTGGAAGAGTTGAATTAGGTGTATGATTATGCCGTTAACTTATGATTTTTCACTAAACCAATTCAGATTTTCACCTCATCATCTATTTTTCTTTTATCTAATCTACATCTAATTTATTTCTTTTAGAGTAAACTGCCATTTTGGTCCCTGAGGTTTGGTCACTTTTGCCACTTTAGTCCAAAGCTCAAAGCTTTTAAATTTGGGTCCCTGTGGTTTCACTTTTATTGCCATTTTGGTCCAAAAATGAAATCAACTGATATTTGGCTAATAAAATCCTGTTATTTTGTCATTTTCCTCCGAGGCAAAAATGACCAAATATTAGCTGATTTCATTAGTTTAATTAATAATGTGTTATAATAAAATTATATTGATCGTTTTACCCCTCAGGAAAAGGACAAAATAACAGGATTTTATTAGCCAAATATCAACTGATTTTATTTTTGGACCAAAATGGCAATAAAAGTGAAACCACAGAGACCCAGAATTAAAAGGTTTGAGTTTTGTACGAAAGTGGCAAAAGTGACCAAATCTCAGGGACCAAAATGGCAGTTTAGTCTTTCTTTTATAGTAAACTATTGAGTAAATTGCTAAAATCGTCCCTGAGGTTTGGGTCCTTTTGCCATTTTCATCCAAAATGAGTTTTTTTCGTACCATATTACCCTTCACCTTTGCAACTTTTAATCATTTTCATCCAAATGTCTAACTGGGTTAGAAACAACTGTTTGATGAAGGTTTTTTTTTTTTGAAATTTCACAAGTAAATGGCCTGAAATGTAATTTTGGACAAAAATGGCAAACATGCCCAAACTTCAGGGACCATTTTGGCAATTAACTCTAAACTATTTTTAATATTTAGTTTACAATTAAACAATATTATATAAATTAATATAAATTTTGATAATAAACAAAAATAAAAATATATTGAATAAAATAAATTATACATTAGATTATAAATAACATAAATTTAAATAAAAAAACAATATAATTTTACAACGACTACTTTTCAGCGGCTAACTTTTCTGGTGGCTATAAATTCAACTCGTCTTTCCACCCACATTTGCACTTCTTAATTCACATTTCACGCCAAAAGCCATATTAATTTAGAGATATGGGTGGTGGTTATCTAAGTCTGATCGTTCTGGCAGGACCTTCAAACCTTCGATGATCATCATGTCTACACTCAAACCCTCCATTTTAAAATCTTCAACGATCATCCCACCGACGCTCAAACCCTCAACCTTCAAATCCTCCATCTTCAGATCCTACACACATAGAAGTCTATCGTCCTCAGTAGCCTACCAATTTAACCGTGTAAGAGCTAAACTAGGTGTATGATTATACCTTTAGTCAACTACGATTTGTTGGAATAAGAATTGGGGTAGGGCATCGTCCTACAATGGCGAACACTCCTACAGTGACAAACCCCCTTCCGACACAACAAGTCCTAAATGGGACGAAGGGTACTATTGTCAACAACCTTAGATTACTCCTTCATACTTTAGGGTGTGTTGAGATTAGCGAGACCGGTTGGTGAGCGAGTCAGTTGAGTACCTTAGCATGCCCTGGTGAGGTGAGATCGGGAGGTGATCTAAACTAGTAACCGGTGATTTATATAACAACCCTCAAAATATTTTCGACACCCTAAAAATATTTTGAATATCCCAATATGTCCTAAAATACACCCCATACACGAAAACAGAGCCCGAATATCTTTAATATTATTAAAATTAAATAAAAACAAAATTCTGCTATCGCTCGCGGGCCGCGTAGGAGTAAGCTTAAGCTTACACGGGCCGCGACAGCTAGGCAGTCAGACGATACCCTGAGGTGCCACGTGTCGAGACGCGTGTAGAGTCTATGTTCCGAATCAGCAACCCTAAGGCCTACCCTAGGGAGCCTCGCGGGCCGCGTAGCCCCTGGCTACACCTTACGCGGGGCGCGACAAAACCAAAATCAGCTCCTATAAATAGGGAGCTCGGGCCTTAAGTCGAAACTCGGTCACAATCTTTTCTTTCTCTCAAATTTCACATAGTAGGCATAATTCTCGGGTATAATACCCCCCTAAATAACGAAGTTCTGCTCCATTGTAAGTATCATAACACCTGGATACGTATTAGATACTCTGCCCGATTGATCTAGGGTTCCGTAACGGCTGTCGTGGTTCTGCCCGAAGTAGTCGTTGGAATGCCGTCTCGGAAAGGGTATTGCTAATGTTAAAATGGGTTATTATACTAACGCGTGTGCATTTGTGTAATTTATAGATAATCACCAGGAAACTCTTACAGAAAACCTAAGACAGCAAAGTGAGTAATCTCCTTTTTGCAAACTATTCCTACAAAACCTCACATGATTAATTATATATATATTAAACAGTTATTAAGTATTTGTAAGGATACAATTATCGTCGGTATGTTGGGGTTTTGTATACAAAATTTGTTACTGCCTTGCGAGGAGTAACATTTCCACAAGTCGGGTTGACAGTACCATGGGTGGTAATTAGTATGACTTGGAAACAAATGTGTTTGCGTGAACGCCCTCAATATTGTACAATGGTTTTTACTTGAACTTGATTAAACTGGGATTCACTCACCAGTATTTCCCACTAACCAAATGTTTTTAATCGCGTTTCAGGTAACAAAATGTGAAAGCCAAATAGAAACCAGCTGGACAGCACTGAAGGCTTGGAAAAGTGGCAATAAAGTTACCTAAAATAAATAGATGTTTTTAATAAATAAAATAGGGTTTATCCCTATAAAAATGTATGTACCTGAAACTTGGGATTTTCCCATGTATTTAATATATTAAAGGCGTGGTATTTTACTCTGATAAAATATTTCCTAACTACGGTCCTGATGCAAATTCCGCTGCCAAAATGGATAAACACAAGATACCATCAAAACTGGCCGCGACCGCTCGTTCCCGGGTTTGTTAGGGGACGGGGGTTGCGACAGAAGGTGGTATCAGAGCTAAGCCACTGATTCAGCCACAGAAGTGTTCTGCTGACACCAAATTATTATTCAAAGTGTTAGGAAATAAATTACGGAAATACGTGCATAATTGTATTTTTATTGTTATGTGTTATTTGACTATTTGTTAGTTTACAGTATGAGCGACCAAGGACCATCTGACGCGTATCGTCAGTTGTCTGGTTCGCCTAGAAGCGAAGGCGCCTCTTCACAGCCTGCCCTCTTAGGGTATTCTGCTGATAATGAAGAAGGAATATTTGTGTTTGAGGCTCAGTCTGAAGAGCCATTCCCTCCTAAAAAGAGAGGATGGTTCAGTAGGGGAGCACATGAGCGTAGGAAACGAATGAAAAAGTTACGAGAACAGAGAGCACTAGCAGCCGCCAAAAGAGAGACAGATGCCCATGCCCAGGACATGATTAATAGGGGTTTAGCCAACTTTCATATCCTAGAAACCATTGCAGCCGACCCTAAACTGGAGCAAGTGATAGCACCCCAACCCTTACTCCCAGCTCAGCCAATGGAAATAGAAAACCCAGAAAATCAAGTTGAAATGCATGATTTTAACCCGGAGGAAATACCTAGGGTACCAGCACCCAATCCCTTAGACCCAGATTACGACCCGTGGTGGGATGACAATAGGGACTATGTGCAAAGATATCCAATAGAAGAAAATGAACCCATGCCGAATCTAGGAGCATACCCAGGTTTGGACCCTCTAGATCCCTACTATGATAACGATGTATTCATTAGGGAGATTTTAGAGAATCCTTACCCGTACCAGGAACCCATGCCCCAGATTCCAAACCCAGTCCTGGAACCTGCACCCCCAATGAGTGTAGAAAATGCGCAAGAACTCAGGACATTCGGTGTGGAAATCTTAGAAAGTAGCGAGAGGATGAGACAGGTGGGAGAGCGACTCGTTTGGAAGTACGACGAGCGCAATATGGATTTCTGGATAAATCCATATCCGTGAAGGTGATGGTGGAGGTGATAATAATAATATAATATAATAATATATGATATGTGTGTATGAAAAAAAACTACGGATGCCTACTACTAATAGTATAATTTCCATTTCGGCTGTATTGTAATTTTAATTTCCAGTTCTGGTTTGTAGTAGATGCATATATATAGATAAAAAAAGTAAGTCGCAATGATCGACGTTTTTGATCAATATGCGTGTTATGTGAATGGTTGTATCAAATATTATTTTGTGATATTAATACGTGGTAAGTGTTTAAAATTCAGATGGACAACAAAGTGAACCAGGAAAACCAGAATGATAATAACCAGAACGACAATAACCCGAATAATGAGGATCCAAACAACAATAACAATGGAAATCAAGTGGATAACAATGTCATCCAACACATAGTGGCACAAGGAATCATAGATGCAATGCCATTTATTATTCAAACTGTTAAGGAAGCGGATAATAAAAGTAAGCATAGTAGTAAGCGACCAACTGAACCTGAACACAGCGTGAACAACGGACCTGTACTTCAAGCGCCCATTCCCAAAAGAAGAAGAACCATGCCTTATAGTTGTTCTTACAAAGAATTCTGGTCCTGCAAACCAATAGAATTCTCGGGCAATGAAGGACCCATTGCAACTCTACGCTGGATAGAAAAGACTGAGGCTGTCTTAAAAATAAGCAAATGCGCGGAAGAGGATAAAATAATGTTTGCCTCCAATTTGTTTAAGAACTCAGCCTTAAAATGGTGGAACACTATCCTCCAGTCTAGAGGAAGTGATAGGGTTTACAATATGGAATGGGAGGAATTTAAGAATATGGTAGAAAGGAAATTCTGCCCTCCCAATGAAAAAGAACAGATAGCAAATAAGTTCTTAAACCTCAGGATGACTGGAGTAGATAGTAAGGGATACACCACGTTATTCTTCGAGTATGCTAGAATAGTACCAACCCTTGCATCACCTGAACCAGTATTAATCTCTGTAGGTCCCTCGGAGGTTGAGGTTTAACCTATTCCTTGTTATGTTTAACCCACTAGCAAGTGCGGAATCCAAGCTAGCAAGCAAACCGGAGTTTATATGTAAGCAAAGTGAACAAGAGAAAGAGTAGACAAGCAAGTATCAAAGTTTTCTCTTGTATTTCAGTGGACACGGTTACAGACCTTGACCAAACTGAAAATACACTCTAACAAAGACCTGGGTTTCACACACAAAAGCTCTCTATGAAGAACACACACTTTGGACAGAAACTTATCAGAACTATGTGAAAGTGAAACCCTTCATGGATATATATACCCAAAACAGATTCCCATGCACGAAGGATAGATGTCCTGGTCGAAGGATCATCTGTCGACCAGAAAACCTATCGAAAGATCTCGAAGGATCTAGACATACCTCGAAGGATAGTGTATCCTTCGAGGTCCATAAAGATCCTCCGAAAGATATCTTTCGAAGTCTTCGAAGGATAAACATCATCCTTTGAAGACATCCTTCGAGACACTCTATCTTTCAAATACTAAGTGTTGAAGTTTGGCCAAGTCAAACCAGGAGGATGGTTGACTTGGTCAAACAACACATTACAATACATAAACACACATAAAGGACGTAAACACAACCGACAAAAGACATCGTTTTATACATTACAAAATATAGACAAAGTACAGACACAAAGTGCACCAACAAACTCCCCCTTGGCTGTAGCTTTGTCTTCGTCTTCAAGTCTTAAGTCTCTAACGCCCTTTCCACGGCTACATGATGCGCCGACCATGCACTTCCTGCATTGATCAACAAGTTGAAGCAGTAGCGAGCCATCCTTTGAAACTTCATGGCTTGATCTCGATCTTGAACTAGGTAATTGATTTCATGATCCTTCAACACAATGATATCCGATCTGGACATGTTTGTAATCCACATCGGATCGATTATCCTGAAGTTCTCTGCATTGTCTCTGAACAAGATCACAGCTTCACCGGTATCCGCATCATAAACCCAGCAGCGGAAATTCTCAAGAAAGTCAGTTTTCATCTTCAACAGCGGAATCTTCTTCATCAACCTAGGAGGATCATATACCAGACGATAACGAGCAGTGTTAGTTTCTGGATCAAGAGTGAACTTGATTTGCTCGTATCTTGGAAATTGAGGCTTGTACAGAGGATCCTTCCACCCCAAACGCCTTTCTAGCCTGATTTTCTTCGCAAAGAGATCTACCATATGCTCTTTAGATCGATTGATCACATCAAGCTGCGCCAACACTGCCACATCATAATATGGAAGTGTGAGAATACTCAGGAGAGTCCCGAAGTATTGAAGACCAGATTCTCTCTTCACAACCATACAATGCAGATCTTTCACAAACATCCAGCTGATGATTCGACCCCGCGCCTGATTTTTCTCCAGAACCATATAGTTTGCCTGCTCCAACGGGGCGAGCGGAGGAGGATTCCTAGCAAGGAAATCCGCTCGCCATTCTTGAATAGTTTTCTCACGGCTTTCTTGTGCAGTAGGAGAATCAGAAGAAGTGTTGTCGAACTCAGTAGTCTTTGCAGCAATAAATTCATCATCAGGCACATTCAGCTCAGCATCGTCCTCTCGAACATACACAGGACGTTCAGGATCAGAACTGATGAAGATTTCATCAATTGTTGAGAAATCAGTCTGATCCTGTACCAGAGGAGTCGCATCAATCACACCTTCAGCAACGTCATCCAACTCAAACAACCTTGATAACTGTTCATCTGTCATTTCAGATACAAACTCTCCCTCTTCCAGTAGTTCACCCGTGATAGGATGAAACTTTTGAGCACTTGAGGATTCAGGAGGATCTTCAGTAAAGTTTTCTGGATCTAGACTGATCTGAGAAGGATCTACAGACACTTCCAATGTTTCGGTCTGTTCTGTTGGCCCTGTAGAGACTGGAGGAGCAGATGGAGTATCTTGAGCAGTGCTAGATCCGCCTGCAGCACCGGATGCAGCTGCACCGGAGCCTGAGGCTGCTGTCTGATCTGGATTAGCAGAATCATCATCCTGATCATCTTGACGTCTTGGGAGTACTATCCCTTGAGCGTTGCATCTCTCTCTCCATAATATCCCAACTTGTTTATGAACCCTACCAAAGTTTTCATGCATAGGTTGGAATGCCTTCTTCAGTCTTTCATCACGACTGTTAACTGTTTCCCTTAACAATTTTGCTGAATTTTCCAGATTAGTACTGTGTCTTTTCATGATCTCCACCTCTCTATCTCTTGCCAAGTTAGCCTTCTTTAATCTATCAATTTCTTCAGCTTGTTCTTTGATCTTCATACTTTGAGCATTTACAATAGAACACAGCTGATTGTGAGCCTCTGCATCCTTCACTCGTTGTACACGATGTTCTTCAATCGTTCGTGTATGTCGACCAACTATATCACCCAGTTCACTGATTTGTTCAATCAAGAACTGTACCTTATCAGCTTCAGAGAAACCTGACAAGGTTTCTGCCAGAGATGGCCTGGAGGGCTCAGGTCTCGATGAACCAGATTGACCTGCCTGACCCGAACCACCTGAAGGACCAGTTATAACAAGAGTAGGTCGAGGTTGTGTACCTGTGGTGGGAGTTTCAGGTGGCTGTTGATCAACAGACACCTGATGAGCTCCCGAAGACCTCTGTGGAGAAGACATAAGATTCATTGTCTCAGAAGCAGTTAACTGATCGCCAATTGGAGGAAGCTGCTGCTCAGGATCAGATGAAGGCTGAACTGACACTGGAACAGAAGTGTCAGCAGTAGATTTCTTTGATCCACGACCACCCTGTCGTTGAGCCTTCCTTTTCCTAATAAAGCCTGGAGATGTGAGCGTATAATCTTCATCATCCTTATCTGAGTCTCCAGTACCACCCGTCTTCTTGATTTTCTCAAACCTGGTATTCCCACGACTATCCTTGTATTTCCTCAACCCCGGAGGAGTAGGATTATCATCATCAGGCGAAGAATCACCATCATCATCACCAGAACCATCTGCTTCATTTTCAGAAGATGAACTGCTATCATCAACAAGTGTTCTCGGCTGATCCACTTTGCCCTTTCCCTTGTCAGTCGCAGCAACACTCGACTGACCAGCACCAACATCACCACCAGAAACAACTGGAACATCAGGATCAACAGGCATGTCCTGAGCCACTTCAGCAGTCACATTCACATCAACCTTAGCACTAGCTGCTGCACCAGAACTGGTAGCAGATCTTCTAGTGGCTTTGATTCCATGCTTAGATGTGAGTTGCTCATCAGCCATAGCAATCAATCTTGGTTCTTCATCGTCAGACACACTTCCTTCACGTCGCCATCTGTTGTTCTGTGGAGGCTCATATTCAGGAGCATCAAGATGACCAATCATTTTCCTATCTGGATGCGTTCCCGTGTAAACTCCCATAGACTTGACAATTAGAAGTGTGCGCTCGTTCATAGGATTCACTGGAAATACATCTGCCTCGGCTTTAGCAAGATCAGGAATCTGATCGTCTATCAACATTTGCAGAAAGCGAGGATATAACCAAAACTTGGTGTTAGTTCGCTGCTTATCGGACGAAAGTGGCCTCTGAGAGTTCTCCTTCAGATTGTTGAAAATATAACGAGAGATGTTGAACGGCTTGTTCAGAATCAACGCCGTAAACAATCCCGTCAGATCTATAGGAGATAAGTCATACCCAGAGCGCTTGTTGCTTAGGCAGTGAATCAGAATGTGCAGAAGAAACTTGTATTTAAGCGGCAGATATTTCTTGTTGATTTGATTTGTAAGGACGTTCTCGCTGTACTTGAGCCTTAACAATAAACCCCTTTGACACTGCAATTCTACAGAGGTTGGGTCTTCAGATTTATCACCAAGTTGAAGACGTTCCCTGATTGAGTTCTCAGTAATAACTACCGGCTTTTCTGCGACGATTGCCCTGATTACTTCCTGATTATCCACTGTTTCCACCCTAGCTGTACTCCAGAATGCTTTGATATGTGATTGATAGGCGACATGCTGTGTGGTGATAGCATAATTGATTCTCGCCCGGTGAAGATATTCCATAATTCCAGCAAACTCAGGACTGATGCCTCCTTCTGGTTGTAAGTACGCCACCATATTATGTCTAGATTCAGACATAGCTTCCAGTTCAGATTTCACTTTCTTGGTGGGTTTGGCCCGCTCAAACTTAACTTTTGGTGCCATTTCTGCACATCACAATTGCACGTAGTAAGCACAGGTCAAACAGTCAACATTGAGTTTCACACTTAGAAAAATTTTCAATTTCTTGAAAATTTCCTAAGTGTTGGAAACTATTGAAAGATACACTCTGTCTATCGAAGGATGAAATGTGGGCACGAAGGATGAAAAACAGTCCGAAGGATGATGAATGAATCGAAGGATGTTGATTCAGCTCGAAGGATTTTATTTATCTTGAAAGATGTCAACTTGTCGAAGGATCATCTTTCGAATGATTGAATATTTTGAAAGATATCCTGATCATTCGAAGGCTTGATCCATCGAAAGATGATCTTTCGAGATATCCACCATCTTTCGAGCTTCACCTCGAAGGATGCTGTTTGGCACATCTCTCGAGGTGATGACTCATCATCTTCCTTCGATCTGATCCGGTGACTGTTCATTTTCCGATAAAAACGTCTGTTCATCGGAATGCTTTTCCGGTGGTTTTAAAATTTTCTGGTGACATTTGAATGATTTTAAATATGTTTTATGCTAACATTAACACATCAATATCATCAAAACTACTACCAATTTCACATCAAATCAAGATTTTAAACCAAACCGGAACATGAACACAATCCATACTTAACTTTACCCAAACCCTAACCTCCCCTGTTTTAACCATACCAAAAATTCAGACAACAATGTTCAATCTAATCACCGAAAACATCCATAAACAGATACAGTATGCATCAAATAATCACAACATCACTGAAACACAAACTAAGCATTCAAATTTTCATGAATAAAAACAAGAACAATAAAGCAAGAATCATGATCAATGATTTGTTTAAGAAGTTTTGTTTTGATGTTCGTTAATAGATTAAAGCATAACATCCTACCAAGATAATGTTATGAAATCCTGATAATCGAACAAGTGTTTGAAGAAAAATTCGGCAGAGTTTCGAGAGGGTTTTGGGGTTTTTGAAAGCTGTTAAGGATGAGTGATGAAGAAGACAACTATTTATATTCCACCTTGAAAGTCGAACCGTCTCGAAGGACTCAAACCGTTCGAAGGATGGACAGCTGTCACGAAGGATTCCCTTTTGTTCGAAGGATCCATATAAGGTTCGAAGGATCCAGATATTTTAAGGATCTGGATCGAAGGATGCCAGATATTTTTGGATTCTTCGAAGGATATCCTTCGATATAAAGCCATCTTTCAAGGGTTCTAGTCAACTCGAAGGATCACTTGGTCAAATCTTTCGTTGACCAAGCATCTTTCGATGGAGACTGTTGACTTTCAATGACTTGCTTTGACCATCTGATCTTTCGAGGGCCATTGCTTCCTCGAAGGATCATATTTCCACCAACACTTTGGATTTTTGGGAAAATTTCCAATTTAACCCTTCAAATTTTGAGGTTTTCAGAAAATGACCATTTTTAGAAGTTGTCCATTATGAAGTACGACAAGGTTAATTTTATGAAGTATTTCGGCCTGTCAGGTATCGGATCGAGCACCAACATCATTCAATCAAAAATAAGGTTAAATTAAAAATCTTTTTGGTTTTTGAAGTTTGATAAAGATAAAAGGCAACAATTTTGAAATCCTTTGAATGTTATCAAACGACATCACCGCTAATGTCGTGCTGATATGCACCAAACGAACACAAACTGTTTTAAAAATAAAGCAGTAAATAAATATATACATAACACAACAATATTTTTGCGAATTTCTGGTGAAGAGAATCATATCAGTTGGCGGTCATTTGTCAAAACACATTTCCTTTTAACATTTTTCAGAAGTTGATAAATATTTTACCACAATTACCGATATTGTTATCCACTTAAACTCAACAATCAAGTGTAATCATAACACAATGAGATACGTTTAAGGTATGAATTATACTTACCGACCGGTGTTCATCCACTTCACGACACATTCCCGTATCAAGGTATACACGAGATTCATCATACTGGGGAGTATACCGTTTATCATCCGTTTTCTTAACGTATTTATATTTACAATGTGAACAAGTCACTTATTTGGATTTGAAAACAAGCCCTATGTGATAGAATCACTTATTGATGAGGAACTTGAGTTTCAATGCATGAGGGCACAAGAGCAAGTCCGTGAACAGGTCAGTACTTTCGTACAGCAGAGAGACGAACTTGACTCCCGGATAAATGTGATATTTTATCACTTATTTTGGGACATGTGATTGTTTATCACTTATTGAGGTCGAATGCAGTATGTATTATGTACACGTATGTATGGTATCATGGAATATCTTAGACTTAGTCTATTTATAGAAGCAACCATGATACCCGGATGATAAAGAGCATAAACCCCGAATATCTCAGAACCCCGGCAATCTATCAAACGAAATTTCGGTACCAAGACCATATGCCAATGAATGGTTCCCACCCGGTTTTCAGTCTGTTATGTTTATATCTCCTGCATACTTTGAAATGATTGTGAGTCTACCGGTACATCATAAGTAAAGCTACATATCATTTTCCGTTTCTTTTGATTTTTAGAAACATGTTTCAACTGACCTCTGATGTAATATCACTTTCCCTTATATTACCAAGAAACTCATTTTTGTTTTTCTATTGTTTTTGTGTTTTTCTGGATTTTACTCCCCCTTAAATGCAGAAATTAAATAAATTAAAGACATATTTTTGTATTTTTGAGATTTTTCAATGTTTTTGTATTTTTCTTGAAATTTTCTCCCCCTAAAATTCAAAAATAAAGAAAATGAAAAATATTTTTGGATTTTTTGGTTTTTAGAAAAATATTTACAAAAACGATTTCCTGATGTTAGTTACTCTTGCTTCACCTTAATGCCGTTTACCAAAAGTAAGTAATCAAATCTTGATTTATCGAAAGCTTTGGTAAAAAGGTCGGCACGTTGGTGGTCAGTATGAATGTGAACCACATCGATAAGTCTCTTTTCAAAACAATCACGTATGAAGTGATATTTGATATCGATGTGCTTCGTTTTGGAGTGCTGTACAGGGTTTCTAGTGATCTGTAAGGCAGCCTCATTATCAACATAAATAGGAGTAGTTAGAAATTCAAAACCGTAGTCCCGCATCTGTTGTTGGATCCATAGAACCTGTGAACAGCAACTAGATGCAGCAATGTATTCCGCTTCACATGTAGACGTGGCCACACATGTCTGCTTCTTGCATTGCCAAGTGACTAGGCGATTGCCTAAAAACTGACATCCTGCAGTAGTTGATTTTCCATCCTTTTTGCAGCCACCAAAATCAGAATCACTGAAAGCTGTGAGATCAAAGTTATCATCCTTAGGATACCATAACCCGGTGTCAGGGTACGTCTTCAGATAACGAAAGATCCTCTTGACAGCAGCATAGTGAGAGACCTTCGGATTCGCTTGATACCTAGCGAGAAGACAAGTTGGATACATAATGTCGGGCCTTGATGCAGTGAGATACATTAACGATCCGATCATAGCACGATAGAATGAAGAATCCACAGCATCTCCTTCGTCATCTGGAGTAATTCCATGATTCTGAGGAAGAGGAGTAGAAATAGGCTTCGCATCGGACATCTGGAACCGGCTCAAGATGTCCCCGACGTACTTGGTTTGATGAATAAAGATTCCAGATTCGGATTGATTTACTTGCAAACCCAAGAAGAACGTCATTTCACCCATCGCACTCATCTCGAATCGATCCTGCATCACCTTTTCAAATTCTTTACACAACTTATCATCGGTAGAACCAAAGATAATATCGTCGACATATACTTGTACCAACAGAAGATCTTCACCATTCTCTTTAATGAAGAGAGTACAGTCGATCAAACCTCGTCGAAAACCATTGTTGAGCAGATAGGTAGACAACGTTTCATACCAAGCCCGAGGTGCTTGATGAAGACCATATAACGCCTTGTTGAGAAGTAAAACCCTGTCAGGATGTAATGGATCTTCAAACCCCGGTGGTTGCTCGACATATACTTCCTCCTCGACTACTCCGTGTAGAAAAGCACTCTTAACATCCATCTGGTACACCTTAAATTTCTTGAAAGATGCGTAGGCTAGAAAGATTCTAATAGCCTCCAGACGTGCAACAGGAGCATACACTTCATTGTAGTCAATTCCTTCAACCTGACTAAAGCCTTGCACCACTAACCTTGCCTTGTTTCGGACAACAACCCCACGGTCGTCCTTTTTGCACTTGAACACCCAGCGAGTTCCGATTTTCTTGTAGTTATCGGGCCTATCAACCAATTTCCATACGCCCAGTTTCTCAAACTGCTGAAGTTCTTCCTGCATTGCTTCCACCCAAGAATCATCCTTCAATGCCTCTTTCCAAGATTTAGGTTCTTCTTGGCTAACATAGCAGGCAAAGGACCACTGATTCTGTTGTCCCGATTCTCTTATCTCAGCGTACAATCCAGCATTTTCATTGTTTCTTATCTGATTTCTCGTCCGAACACCACTGAGAACATCACCTATGATATTCTGCTGAGGATGAATATTATGAATTCGGGTCACAGGAACTAGAGGCACCTCAACATTGGTCCTCAAGTTAGTGATATTCAAATTCCCGATATCATTTTGAAGCTGGTGAGTAGTAGACGATGATGCATTTTCTTCTTGAATAATAGGAGCAGACACTGGATCCGTTGCTTCTGAAGTACCTTGCACCGGAGCCCGTGTTTCACCATCATTAGCATCAAAAAACTCCTCATCTTCCGACGACACATTGTAGTCGACAGCATCATTAAACACCTCATTTGAAACGAGATTGTTGACAGAAGATGTTGCTTGTGAGTCAACAAGGATTGGGCGAACCAGCTGAGAGCCAGTCGCGTTCTCGCTTTCAGACAACATTTGAGCTATTGCATTATCATCGTCAAATGTCGGCAGATTAAAAGAGTCGAAAAGACCATCATAGTCGAACATCCAAGGATCACCAGAAGGCTTTGGAGGATTAGAATATCTCTGGACTCTTACTTCACCCCATTCTTCAATCCTTTTGGTAGTTAGGTTCCATACTCGCAGATTAGGAGTAGCATACCCAAGGAAGTAACCTTCGATAGCTTTGGCACCAAATTTCCCATCAGGTTCAATCATGGTACATGGTGCACCAAAAGGTTCGAGATATTCCAAGTCTGGAGTCTTCTTGTGAAGGAGTTCGAAGCATGTTTTCCCGTGTCTTTTCACTGTAAGAACCCTGTTCAATGTGTAACAAGCCGAGGCAACAGCTTCAGTCCAGAATCGAACTGGAAGCTGAGACTCGACTAACATGGTTCTGGCAGTCTCTATCAAGGTTCTGTTCTTTCTTTCAGCGACCCCATTTTGTTGTGGCGTATACCGAGAGCTGTACTCGTGAAGGATTCCTTTTGCAGCACAAAATTCATCCATAACTCTATTCTTGAACTCGGTACCATTGTCGCTTCGGATTCTTCTCACCTTTAGATTATACAGATTTTCTAACAAGGTGATCAATTTCTTCAGAATCTCAGGAGTTTCACTCTTGTGAACCATAAAATCAACCCATGAATATCTTGAGTAGTCATCAGTAACTACCAAGCAGAAGACTTCTCCATGCACACTCTTGTGTTTGACTGGGCCGAAAAGGTCCATATGCAAACGCTCGAGTGGCATATTGACAGTGTTTACCTTCTTCAGTGGGTGAGATTTCTTGGTCTGCTTTCCCTTTTGACATGGCACACAGACATCTTGAAGCTGAAAGTTCTTCACATTAACACCTCTCACCAGATTGTTTTTGACTAGGTGATTCATTTTTCTGAGGTGAATGTGACCCATTCGTCTGTGCCAAGAGATCGTCTCCTTTTCAGTGGCTTTTGAAATGAAACAAGTGACTTGCTTGGACTGAGTAATAGCTTGGCTCATATCAAGGACATATAAATCATTCACCCTTGGAGCCGATAAGAGAATCCATTCAGGAGGGATCTTGAAACCCGGCTTCAGCACATAACAACCGGCATCATCAAAATGCACGGTGAACTTCTTGTCGCAGATTTGAGAGACACTCAAGAGATTGTGATCCAATTGTTGAACATAATTGATCTTGTCAAAGCTCACAATCCCATTAGAAATTCTTCCCTCGCCGGTAATGAAACCTCCCTTGTCGCCTGCAAACGCGACATATCCACCTCTGATACTTCTCACATCAAACAGAAGACGATAGTCTCCAGTCATGTGCCTGGAAGCCCCACTGTCAACAATCCAAAGACTATTCACAGTTCCTCCTGGAGCCGCCTGCACATACAGTTAACACATCAGATTGAGAGGGGGACCCAAGCCTTTGTTGACTTGGGTCGTCCTTGATCATCAAGGAAAGTGATCTCTATCACTTGATGATTAGGAAATAAAACCTCTGGTGCTCCCCCTGAATACAATACCTACTTTTGTTTCCAAGCTTGTTGACTTTTACCAGTATTCGTATTAATTACTTTTGAGTTTACTGGTTTTACGTTTGCAGACTTAGCTTGTACAGGTTTGACATCTTTGACCTCAGATTTCAAGGCCTTTTCAATTACCTTTTTGTTCTTTTGTTTCTCCTTCTTTTCTTTTTCTTTCAAGACACGTGGGTCTTGTTTAGGGGAAACCGGTTGTTTTTGGTAATTGTTTTCACGGGGAACACTTGCTTTTTCTTTCAACTTTTTCAAATATGGGCAATATCTTACGATGTGCCCAATTGTTCCACATTCAAAACACATTCTCCGCTCTACAAACCTCGGAGAACTGTGTTGATGACTCGACTGAGAACCAGAAACTGAACTTTGTGATTTAGAAGTGCTAGGACCTAAGTCACATCCATTTGTTTTCTGGGTATAATTGTTATCATCATTTCGCTTTAAAATTCTAACTTGTTTTATGAATTCAATGTTAGATTTATTTTGAAATGTCTCCAATTTGTCCGTACCCTTTGACTCGACAAAATTCATTTTCTGTTCTCCTTTCTTGACAGGAGCTCTCTTGTTTTGCACCCTCGGAACCTTAGATTGCTCAACCCTAGATTGTAGAATTTTGGGTTGTGCAGCCTTAGGTTGAGGAGCTTTAGGCTGTTCAACCTTAGGTTGTTGAACCTTAGGTTGTACAGTTTTAAGCTGCTTTACTTTAGGTGCTTGAGCCTTTTGAGCTTTCTTTTCCTGTACCTGCTCTTTACCTTTTCCTGAATTCACTTGTTGTTTCCGCTCAGTTGACAGTTTTTGATTTCCGTATTGTTTTCTAATTACTTCACACGGAACGGGTTCACATTGAGTGACAGTGATTTTGTTACCCTTGTTTCCCAAAAACTTGTCAGTTCTTCCTTCAAAAATTTTCTCAATTAACTCTTGATTTACGTTTTTGATTGGAAAATCCTTGTCAGAATAAATTTTATTGTCTCCCTTGAGCGTATACAACAAGTTATTCTTTTCAATACTAGGTACATTTGGCTTCATTTCCTTTGGTGTTTCAATCTTACTTGGTTTCACCGGGGGATCACACAAAATGTGATTCTCAATTGGAATTTCAGGTGTAACCAAGTTAGACTGTGTTTTCTCATTTTCTTCAGATTCATCGTCTGAAGAATCAGCATCCTCAATGATGGGAGGACTCTGTTCCTTAACAAACGATGAAGTTTCCACCTTTTCAGACGCAGATTGCCCTGAGGATGATGCACCTGTTTTGAACCCAAGGCCTACTGCAAAATCATCGGGATTGAGTTGCACTTTAGGTTCAAATCGGGGCATCTCCTCGTGATCTGGCATCTTGGAATAGTTGTGATTCATTGGAGGAGGACATGTTTTGAATCCTACCCCAGTGAATTTCTCATCCTTCTTCTTCTTTTGCACATCAATAATGTGATCTAAAACATAGCGGGAATTGGAATAACTTTCCAATTTCTGCTTGATTGTTTCACATTCACACTTTGCTGTGGCCAGCTCAACCATCTGTTGCTCAATTGTGTCAATTAAGTTGTTATTAGCATATTGTTTTCTTAAAACAGCCTTTTGAAGTTCAGAAACATCATGCTTAAGTGACTTAATTGTTTCTTTAAACTCTTTTTCATTTTTGGTTAAGAAGAAGTTAGCCTCAGATGCTTTAGCAAGATCCACAATCAATTGTTGATTGTGTTGCAGTGTAATCTCATGCTTACTTTCCTTTTCTGCATACTCTTTACATTTAGCACATTCAACATCAGCAGAAATAGATTCAGACTTAGGATCACATACCTGAGAGGTTTGTCCTTCAACATGAGCCATAAAGGCTGTATGAAAAGAGAAAGATCCATCTTCAGAAAAGAATTGAGAAAGCTTTTCAGAAGTTCCAGCAGCTTTCTGACAGAGAATAGATCTTCTTTTGCATAAGGCTTCAGCATCAGCCAATAACTCATCAACCTCCAGATCCAAGGCTTCACCTGATATATCACTAACATCGAGTGATTCCCCATCTGAACTTCCACTATAACCTGAGCTATCTTCATCCTCAGAAGATTCACCAGCATGCACAGGTTCTTCAACCTTTTCAACCACCTTGGCATAACAAGCTGTGCCACCATTACCTCCTTCACCTAGCTGAAGATTCCAGTTGCAAATCTCGTCAGCTTGAACCACTAATCCTCTGTGGGGATTAGAGTTTGTGGATCCAGAAGGATTTCCTCCCACGGAAACTAATTGTCTGTCAGAATTGTTCTGTTGTTGCTGAGGCTGTCGTTGATTCCTAAACGGATTCTGATTGCCTTGCTTGGCTGGTTTCTGACATTCCCGCTTGAAGTGACCTTTTTCACCACAGTTGAAGCAGGTGACAGCATTTTTATCAAAACCATACTTGGTATTGTTGTTGCTTTCCAAGTTGGTTCTACATGTTCGCTCCATAAACTCTTTAGCTCTCCGGATAGCACTTGCAAGAGCCCACTTTATATCCATCATCTCGAATTCTTCTTTATCAACCTGTTGATAATCTTCGTTGGTCAGGTTGATATTTCCAATTTGACCGGCAACCAACCCACAATAAGCGCTGACCAGAGTATTCAGCATTTCCATATGTTCCTTGGCAATCTCAACACTGACTTTTGAGAAATTGGAAGTATCCAATCTGACAGTGTTAGGGTTGGAAGTAGCTTGAAAGCTTGAAGAACTTCCATAGAACCCTTGTTGTTGTGGTGGTTGTTGTTGAGCTCTACTTGGATCCAGGAAAGGTGGTGGAGTGAACTGAGGAGCTGTCTGTTGCACATACTGTTGTTGTTGAGAAGAAGAAGAGTCTTGTCTTGAGAGCATAGTATATGCTGAGGGATCAAACTGATTTGCTGTAGACGCTCCGGTGTTAGAAAGAAAAGCAGTTTGAAGCTTAGCATGTTGAGGAGCTGGCTTATCTCCTTGAATACCGCCTGCAATCCCAAAATACACTTCTGGATTCTGAGGAACGATTGTTCTTTTAGCCTTGAGCCTTTCTTCAACGGCTTTGTTTTCTAGCTTCTGAATCAGCTCATAAATGGTGATTGTATCTAAAACACCATTTTCTTTAAGGATCTCGAGATAACCGCTCCACTTTGCTGGTAAACTATCAGCAAATTTCTGAACCATTTCTTGTGGAGTAGCGGGAACTTTGAAAGCAAACATTTCACTCAACAGATGGTGAAATCTTGTAGACAACTCTGTTAGACCCTCATTCTCCATGCAAGTAAAACCTTCAAACTCTTTCTTAAGCAGTTCCTGCTTGATCTTTCTTGATTGAGCATTTCCCTCACATCTCATAGTAAGCATATCCCACAGTTGTTTTGTAGTTGTACAGTAGACAAACTGATGATATATATCTCTATGAAGCGCTTGTGTGAGAATCATAAATGCTTTCTTCTCCAATTCGAACTTCTTTTTATCTTCCTCGTTCATGGTACTGTAAGTCTGAGGATTAGATCCTGCGACTTCTAACTCATTCTCGAATGGCGTGAAGAAACACATCCATAAGTCTTGGCCTTGTCCTTGAACATACGTTCTCAATCTTTCTTTCCACCAACCCCAATCATTTATGTGATTGAGCTTTGGAGGCTTTGTGTTTGTACCCGTCTCATTGTCATTTTGCATCATAGCCTGAATACTGCTGTTCTGATTAGTAACTAAGGCCCACTGATGTGCAGATATCATGGCAGCTGACGGTGGTGTAATAGCCTGCATCCAAGCATTCTTGAAATCTTGATCAGATTGAGAAGTAGCTGATTGCGCAGAAGATGATTTCGGATTCAAAGACCATGCGGATGGATCCCATTGACCGTTTGTACCCATTTTATATTTTAATATATTCTGTGAAAATTAACTTAATAAAAAGTTGATTTTCACAAACTATGTTAAAAGTTTCGAAGGATAACAAGCAGCCGAAGGATGTAGGATCGAAAGACCTGAAATTCACAAACTGTTAAGTCTAAACAATTAAGACTCGAAGGATCCACGAAAGATCACACCTGTTCGAAGGATCAACAGTGGTCGAAGGATCACTGTTGAGATTCGAACGATGATCTCGAAAGATAAACTTGAAAGATTCACCTTCACGAAGGATCCTTATCTTTCGAAATGAACAGTAGCTCGAAAGATGATCTTTCAAAAAGATTCCTTGATTCGAAGGATAACCTACTGACTTCGAAGGATGTTCGAAGGATGGCTATCTTTCGAATCTCCTAGTTCGAAGGATGATCTTTCGAGTTCGAAAGATATCTTTCGATGGTTCTGACACAAGTACAGAAAGGTACAAAAGTTGGTGAAAAGTTGATGTGGTTGGTGACCAACTTTCGGCAAAGAGGTATGATCTGACAACCACTTTTCCAACACAGATTTGACTTTCAAAAATAACACCCAAAAAAGAAGTTTCTTATCCTCACCAAGGCAACCGGAATTTGACCGGAATACTAGTCGGAGAACAAAAATTCTTTCGGATATGATTTTTATGTTACCCAAACCTTCCCGTAATACACCCGGTTAGCTTAGAACACGTTTTTAAGGTTAAATATCCAGAAAACACACTAAAAACGGGTGCTAAACCAAGAAACTTTTGTCCAAAAACTACCAAGTCTTGCACAAAAACCCGGTTTTAACAAGGAAAAGAGCCACGGCTCTGATACCACTTGTAGGTCCCTCGGAGGTTGAGGTTTAACCTATTCCTTGTTATGTTTAACCCACTAGCAAGTGCGGAATCCAAGCTAGCAAGCAAACCGGAGTTTATATGTAAGCAAAGTGAACAAGAGAAAGAGTAGACAAGCAAGTATCAAAGTTTTCTCTTGTATTTCAGTGGACACGGTTACAGACCTTGACCAAACTGAAAATACACTCTAACAAAGACCTGGGTTTCACACACAAAAGCTCTCTATGAAGAACACACACTTTGGACAGAAACTTATCAGAACTATGTGAAAGTGAAACCCTTCATGGATATATATACCCAAAACAGATTCCCATGCACGAAGGATAGATGTCCTGGTCGAAGGATCATCTGTCGACCAGAAAACCTATCGAAAGATCTCGAAGGATCTAGACATACCTCGAAGGATAGTGTATCCTTCGAGGTCCATAAAGATCCTCCGAAAGATATCTTTCGAAGTCTTCGAAGGATAAACATCATCCTTTGAAGACATCCTTCGAGACACTCTATCTTTCAAATACTAAGTGTTGAAGTTTGGCCAAGTCAAACCAGGAGGATGGTTGACTTGGTCAAACAACACATTACAATACATAAACACACATAAAGGACGTAAACACAACCGACAAAAGACATCGTTTTATACATTACAAAATATAGACAAAGTACAGACACAAAGTGCACCAACAATCTCCCGTTACATCTAGGGATTAATCGGAGAGATTAGGCATGTAGTCAAGACAGCTAGACCCCAAACCATAGAGGAAGCTGTAGAACTAGCAAACACCTTGACAGATGAATTAGTTTGTACTCGAGAAGAAAACCAGAGGAGAAACCTAGCTCAAAGGCTTACCCAGGAATTCTGCTATGGTAATTCCAACCGTAGGAATGTAGGTTCAACCTCTGCACCCTACTGCAAGGCTTGCAAGAAAAAGCATTCGGGAAAATGCTCCACTTACTGTAATTTCTGTAAGATACCAGGACACAAGGAAGAAGATTGCAGAAGGAAACTGAATAACGGGATGTGCTTCAACTGCGGAGAAAAAGGTCACATCAAGCCTAACTATCCGAAACTAGTTCCAGCCATGGACAACAAGAACACTAAAAATGCTAGAGCATTTGTCCTGGCGGCAGATGAAGCTAAATTGATTCCCGATGTGATAGCCGGTACGTTTTTAGTTAATAATGTTTTTGCTAAAGTATTATTTGACTCTGGTGCAAACCAAAGTTTTATTAATACTTCGTTTTGTAAACTTCTTAATCAATCATTAACTAAACTCTCACAAGAATGTCTAGTAGAAACCGCGAATGGAGAAACCATTAAGATTTCTGAAATCTTGCAGGGAGCAAGAATAGAAATTTTAAATCAAAAGTTTATTGTAAACCTTTACCCAATGAATCTGGCAGGATTTGATATTGTATTAGGAATGGATTGGTTAATAGCCAATAAAGCCAGTATTTTATGTGATCAAAAGTCAATTCAAGTAAACTCACCAAAAGGTGAAAAGATCACAATTAAAGGAGATAAGCCATCTAGATCCACAAAATTCATCTCTGTGATGAAAACAACAAGTTATATAAGAAAAGGATCATTAGTGTATTTGATTTCCATAATCACTAACACTAAAGGAAAAGAACCAAAAGATATTCCAGTAGTATCACAATTTTCAGATGTATTTCCAGAAGAATTACCAGGACTACCGCCAGACAGGGAAGTAGAATTCAGAATCCATCTGCTACCAGGAACAGCACCAATTGCCAAAGCACCTTACCGATTGGCACCCGCCGAAATGCAGGAACTGAAGAAACAGTTAGACGAATTGTTGGAGAAAGGATTCATACAGCCAAGTTCATCGCCATGGGGAGCACCAATTTTATTTGTTAAAAAGAAAGACGGATCGATGCGTATGTGCATTGGTTACCGTGAATTGAACAAGGTCACAATTAAGAATCGGTATCCATTACCGAGGATCGATGATTTGTTTGATCAATTGCAAGGAGCTCGATTTTTCTCTAAAATCGATTTAAGGTCAGGATATCATCAATTAAAGATATAGGAAGAGGACATTCCTAAGACTGCTTTTAGAACAAGGTATGGCCATTATGAATTTACTGTCATGCCATTTGGTTTAACCAATGCCCTGGCCGCATTTAAGGACATGATGAACCGAATATGTAAGCCATATTTGGATAAATTCATAATTGTCTTTATAGATGATTTTCTTATTTACTCTAAGAGTAAAGAGGATCATGCAAAGCATTTGCACGCACTTCTAAGTTTATTAAGGAAAGAAAAGCTTTATGCTAAGTTTTCGAAGTGCGAGTTTTGGTTAGAACAGGTACAGTTTCTTGGACACTTAGTCAATCATGAAGGAATTCATGTGAATCCCACCAAGATTGAGGCAATTACCAAATGGAAAACCCCTGAGTCACCAACCGAGGTTAGAAGTTTCTTAAGATTGGCCGGTTATTATAGAAGATTTATTCAAGATTTTTCTAGAATAGCCATTCCCTTAACTAAGCTAACCTGTAAATCTGTTAAGTTCGAATAGGGACTAAAACAGGAAGAAGCCTTTAGAATTCTGAAGCAAAGATTAACCGATGCACCCATACTAGCGTTACCAGAAGGAACTGAAGACTTTGTACTCTATTGTGATGCTTCTAAATTAGGTTATGGATGTGTGTTGATGCAACGTCAAAAGGTTATAGCTTACGCATCTAGACAACTTAAGAACCATGAAGAGAATTATTCAACCCATGATTTGGAATTAGGAGCCATAATTTTTGCCCTTAAGATTTGGAGACATTACCTTTACGGCAGCAAGTTCACCATTTTCACTAATCATAAGAGTTTAAGGTATGTCTTCGGCCAAAAAGAATTGAATATGAGGCAAAGACGTTGGATGGAGATTCTTACTGATTATGATTGTAATATCCAGTATCATACAGGAAAGGCCAATGTAGTGGCTGATGCTTTAAGTCGAAAGTATCATGAAAAGCCAAAAAGGGTACGTTCTCTTAAATTAAAACTACAAGTAGACTTAAATGAGCAAATTAGAAACGCACAAGAATCAGTAATCAAGGATGATACTTGATGTGTTGAAAAACACCGTCATTTACCCGTGTATTTTGTATTTTATTTTTATAGTTTTTGTGTCATTTTTAGTCTTTATACAGTTGTATTTGATTAGTTTGTGTTTTGCCAGGTCCTGGTGTAAATGGAGCGAAAACGAGTAAGAAGTAAATAATCAGTCAGTTTGGCAGAGTAGAATGCCAGTTACCAAATCAAAATCACAGCCATTTTTCTCGAGTGGGCCGATGTCACTGCTGAATTTAAATATAGTCAAATGGGCTATTTGGATTGGAGAATGAGGAGCTGCCATTCGACCACATCATGAATTTCTGAGTCTATCCTTGATGAATATCAATATTTACATGTGTATACCACCGTTCATTTAGTTATTTTGTTGGGCCATATGTTAATATGTGAATAAAATTTCAGTGGGCTTTTAGTGGACCGAAACATGACTAATGAAATCAGTTAATTGGGTCATGAATAAGGAATTTGGGCTAGTGAATTGTAAGCAATTTCGAAAGTCGAAGGCGGTTATTATTATTTTGGGGAGTAGATATTATAAGAGAAGGAGAATAAGGGTTGGCGGCAGCAAGCATAAGGAGAGGCAATAGACGAACAAGAGAAAAACAACAGCAAGTGGACGGCAACAAGGAAGGAATTGAAAAGGATTGCTATTATTTTTATTCGACAACATCAACAAGCAGTTGAGATCGCACAACAGAAAAAGAAAAGAGGGCAGTGGTTTTTGGCGCATTGCGGGTTCGAATTTACGCTTATTTTTCTAATCTTTTGTATTGAACCATGTTTTGCTTGATTTTTAGAACCAAGTTTGTTATGCTTTTGATTAATATGAGTAGCTAAACTTTTTATGGGTGCCTAGGGTTGATGAACTAGATGATTGTTTGAATGATTAACTTTTGGTTTTGGATGAATGTGATGATTTATAAGTTATAATTTTTGAACCCGATTCTAATTATTTGTGTGTGTTGGTTCCATTACTCTAGATACTTAGAAATATACTTTAGAGCCGGGAGTCAGTCTAGGTTGTAATCTTTCGGTCTAGACCTTGAAGGTGAGAAATCTAATTCAAGTTTAATAATTATTAAAACCAATGAACTAAAACGTGCAATCTTTTCTAAAGGTGAGAAATCTAATCTAGAATTGTTAGGTTATTAGCTGTGCGTTGTTTGGCAATTTGGGTGGCCGATAACTCGGGTTCATCTGTTTATTCGCGTCTAGTGTTTCCTAGGGTCTCGGTGTTCTTTATTATTTCTGCTTCATAATTTGAGGGTTTTAGTAAATAAATTACTTTATACCTGATAGTTGTGGGACTTGGTGGTCGATAACTCGAGTCAGTCCATTTTAGCACTTCATCACTTGTCATACTGTCAGGTTCGGTTTACCTTCCGGGGGTTTATCGGGTTAGGCATAGTCTTCATTCGAAACCAAGTTAGGATTTTATTCATGAGTCTAGGGATTCTTGCCTAGGTAACCTATTTTTCCCATACTTGAGTTTCAGTCCAGTCTCTAGTTGTCTGCGCTTGCTGCTGTTTGGTCGTCTAGTTATTTAAATTGTTTTTTTTTTAGTTTAAAAAAAGATTCTCTCAAAACAAAACTAAATTATTAGGCTAGGGGTCGATAGAGGTTTAGTATCAAGAGTCGCTAGATTATGTCCACGGTTCGATACTTGGACTTACTTGTTTTACTACTTACGACCGGTACACTTGCCGGTAGTGTGTGGTTTACGGGTTTTTCCAATTTTTAAAACTTGTTGAATTTAATTACTACATATTTCACACATCAATACTGAAAAGTTAAAAGGAATGATTAAAGAATTAGAACAAGGAATAGATGGAATTTGGAGATTCCATAAGAAAAGAATGTGGATACCTAAATTATAAAACCTACGCCACCGTATATTAGAAGAAACCCATAAGTTTAAATATACGATGCATCCTGGAAGTGATAAGATGTATCAGGATTTAAGAAAGAATTTCTGGTGGATAGGAATGAAAAAGGATATAGCAGCTTATGTTTCTAAATGTTTAACCTGCTCACAAGTCAAAGCTGAACATCAGAAACCCTCAGGTTTATCACAGCAGTTAGAGATGCCAGTTTGGAAATGGGAATTGATAACAATGGATTTTGTTACTAATTTACCCAAAACAAGTAAAGGTAATGATACAATTTGGGGGATTGTAGATAGACTAACTAAGTCAGCTCATTTCCTACCGATGAAAGAAACTTTCAGTATGGAACAATTAGCTAAATTGTATGTAAATGAAATAGTTTCATTACATGGAATTCCTTTATCAATTGTTTCTGATAGGGATAGCCGTTTTACCTCTTATTTTTGGACGAGTTTCCAAAAAGCAATGGGAACCAAGTTAAATCTAAGCACAGCTTACCATCCTCAAACGGACGGACAAAGCGAAAGGACGATTCAGACAATGGAGGACATGCTTAGAGCTTGTGTAATTGATTTCGGAGGTAATTGGGATGATCACTTGCCATTAATAGAATTTTCTTATAATAACAGTTATCATACAAGTATCAATGCTGCACCATTTGAAGCACTTTATGGACGAAAGTGCCGAACCCCAGTCTGTTGGGCAGAAATTGGAGAAAAGCAACTATCTGGACCTGAGATAGTGCAAGAAACAACCGACAAGATCATTCAGGTCAATGAACGACTGAAAACAGCACTTGATAGACAAAAGAGTTATGCAGATAACAGACGCAAGCCGTTAGAATTTCAGGTAAGAGATAAAGTGTTGTTGAAAGTCTCTCCTTAGAAAGGAGTTGTATGATTCATCAAGAGGGGATAGCTAAGCCCCAGGTATGTTGGACCTTTTGAGATTATTAGAAGGATAGGACCTGTAGCCTATCAGCTACAACTGCCAGAGGAAATGGCAGGAATACATGATGTATTTCATATATCTAATCTCAAGAAATGCTTAGCTGATGAATCATTGGTAGTACCTCTAAAGGATATAGAGGTAAATGAACAACTTAAATTTGTAGAAAGGTCTCTACAGATCGAAGACAGGAAAATTAAGAACCTCAAGCACAAGAGATTAGTTCTGGTCAAAGTGAAATGGGACTCCAAAAGAGGACCAGAATATACATGGGAGCTGGAATCAGAAATGCAAAGGAAATATCCACACTTATTCCAGTAGATCTCGAGGACGAGCTCTAAAACAAGGTGGGAGGATATAACAACCCTCAAAATATTTTCGACACCCTAAAAATAATTTGAATATCCCAATATGTCATAAAATACACCCCATACGCGAAAACAGAGCCTGAATATCTTAAATATTTATAAAATTAAATAAAAACAAAATTCTGGTATCGCTCGTGGGCCGCGTAGGAGTAAGCTTAAGCTTACACGGGCCGCGACAGCTAGGCGGTCAGACGATACCCTGAGGTGCCACGTGTCGAGACGCGTGTAGAGTCTATGTTCTGAATCAGCAACCCTAGGGCCTACCCTAGGGAGCCTCGCGGGCCGCGTAGCCCCTGGCTACACCTTACGCGGGGCGCGACAAAACCAAAATCAGCTCCTATAAATAGGGAGCTCGGGTCTTCAGTCGAAACTCGCTCATAATCTTTTCTTTCTCTCAAATTTCACATTGTAGGCATAATTCTCGGGTATAATACCCCCTAAATAATGAAGTTCTGCTCCGTTGTAAGTATCATAACCCCTGGATACGTATTAGATACTCTACCCGATTGATCTAGGATTCCGTAACGGCTGTCGTGGTTCTGCCCGACGTAGTCGTTGGAATGCCGTCTCGGGGAGGGTATTGCTAGTGTTAAAATGGGTTATTATACTAACGCGTGTGCATTTGTGTAATTTATAGATAATCACCAGGAAACTCTTACAGAAAACCTAAGACAACAAAGTGAGTAATCTCCTTTTTACAAACTGTTTCTACAAAACCTCACACGATTAATTTTATATATTAAAAAGTTATTGAGTATTTGTAAGGATACAATTATCGTCGGTATGTTGGGGTTTTGTATACAAAATTTGTTACTGCCTTGCGAGGAGTAACATTTCCACAAGTCGGGTTGACAGTACCGTGGGTGGTAATTAGTATGACTTGGAAACAAATGTAATTGCGTGAACACCCTCAATACTGTACAATGGTTTTTACTTGAACTTGATTAAACTGGTATTCACTCACCAGTATTTCTCATTGACCAAATGTTTTTAAACGCGTTTCAGGTAACAAAATGTGAAAGCCAAATAGAAGCCAGCTGGACAGCACTGAAGGCTTGGAAAAGTGGCAATAAAGTTACCTAAAATAAATAGATGTTTTTATTAAATAAAATAGGGTTTATCCCTATAAAAATGTGTGTACCTGAAACTTGGGATTTTCCCATGTATTTAATATATTAAAGGTGTGGTATTTTACTCTGATAAAATATTTTCTAACTATGGTCCTGATGCAAATTCCGCTGCCAAGATGGATAAACACAAGATACCACCAAAACTGGCCGCGGCCGCCCGTTCCCGGGTTTGTTAGGGACGGGGGTTGCGACAATTTACGTTAGTGTGAGGTTTTTTTTAGGTTTTTCCTTTTTATAACTTGTTTGAATTTAATTAATACACGTTTTACACATCAGATGTTAACTAAAAGTTTTTTTAGATCACTTTCATTTTTTACATTGTATACTTTCGTTTTATCGTTTGAAACATTTTATTGTTGTTACTTTTACTTTAAATGGTTTGAACTTTGAATGTTGCAACTCTTAGCTATATATTTTAAATGTTTGATTGTTTTAATTGTTAATTTTAGGATTTAATTGACAACCGGTTCTAGCGAGAACCATTTACATGAGAACCATTTAACCCGCATCTGAACCGAACAGGAACCGTTAAAATACGACGCAGTTTTGGTTCTTATATTTATCATTTAACAGTTCTAGTTTGGTTCGGCTTGGTCCGGTTCTGAACTGTTGCACAACCCTATTTATGAAAGGCTTTTGTGGGTTTGCTTCCTTCAATGACGATGAGTTTATTCTCATTCGAGAACTGTTTAGCATGTCCTCATGTTTGTATGTTTGTAATGATTTTGTTCAATGCTTTATTTTATGATGTTGGTGAGCACGAACATGGTTAGATACTAGATTTTTTGGGTTATTTATGTTTTTGGTCTTCGAAGATTGTTGACAAGCTTTGACATCCTTCTCCTTTATGTTTGTTTGACTTCCTTGCTTTGATTACAATGAGAATACTCCCATCCAAGGACCGATTTTCATGCGTTCATGTCTGATATTTTGTAATGGTTTTGTTTCATGTTTTTTTTTCTTCTGATTTTGTTGGTCATGTGATGGTTTTGTGGACTGGATGTTTGATTTTCTATTATGGTTGATGGGATTTGGTATTCGTAGCTTGGTAAGTGTGATTTCGGGTCTCTATGAAGATGGTTATGGCTTCATCCGAGAGACCCACATACTTGATGTATATTAGCACACACACATCATTCGGTTTGCCCAGTGCATGCCTATAATTGTGATGGCGTTTTGTCATGAGGCGTGGAAACCTTTGTTGCAGCCATGGCAAAAATTCTGAGTTGTTAGCTTTAACCTGTTATTGGGGTTTGCTTTGTGAATAAGGCGATGATTTACATGTTAATTATTTTGAGCCTATGGTTTACTCTTATAAACCACAATATACTGTGTGTTGTTGATTTTGTGAGTTTGGTAATTTTTCTTAAGGTGTGGCAACGTTTGTTGCATCCATGACATAATTATGAGTTGCTCCCTTTGAAATGCTTTTGGGTTTTGCTTTGTAAATGAGGCTGTGATTTACATGTTAATTATTAAGAGCCTATGCTTTACTTTCATAAACCAGAATATATTGTGTTTTGTTAATTTTGTCTATTTGTGATGCTTAAGGTTGTTGTATTGTATGTTTAGCTTTTTTATGCATGGTTGTGTTATATTGTTGGGCATAATTTGCTTTTAAACTCATTGAGGTTTAGGATATATTATGTCTTGTTGATTTTGTCAATTTGTGATGCTTAAGCTTGTTGTATTATATGTTGTTTAGTTTTTTTTATGCATGGTTGTGTTATACTGTTGGGCGGAATTTGCTTTTAAACTCATTGGGGAAGCGAATATGATACATTTTGTTAACGGGAAAAAGAGTTTATATGATTACATGTGCAGAGATATTGCAAAATCTACTATCTTAAAGCCACACGGAGATCAAAGTTCGAATTTAGGGCTCAAAACAACTCTAATGGCTTTTTCTATATGTGCCTGTAAGTCAGTCTAACCACCTCACGTGGGTATGCAACATGTGAACCCGCGGACCAATATGTGTTTGCCCAACTCTTCTCAATAGTAAGAGGTTGGAAAACATTAAAGAGCTAAAGTTGATCCACAAAGGGCTATCTATCCTCAATGTAAAAAAACCGAAATTGATAAAAAAAAATAGGGCTAAATAATATAATTATCTTTTTGTTGTACGCATGTTTGGTTTTAACTTATAAAACGTGGACAGTTATATTTTGTTGATTTGTAAGTTCTATGTGCATTGGGGTGTTGTACATGATGATGTTTGGTTCTTTTGCATTTGATGGTGTTGCGCTTTGTTATTATTTTTTTGTACATTGGTCAGGTACATGGCGTACACCAGTCAATTGCGCCACTTTCTTTGTGTCGATCACCAGATTTTGGGTCATTACTGTTGTTTGTATATTTTGTACTAGTTTATAGACCCATGTATTACATGGGTAGAATAAATAAAATATCTTAATAAGTTAAAGATGATAAAATATCATATAAAAATTGCTTAAAACCACTTATAATCAAGAAAATGTCAAAGTTTTTTCTTTGTAATTTAGAGAAAAATATAATAATTTTGAAATAAATTTACACATATTAAAAGGCCAATATTATAACAGAAAATTATTGCTAATTATTATTAAATACATAAGTTAAAACTTACGATTTAGACAACTTTAATTATAAATAATTTGAAATGGAACACTAACATGAATAATATGCTAGTACTTCCAAATGTTAAACATCAGCTTGAGCATAAACTTAATTAACGGTTTTCACTTTAATATAATAATTTCTTTTCTTTTATGTTTTTATGTCAAGAACATTAAAGTTTATACATTTTTTAAAATGACCACAAAATTTTTATACCCTGAAGTTTAACGACTTTATTTCTTTGTTTTTTTTCTGTCGGTGGTTATAGAGGGTGACATTACAATAATGAACTAAACTGATATCGATCAAAATTGAATTCCTGCCGAATCGCATAGGGGATTCCAGTAAATATTACTTCAAATTGTATATTTGTTATTGTTAATAACTAAAGCAAATCAAATGCGTTCCGTTATTTTATTTCACTGATCAGATGTAAACTCAAGATGCTATAAAAATATCCTCTACAATAATTAGAAAAACTTAATTATTATTGATCATAAATTAAAATATAAGTTAAGGATTATATAAAATTTAATTTAAATACTTATTTGATTATTTAGTAATTTAATTTACATACTCATTTAATTATTTATCTTTTTATAATTTAAGTATTTTAATTAAAAGAAAAAGAAAACAAAGACAATATCTACGTAATCTTTAAAAAATAAAATTAAAGAAATTGACGCAAAGATAAATTGGGATAATGTATAACAATTATTTATATTTATATATTATTAGATATATCAATAATTAATAGTATTAGAGATTAATCTAATATATTAATATAGTATCAATTTAATTTAATTTAATTATTTATATGTTTATAATTTAAATATTTTAATTAAAAAAAGAAAACAAAGACAAAATCCATATAATCATTAAAAAAATAAAGTTTAAAAAATTGACGCAAAAAATAATTAGGATAATGTATAATAATCATTTATATTTATATATTATTAAATATATTATATTATATATTAATAATTTTAGAGATTAATTTAATACATTAATAGTTTTAATTTAATATATAAATAAATTAAATAAGCGAATGCCATATGGCATTAGATAAAAGTAATGAAATGAGAGAATGTCATTTGACATTAACTTCGTTCTTTTATTAGTATTAGATTTCACTTAGCGTCAGTGGCGGACCCAAAATTATTTTCTAGGGGTGCGAATTAAGAGTTTAACCAAATTTTCAAGGAGTGCAGTCAAGATTTTTGCCTATAAATTACACAAAAAAAAATAAATTTTAAAGGGGGCGTCCGCCCACCCAAGGCATGCCTTAGGTCCGCCCTTGCTTAGCATTGTTACTATTTACCATAGCGTGATACCGCCATCGCAACATAGAGTACTTTATGCAAGTTCATGTAAAGTCATAAAAATAGATTGTTAATCTTATCTCAACACGTTAATTATAAAAACAAATAAATAAATGAATATATATTACAATTAATATACAATTTGTTATTACCATAACATGAACCGTGAATAGGCCCACATGCATTTTCTGTTCAAACAAATTTACTCTATAAATACCCCCAATCAGTTACAAACTAATCACACCAAAACCTTCAATAAAAGAGACATGAGACCGGCCTTGGTTTATTCGTTGGTTTTCTCACTTCTTTTGGTAAGAGCTCATTTTTAAGCTAGTGTTTTGAGTTTATATGTGTGTTGTATACTTGTATTTAAAATTCTTCAACTAACCTAGTTTTATATGTTACATATTTTCTATGATTAGATTGCAAGTTTATATGATGCAAGAATACACCGAAAAGACTTTTGGACAAGCTTAAGGAAAGAAGAACCCAAGCCAAAGACAATTCAAGAAGCTCCAAGTCACGTTTCATTTGGATCAAACAAAATATAGAATACGAAAGATCAATTCGTGAGAGACTTTGATAGACAGCCTAATCTCAAGATGTTCACAAAAGATTTTAATCCAAAGAAAGATCAATTCGCGAGAGACTTTGATAGGCAACCCAATCTGAAGATGTTCACAAAAGACTTTAATCCAAAGAAAGATCAATTCGCGAGAGACTTTGATAGGCAACCCAATCTAAAGATGTTCACAACAGACTTTAATCCAAACCCGAAACATGAGGCACCTCTTCTTATAAAAAACTAGTTTTCTTTTAGTATCATGTACAAAAATATATGTAATAAATGCAAAATAAAGTTTGTGCTATGATTTCATGTGGATTAAACTGTTAACCATCAAATTTGTTGGTTGGGGCATTTAAGTATTGACAAGCAAATTTCACCTCTATTAATTTGCAATTTTGTTAATCCTCACAGGTTATTTTTTTTTTCTTTTCATTGGTTATCGCTCTAGCACACCTCCTCTCTTGTCTAAATATAGAATTATACTAGTAAATTTACCCGTATGTTGCGGCGGGAATTCGGTCGATGTCGATCTTAAAATAGAAAAAATTAAAATTAGTCAAATTTACTGGTCGGATAAAAAAAAGAAAAAAGTAAAAAAAGAAAAGTCATATATTTTTAAGATTGGAAAAGCCAAAGATAAAAAAAGGTCTAAAAAGAAAATCAAACACTACAAGAAAAAGGACCAATAGCAGCCACATCCAATATGTCGCCGCTATTGGCCTTATCCGCACCCGGTGTCCCACGTTAAACCTTAGCACACGTTTTTTTTATCATCATCTAACGGCTGGGGTTTGTCGAGGTTAATAGCGGCGAAACAAAGTATCAATAGCGGCGACAGGTTGTCGCCCCTATTGGTCCGCCGAATAAACAACCAAAACAGCGCCATTTCTTCCCTCCTTCCACTTTCCCCAAAACCTTTCATCTCTCCTCTCACGGGTTCTTCTCCAAAACGGCATAATCTCTTCATTTTTACCAATTTCTATTTCAAATCGGTTAGTATTGTTAGTTTTATGTTGAATTTCTTGTTTATTTTGTTACATATGTTGTTAATTTCTTGATTCTTGGGGTATGTTTATGTGTATGCTAGAGAATTTCTCCACTGGCACCACCTCGTCTCCACGGCCACCACCTCATCTCCTCCGTCACCACCTCTTCTCCTCCTTCAAAATAAGGTTGGTGTATGATTATTTTAGCTTTTAAATTTGTTTTCAGTGGTGGTGAATCTGAACCCAGTTTTGCATTTTGTTGGTTATATCCGTTTGTTATACATGGGGATTCTATTGAATATATTTTTGTTGTATGATGTGTGTAAAATGCAACATATAAATTACATCAAATGAGGCATAAAACTAACCATTTTTAAGTACTAATGTTGGAAAAAGTGTGCTTTTGTCTTCCTTTTGTATTTTCAGGGATAAATGAGCTTAAATGAACAAAAGAAGCAAAAATGCAGCCAAATCTAACAATAATACAAGAAAAGGGATAAACGTGGCATGCCCGACCCCTCGACAACATCTTCCCAAGCAAAAACAAGAGAACAGAAGGCAGAACACGCCCCGTGCTCATTGAACACGGGGGCGTGTCCACGTGTGTGCAGAAAAGACAAAGTGGTAGAAGCTTCTATTTCCTAACACGGGGCGTGCCCACCGGACACGGGACCGTGGTCAACGCTAAGATTCGCAGAATCTAAGCAAATCTTGATAGTACAGATACACTTATGCACACGGGGCCGTGCCCAGCAGACACGGGGGCGTGGTCAAATAATGCAGACAAACTGCATTTAATGAAGAAAGAGAAGATGGATGGACACGGGGCCGTGTCCGGGCTTCTGTGCAGGCTATAAATAGAGGTGCTTGGTTCACTTCAAAAGCATCCTTTGGCAAAACACCTCTCTCACACTTCACCCACCCACCACCACCATCACAACCCACATCCACCACCATCATCCATCATCCATCAAAGAGTGTGTGTAGTAGTCTCGGGATCCAAGATTGATAGTACAATCAAAGGCCATGTTTGCCTAAGTCTAGTACATCACTTGGTGAAAACAAGCATTTAGTGAAATACTTTTTATTTTTAATCTTTTCGCAGTTTTTATTTGGTTATGTATTAATGACTTTAATAACCAGTTTCTTATGTTGAAGGTGAAACTTTCTTATCATTTGTCCCTGGAGTCTTGGCGTTATTTTATTGTCTATATAAAATAAAAGATTTACACCATTCATATCTCCACTGTCTATATGGAGATAGGTTAGCTACCTGGTCGGGGGTTAAGGGAATGGTTTGGTAAGCGTCTTGCCTTGTTCAGTGTATAGATCCAATATGTCGCCGCTATTGGCCTTATCCGCACCCGGTGTCCCACGTTAAACCCTAGCCACACATTTTTTTATCATCATCTAACGGTTGGGGTTTGTCCAGGTTAATAGCGGCAACATTAGGTATCAATAGCGGCGACAGGTTGTCGCCCCTATTGGTCCGTCGAATAAACAGCCAAAACAGCGCCATTTCTTCCCTCCTTCCACTTTCCCGAAAACCTTTCATCTCTCCTCTCACGGGTTCTTCTCCAAATCGGCATAATCTCTTCATTTTTACCAATTTCTATTTCAAATCGGTTAGTATTGTTTGTTTTATGTTGAATTTCCTGTTTATTTTGTTATATATGTTGTTAATTTCTTGATTCTTGGGGTATGTTTATGTTTATGCTAGAGAATTTCTTCACCGGCACCACCTCGTCTCCACGGCCACCACCTCATCTCCTCCATCACCACCTCTTCTCCTCCTTCAAAATAAGGTTGGTGTATGTTCATTTTAGCTTTTAAATTTGTTTTCAGTGGTGGTGAATCTGAACCCAATTTTGCATTTTGTTGGTTATATCCGTTTGTTATACATGGGGATTCTATTGAATATATTTTTGTTGTATGCTGTGTGTAAAATAAAACAAATAAATTACATCAAATGAGGCATAAAACTAACCCTTTTTAAGTACTAATGTTGGAAAAAGTGTGCATTTGTCTTCCTTTTGTATTTTCAGGGATAAATGAGCTTAAATGAACAAAAGAAGCAAAAATGCAGGCAAATCTAACAATAATACATGAAAAGGGATAAACGTGGCATGCCCAACCCCTCGACAGCATCTTCCCAAGCAAAAACAAGAGAACAAAAGGCTGAACACGCCCCGTGCTCATTGAACACGGGGACATGCCCAAGTGTCTGCAGAAAAGACAAAGTGGTAGAAGCTTCTATTTCCCAACACGGGAGCGTGCCCACCGGACACGGGGCCTGGTCAACGCTAAGATTCGTAGAATCCAAGCAAACTTTGATAGTACAAATACGCTTTTGCACACGGGGCCGTGCCCAACAGACACGGGGGCGTGGTTAACTAATGCAGACAAACTGCATTTAATGAAGATAGAGAAGATGGATGGACACGGGGCCGTGCCCAATGGACACGGGGCCGTGTCCGGGCTTCTGTGTGGGCTATAAAAAGAGGTGCTTGGTTCACTTCAAAAGCATCCCTTGGCGAACCACCTCTCTCACACTTCACCCACCCACCACCACCATCACAACCCACATCCACCACCATCATCCATCATCCATCATCCATCATAGAGTGTGTGTAGTAGTCTCAGGATCCAAGATTGATAGTAAGAGTTCTTGACAATCAAAGGCCATGTTTACCTAAGTCTCTTAGACCATAGGTAATGGTTAATGCCCACTAAGGGGCATTTTTCACCACATCATCATCATAATTCCCTTTTAAAAAAGGTGTAATGGTTAATGCCCATTTCATTTATTACTTTCCATTATTTTTCTTCTCTTTGGGCATTATTATAGAAATGCCCCTCACTCTTCATGCCCCTATAATGCCCATGAGTAGTGGTGTAAGGGCATTATCAAAATCTTTCATGCCCTTTATAAAGCCCCATTACATATGGTCTTACATCACTTGGTGAAGACAAGAATTTAGTGTAATACTTTTTATTTTTAATCTTTTCACACTTTTTATTTGGTTATGTATTAATGACTTTAATAACTAGTTTCTTATGTTGAAGGTGAAACTTCCTTATCATTTGTCCGTGGTGTCTTGGCGTTATTTTACTGTCTATATAAAATAAAAGATTTACACCATTCATATCTCCACGGTCTATATGGAGATATGTTGGCTACCTGGTCGGGGGTTAAGGGAATGGTTTGGTATGCGTCTTGCCTTGTTCAGTGTATAGATCCCGCAACGACCTGGGTCAAGCTTAGTAGGACCTCCTTCAATACCCACTGGTATTGGATGGCGGGGGTTCGAATTTCTTGATACCCTCATATGTAAACTACTATTAAAACATTAACCCGGCTACTTAGGATTGTATCCCTGCTGACTCAAACTACTTAGCCGAGGGTAACGTCACCTTCAAAAGAGGGGCCTACTACATTACGTATTAATAACTTAATTAATTATCTTTCAGTAATCCAACTCTTTAGGATTGTATCCTTGCTGACTCAAACTACTGGGTTGAGGGTAACGTCACCTTCAAAAGAGGGGCCTACTACTATAACTAAAATAATCTCTTAAAAAGTGGAAAAGTGCGGAAATAATCAAAGGTTACACTAAAGGCGAGTCGGATCCAAGTGATTCATCTTGTCTATCTCTTTTTATTTTTAATTTTTATTTTCAGCATTTTTAGTTTTTATTTCCATGTTTAAACCTTTTTTCTAAAATTTTGATTTGATTAGACGTTGAGGATAAACCGGTACTAAAAGATCTTGTGTCCTTGGACGACCTCGGTATCTTACCAACGCTATACTACGCTCACGATGGGTGCACTTGCCCATTAGCCCATATGTGTGTTTAATGTTAGTAAAATATCGTGTTTTATAAATTTAAAACTTGACTAAAGTGTAAAAAGGGATAAAAATATACATAAAAATCTATCACACTACACACTCATCATTGTACCTTGAAAAGAGAACAATGTAATTGAAGGCTGAGTTTTATCATATATAGAAAGCCCATAAAATTCTGTTAAAGAACACAAATATTCAAGTATACCTTCTTTATAGGCAGGAAGTAGATGCCTTCAAACAAAAGATAAGAAAAAATTCTAAGGTCTGTCCCTATTTTTGAAGTTACGTTTCTCCGGATCCAATCTGTTTTTGCCCACTTTTTTCTTTGTTTTTCTAATTGGGAATTGAAGTTCACAGGATATGTCAAATGTAGTTTCTTCTGATTATCTCCATTTGAAAATGAAGATCACAGGATTTTAAAATGTAGTTTTCTTTTATTAATAATTCATTAGTTTATCGCATTCGATTTATCATGAACATATTGTTATAATTATTTCCTACTATACAAGGTTCAAATCACGGGTTTATATACATTTTTAACCCATTTTTGCTTATATGCTTATTTTGACCCGTTAAGGGTATTTAAGCATTTTTTTAAAGCATTTCTAACATCATATCTCCACATTATTTATCAAATGGTCTTTCACCACAACTATTATTGTGGTGGATTTAATATGGTATTCTATTTGTTCCGAGTTTTATCCCTCGGATTATCATTTTACAGCAAAGACTCATTTAGAGTCCTTTTACCCAAAGGTTCATACCTTTCGCTTTTCATACGTATTCTAAGTATTTCCTTGATCATAAAACTTATTTTCAAACAACCTTTAAGGGTCATTTGCTCGATTTAGCTTACAAGGGCGTTTTGGTGAATTTTTGTACTTCTTTTGCGACAAAAGACTTTTAATAACTTGTCTGACCAAAAATCCGACCTTTTAACTATAATCTTGTTTAGAAACCATTATGTTTCTAAAAACACCATGATTATAATTTAAATTATTGGGTTTACCTATTAAGGTAACCCAATGTCCATTTACTTCATTTAACTCTTATTGAACTTTAAGTCCTAAATGAGTAGTTAACCTATTACGCATACCTCGATGCGCACCTCTTTTGCTAGGTGTGTGAAACTAGTGGCAGCCAATTTGCTTAGTGCATCCGCGTGCTTGTTTTCGCTTCCGTTTATGTGATTTATTTTAAACGTTTGGAATTGGCTGATTAGCATTCGCGCCTGTTCCAGATATAACGCCATAGCTTCGCCTTTCGCATCGTAGTGTCCATTAACTTACTCGGCTACCAGTTTTGAATCAACGTTAACTTCAAGATTTTTTGCTCCCATTTTAAGCGCTAAACGGAGGCCCGCTAGAAACGCTTCATATTCTGCCTCGTTGTTCGTGCTTCGGAAATCTAAGCGTATTGCATATGTGAGCTCGTGATCGTCTGGGCTGACCAATCGGATACCTGTGCCTGCACCATTGTCATTAGAAGCCCCGTCTGTGTGCAGAGTCCAGACCCTGTCGTCAAAAACGGGAACAGGGTTTTGGATTGCTTCACGCTCCTATACTTTATCTATGGGAACTTCTGTGGCGAAGTCTGCTAAAACTTGCCCCTTGATTGCTGGTCGTGTTCTATATAGGATATTGTATCCTCCCAGTTCTATGGCCCAATTAGCTAGTCTCCCCGCGACATCGGGTTTGGATAAAATTTTCCCCAAGTGATAGTTAGTGAGAACTGTAATGACGTGACCTGAGAAGTACTGGCGAAGTCGTCGAGATGCATGTACTAGCGCGAGGACCAGCTTCTCTATCATTGAGTAGCGCGTCTCTGGACCAGTAAGCATCTTGCTGATGTAGTAGATTGGGGTCTGGATGTTTTCTCTTTCTACCATTAACACTGCGCCAACCGCCACCTCTGCTGCGGATAAATACAGAATTAGCGGTTCTTTTTCTCGCGACGCTGTTAGTGTTGGTAGCTGAATTAAACACTTTTTTCATTTGTTTGAAGGCCGTTTCTGCTTCCGGCGTCCACTGGAAGTGACTTTTCCTGGCACAATTGCGCAGTGTGCTAATGAACCGGTAAGATTTTGAGGCATGATTTGCCAAGAATCTGTTCAAGGCTGCTAATCGTCCCCCGAGTCTTTGCATTTCTTTTACTGTTGCAGGCGACGACATCAGCTGGATGGCTTGCACCTTCTCCGGGTTAACTTTAAAGCCGTCCCTTGCTACTATGAAACCCAAAAATTTTCCTTCTTCCATCCCAAAAGAACATTTTGTTGGGTTGAGCTTTAAGTTGACGCTGCGTAATGAATTGAACGTTCGCTGAATGTTTTCGAGCATAGTTTCTTCTTGGTGACTCATGATGACGAGGTCATCCATGTATACTTCAACTGTTTTCCCGATGTCTTCTCCAAAAACCGTATCTATCAATCTCTGATAAGTAGCCCTGACATTGCGCAACCCGAAGGGCATTTTTGTATAGTAGAAGATACCTTTATTGGTTCGGAAGGCTGTTTTGTCTTCATCTTCCTCTTTCATTAGGACCTGATGGTAGCCTTTGTAACAGTCGAGAAAACACTTCTATCTGAAAGACGCCAAAGAATCAACTTTTTTGTCGATTTCTGGAAGCACTTGGGCAAGCTTTATTCAGGTCATTGAAGTCGACGCACATTCTCCACCCGCCGTTGTGTTTTTGAACCATGAATGGGTTAGCGACCCAGGTATGGTACTGTAGTTCGCGCAGGATTCCAGCTTTGAGCAATTCTGTGACCTGCTCGTTCATTGCCTACGCTTTTTCTGCGCTGAGACTACGTCTTCCCTGTGCGACAGGCTCTGCTGAGGGCTTGACATTTAGACAGTGTTGCGCTATTTCTCGCGGAACTCCGGTTATATCTGCTGGGCACCAGGCGAATATGTCTTTTTGTTTCAAAGCAATTCCTTCAATTGTACTCGTATTGAAGGTGAGATGGCGTGTCCCAGTAAGATTGTCTGTTCTGGGTATTCTTCGTTTAAGACCCATTTCTCCGGCTCATTTGGTGTTGAGGGTTTGGCCATCTTTGCTGGTGGCTCATCATCAACGTACATGACCTCCTTGCTTGAGTACAGAATTACGAATCCAGTTTCTGTTGGGAACCCGCACGCAGCATGTGGGATAGAAGTGATCATGCTGAATTTTCTTTGTAATCTTCTTCCTAGCAAAACATCGTGGCACGATGTTGATGGCATGACCATGAAGTTTACTGTGACTGTGCGCGAATGCTCGCCATCTGATAGAGTCACAGGAAATGCAATTTGCCCTAATGGAAATACGGCTTCATTGCAAGAGGGAAATCAACCGACTCTAGGCGTGCTTTGTCATCTGGATCAAGCTGTTTGAAACACTGCTCATATATGATATCTATCGAGCTTCCTGGATCGATGAACATATAGTCCGTTCTGTAGTGGCTGAAGATGCCAATAATGATTACTGGTCGTTCCTCCTGAGGGCCTCCAGGGATAATAGGAAACACAACTTGCTGTTCCCTCCAATACTGATTATGGTTTCGTTTATTTGGCCTTCGTGAGAGACCTCCTTGCACCATGTATATCTGTTTGTATCCGGCTGTTTTGGTATCTTCCAATTTTTGAATCATCTCGTCATGACTACTAGATTGGATGTACCACTAATCAGGTGTCTGTGGGTCCAATACTGTAGTGTTGGGATTGAACCTTACCAGAGGAACAGATAATGAAAGCCAAAACCGGATCACTACAGTGGATTAGTCATAAGCAGCTGTTTACATTAAGCTTTCCCCTTGACAGTGACTCCAACATCTGATATGCTCCAAGTACTGCCCTTATCAACAACTGCTGATCTTGTAAACTACTATTAAGCCAAAGCACTGATGATGTTTAAAGGCTGAAGCTCAATCTACTGACGGATTCCAAGCACTGCTGAAGAATTAAAGCACTGCCCATTCAAGGTCTGATCACCCTTTGAAGAAAGCACTGATGCTCAAACAATAGTGGTTAACTACATCAGTGGAATGAAGAATCAGTGTTTATACACCAGTGATTAGAATGTAATTAGTGTCTGTATGGTCAGTAGTTATAGAACAGTAGATAGAGTTTGTTAGTTTGTTAGATGTCGCTTTCATGGTGACGTCAGCTGAGATGCCTCAGTGGTTTGGTTTGCCTATAAATGTAACAGTACCCTGTACTGTTACATTTGATTGACTGAGTGAGTTCTTCTCCTCATGTCTAATCCTTTCATCTTGTGCAATCAACCGTGGAGTATCAGGCTGAGGGGGAGTTTAGTTTTGTAAGCATGCTTTGTAATCTTTTGCCTTGATTTGTAATCTTTCGACTAATGCAAATCATGTATTTATCAAAACTATTTTCTTCTTTGATTGTGTTTACAAAGTTTGTTGTTCATTTCCGCTGCACTTAAACTCTGTTCATTTCTATTGATTTGTTCAAATTATACAAACAAGCACAATTATGAGAGCCCCCGATCCTAACAATTGGTATCAGTGCTCGGACAGTCAAATTCGATCTAACAACCAATCTGACATAACAGTTCAGCTCAAAATTCATTGATACTAAGGTTGATTGTATTTAGTTGAAAACAGAGTAACGAGAAATCATGTTCAAAGTGATTATCCAGATACTATGTAAATCAACCAAGATGTCATAAGACACACAAACTTCACATAAAACACCTATAGTGCTCAGATCTGAAAATATGTCTGATAACTATGGTATTTACAAAATTGATTTCAAGTGTTGAAATGAAGTTTGTGTTGTTTCTATCATGTTTGATACTAAAGTATGAACCTCCTGTCAACAAAAACCTAGTTTCATAAAAACAATAGTGTTTTTGTTAACATAAAAGGAGGGAAATTAAAACTTTAGTTATTACATCTTATGTGTAGAAAAACAGGTTGAGAATCTTGTTAAAAAGGATCATATCAACTCTGTTAAGAACACATTGAGAAAATCAGATGAAAAACAGATTAAATCATACGTGATGTGAGACTTGACATAAGCTTATGCAAAAATGTCCAAGTCTCTCCAAACATTGCTGTAAAATGATTCTGGTCTGGGTATCTCCTCAATAAAACCTCCCAGTAAGTATTTTTGTACTTATGAATCAGAAGGGTAAAAAGGGAAGAAGAAAATTAACAAAACTCAAAAGTGTGCTTATCTCAAAACTTTTGAAGTCAAAAGAAAGGAGTATAAATATAAAACACTTAAGAGTACAAAGTTGGGTAAACAATGGTCATCAAGCAACTGTGTGCATTCATTAATTCAGGAAAGTTCAGGTAACAGTAGTATCTCCAGTGATTGAACTTAAAAGAGGACTTTGCAATCAATTGATAAGAAAATGATCCAAACAGTGGTCATAGAAACTTGAGAATGATGTGATTATGAGCTTATTTGGAAACGTTACTAGATCCTTTTGATGATGTTTTCAAAATAACCTTTAATTATTTTTCTTAAAAAGGTGTTTTTCTCAAATAAAACCGGATATATTATTCATTTTTTTAATATATTTTGTACTTTTACCCTTTTTTAATAGTAAAAGTCTCTTTCGCCGGTTAGGATGTAATTTCCTTATTTTTGTGTGAAGTTACTATCCTTAAAAATGACCAAAAGAAAATGGTACATGTGTCAAGGTCATATCAAACTCAAGTTTGTTTTATCACAGATCAAAAATTGATTGCTAACAGATTTTAAACTACTGAGATACTCATGTTCCAATTCAGATAATTAGACACAAAATGAGTAGCCTTAGTAAAAAGATTTTCATCATCTAGGATATTAAATCACTGTCATGAATTTATAAAAGCTTCAAAACTTATAATAAAAATGTGGTAAAACCTCGAACAAAAATTCCTGGAAAAACTGCTGACAAATTAAACTTGATAATTTGCATCTAAAATGTAATTTGTTAAATATAGCATTTCTGCAGATGTATATTAACAGATGTTGGACATGATATTGTGTTTACACAAGACAAAATCAATTCCCACATCTGAACAAGCAGATGCTCAAAATTTTATTTGTCAAAAGTTCAAACACTGTTGCACTAACAGTTGTTGACTTAATGGTCATTCAAATCCTTACGTTTTCTTTACCCTAAACTACTGACTGTGCTCAAACATATACTTTCTAAAGTCTGTCCACTGCTGAAAGTCAGCCCCTGCTCTCTCATATTCTTGATAAGCATTGTTGTTCAAAATCAGTGTTCTATTCACTGATAGTAGAAATCACCCACTGTTTCATTTGTTACTGTTGTAACTACTGATGGTTGATCCATCAGTGGCTCTCAAAACAACTGTCCTCTATTATTTAATCTTTCATCAGGGGTTGGCACGTGTTCAGTTTTTGGCCATCAGATCGTTGTAACCGCTGCCACATCAGCATTCACTTTTTCCCTAAATAAAACCCTGATCAAAACCCAAACAGGGGCTCACACTGTCGAACTGAATTCCAAAATTCTCTTCTCAAAGCAGTTTCCCACTCTTCTTCACAAAAACATTCTTTGATCTTCTTCATCAAAATGACGAAATCAAAATCATCTTCCAAAGACGCCACTCAAATGGCCGCTGAACCCATTGAGATCCCATACAAATCCTCTCACAATTATCCGGGTTTACTTACAAAACCCACTACCAATCATACCTTCGATTCCATCATCGACACCCTATCTGCATCAAAGTACAAAACTTTGCTTACAGCAGATGCTCCAATTTACCAACAAACCCAGAGAGAGTTCTGGAAAAATGCTACCCTTGAAAAACAAGGAGACATTGTCACAGCCATCAACTCCTCGATACATGGTAAAGCGATTCAAATTTCTACACAATCCATTTCAGAAGTCTTTAAACTCGATGATCAGAAAGGTAAAACTTCTTTCTCTAAAACCGAGTTGAAAAATGATTTCTTGAATAGGGGGTATGCAGAACAACCAAAAAGAGATACCTTACAAAAAGGTTATTTCCCTTCTGCACCTAGGTTTTTATTTCACACTCTTTTGATGTGTGTTTCTAATAAAACAACTACTTTTAACGAAATACCATCAAAGATCCAATGCCTGTGATATGCTATTTTAAATAATGAAAATTTAAATTATTCCCAGGAGATCTTTGATGATTTGGTAAAAAATGTTGATAGCAAAGCATTTCTGCTTTTTCCAAGGTTTCTAAGCTACTATTTTGAACAAAAATTTGGAAAAGAAAATGAAAATTTGCTCAAACAAGGTGTTTATTTTAAAATAAATGGTTTAACACCTGAAACATTCTCTAGAATGTTGGCACCTTCAAAACAAAAGCAGAGGTGCCTGAGCAGAATTTAGCAGATAACACTGCTCCTCAGGTATCGGCTGCTGAGCCCACTGCTCCAGGTGATCATAGCAGCACAACCACTGCTTTGAAACCCACACCTGCCATTACCAAAAAGACCAAAAAGAAAACATCCAGAAAGCCCACCAAACCCAAAACAAAGGCACCTCTGGAAGATGAGATCCCAGAGCCACTGCCTGTGACAACACAAATGTCACCTATTACCACTGCTGCTACTTCCTCACAACAGATGGAAGAAAGATATCCACCACTGCCTCAAATTCCTCCTGCATCCTCACAAAAGGATCAGGTTGTAAACACAGGGACCCCACAATATGAAGCTCTGGATTCAATTGGATCCATCTTCCTCAGTCCTAATCCCAAGGACATGTATCTTTCAACACCCTTATCTTCACCCCTCACATTATCACAATCCATAACACCTTTGTTGCATGCAGTTGATATAGCTCAGACACAAATCAGTTCCTCTCAATCACCTATCACTGAGAGTATACTCCCACAAGTGACCGGGTCTGATATCTATACCTCTGCTATCCCAGCAACAATTAAGGAGGGTACATTGCAGGGATTACAAGTAATTCCTGACAGTAGTTCAAGTGGAGCAGCCACTACAAATGTTGAACCCACTAGTTTACATTTGGACAGTGGTTACATTCATAAGACTCCCTTGAAGGCAATTTCTTCAATAGCACCTCTGAGAACTACCAGTGGGTTTGTTATGCCCACTGGTACCTTCAAAAGGCTATCAAGTGCTGAAGAAAGAAGACCCCAGTACCAAGAACAAGGGGCATCAATGAATGACTTTTGGGATTCATTTCCTAAGTCACACATTGGTACAACCACTGCTGGTGGGGAATCAGATGATCCCATTAACTTGGGTGATGATTCAAAATATCAGGAATTAACGGGCAGAGTTGAAAATCTTGAAACTTCAGTTGCTGAAATAAAGGATATGGTGCAACAGCTGTTAAAAGCTCAAAAAGCACAATCCACTGTTGTTCCAGCTCAAGCACCTGCACAACCTGCACCTGCTGCAAATGAGCTATGGAATGTATTTCAACCCCTGCTTGAAAAACAAAAACAAATGGCTGATCAGCAGCATGCAATACATGTACAAATGCTGACAAACATGGTGGAGTCAAGGTTTAAAGATACTCAATCAGATATCAAAGATATCAAGGCTCACATACATAATACCACTGGAAAAGTTCCTCCCACTGTTCTCTTCATGAATAATCCCTTTCCAGATAATGCCAAAAAGGGGGAGAAAATCAAGTGGAAGAAGAAGGGAATTGAAGATGGTATTTACATTGAACCTGAAAAAGATAGCCAGACTAAAGCTGCTGTATCAACACACACCACCACAACCACTGCCCTACCACCATCATCATCTATGATCACATCACCACCACCAAAACCAAACTCTCCGCCAAAAACAACATATCCATCATCTCCTCCTGCCAAAAAGCAGAAGACAACAGATGTTACAACATCTGTTGTAATGACAACAGTGGTTGAAACACCAGTTGTTTCAACAACTATTAGTCAGACACTTTCCACCACTCAAACCACTACCATCTCAACACCTGCTTAAAAGCAGAAGACACCTACTGACACATTAGTAGTTGTAATGACAACAGAGGTTGAAACACTAGTTGTTCCAACAGCTGTTAGTCAACCATCCACCACTGCTCTCAATATTTCTACATCACAACCAAAATCCTCTTCTCCAAAAAGGCTTTACACCAGAAAAAGAAAAGCTACTCAGGAAAATGAGGACAAATATGATCCTATTGCTGCAAAATATCCACTGGAACTGGAAGCTGTAAAAAATGAGATGAAACAATTCTACACCGTGGATGATCCTTCAACAAGAAGATTTCCTTCTCTCATAGGCTTCATAGTCCCAGAAAATATGGATGAATATCTCAAGCTCAAAGCAAGGCAGGCTAAGATAAGAGCCAAAATTGAATGTGAAGGTCAAAGTGACGAAGCCATTTCTGAAAAATTGGAATTCTTGCTCACTAAAGTCAAGCAGATGGAAGATTATGCACAAGATCTGAGCAAAGAAAAAGTAGATCTACGAAAAGAAATGAGAAAAGAATATCTTGCATACATCATGAAAGAAAAATTCTATCCAGCTGAAGAAAAACAATTTGAAGAATGGCCAATAGTTGCTTTAAAGCATGAGGCAAACAGAATTGAAAGGATAAAAAAATGATCCAAGAAAGAAGAAGACAGCTCCAAACTGGAACAAATACAAAAAGCTCATTGCTGACCTTATATCTGAATACAAAAGAAAGAAGAAGGAGCTGGTGGATGCTAAGGTGGATACTGCTGAAGCCATAGCAAAATGGACAAAGCAGTATACCGATGAGGCTTATGAAAGGCTTAAGAAAAGGAGGATAACAGTTTCAGACACTCCAATGAAGCCTGACTATAAAAAGCCAGAACAGCAGATTAGTGCTCTTAAACTACTGATCACATCAGCAGATAGCCCTATCCTTGTGATAAACGAAGAAAAAGGAAAACTGCTGACTGTTGCAGAAGAAAAGGAAAAGGAAGCTGAATACTTTGAAGAAGCCATCAAGAAAATGGCTTTAGATAAAGACAGATCAGGAAAACTTCAAGACCTTGCCAAAAAGGTTTTAAACAAACCATCATCACCAAATACTTCAGCAGACTTGACAGCCATTGAGCTTGAACAAAGAAAAAGGCAAGAGCTGATTGAACAAGAAGCTGCAGAAGACATAGCTGCAGCAAATGAACTCATACAAAAGGCCTTCAATCAAACGTCAGCTGAAAACTCAGAAGTAGCAAAAGGTCAGAGTATTGATCATACTGAAAACTCTAAACTATCAAAAGCTCAGAGTGCTGATCATGTTGAAAACTCTGAACCAGCAAATATACTGAGTTCTGATCAACAACCTCTCACAAGGCCAATATCTCCAAACTCATCTGTAAATAAATCTCTCCCAAGAAACCCATTGGATTCAAAAGTACTAAAGTGGATCTCTGATCAAAAGACCCATGTATTGACCCTGGTAAAATCCAATGGTGAAGTGAAGTACATATCAAGGAAAGAAGCACTAGGCCTTGGTGTTGAAGATCTACAGGATCTCCTTGAACTTACACTGTGCAGGGATGAGGATGACTCAAGTTCCAAGGACTTTGAAGTGGAATTTAAAAGATAAGTTAGGGAACTTCTGATGAGAAATAAAAATCCAGAATAATGAAGGGTTTTGGCATTATCTGTTCCAGGGGGAGATTGTTGGGATTGAACCCTACCAGAGGAACAGATAATGAAAGCTAAAACCGGATCACTACAGTGGATTAGTCATAAGCAGCTGTTTACATTAAGCTTTCCCCTTGACAGTGACTCCAACATCTGATATGCTCCAAGTACTGCCCTTATCAACAACTGCTGATCTTGTAAACTACTGTTAAGCCAAAGCACTGATGAACTTTAAAGGCTGAAGTCAATCTACTGATGGATTCCAAGCACTGCTGAAGAATTAAAGCACTGCCCATTCAAGGTCTGATCACCCTTTGAAGAAAGCACTGATGCTCAAACAATAGTGGTTAACTACATCAGTGGAATGAAGAATCAGTGTTTATACACCAGTGATTAGAATGTAATCAGTGTCTGTATGGTCAGTACTTATAGAACAGTAGATAGAGTTTGTTAGTTTGTTAGATGTCGCTTTCATGGTGGCGTCAGCTGAGATGCCTCAGTCGTTTGGTTTGCCTATAAATGTAACAGTACCCTGTACTGTTACATTTGATTGACTGAGTGAGTTCTTCTCCTCATGTCTAATCCTTTCATCTTGTGCAATCAACCATGGAGTATCAGGCTGAGGGGGAGTTTAGTTTTGTAAGCATGCTTTGTAATCTTTTGCCTTGATTTGTAATCTTTCGACTAATGCAAATCATGTGTTTATCAAAACTATTTTCTTCCTTGATTGTGTTTACAATGTTTGTTGTTCATTTCCGCTGCACTTAAACTCTGTTCAATTCGATTGATTTGTTCAAATCATACAAACAAGCACAATTATGAGAGCCTCCGATCCTAACATGTAGTGTCAAATTTCTCTTTATCAGATCTGACATTTGATAACTCAGATCTGTTGATTTGTTTGAAAACTTGGTTCATAGCAATCTGGAATCTGCCGAATCAGTATTCCGGAGTTCTTTCTAAGAGTTGACCTGAACGGTTATGAACTCTTGTCTGTACTATGGAGTCATTTCCTTCTGGATGACTGTTGCTGTTTTCTTTAATTCCCAAAATTTCGTTGATCTGAACATCTAGGGTTGTAAAACTCTCGAATTCAGATCAAGGACTTGATGAGTGGAATGATGAATTTTCTGCCATGTGAGAACCGAGAATGACAGGAAACAAATCAAAACTAGAAAAAAACAGATGAAACAGAGAGATCGGTGGGCGCCAATGAAGAAACACTAGATAAATGACCGGAATCCAATTTATCAAGGGGGTTAGGTTCTGCATAAAAGGGTGGTTCTCTCTCGTTTGATTCGAAGGGATAGATCTTCTTCTCCGGTGAACACTACAAAACAGAACACCGTTAGCCTCATCAAGGGGAGAAGGGGGGTTCTCTCCTTGACCCGACTCCGGCGTGAGAATAAGTATGTGTTTATGAAGAAGAAGAAGTATTGACGAAGTGAGTGTAACTTGAGATTCATACCTGAATTATTCTTATATTTATAGCCGGGAGTTTGGGTGGGAAAACTCGTTGCTGAAATATTAACGGAAGATGCTAACCCTGTAAGCGGTTTATTTTCTTTCCGTTAATTCTTTTGATCGGGTTGTGGCAGCACACAGATCGTGATCTTGATCAAAGGCTGGGGAATTGCCACGTGGAAAGTGGGCAAGTGGAGGTTTCTCTCCAATTCCATGCCATCATCGTGATTTCAGGATGGCCTGGGGTGATGACACGTGTCCCAGATGGTTATAACCGTCTGGTGGTGCATGATTGAGTCTTCTAGAAGATTATTGCCATAATCCAGTGTGACTCCTTACTATGTGGTATCAGTTTAGTAAATAATATCCAAGTCTGGGTATTATTTAAGCGGAAGTATTTGCTGAGATTTTTATCCCTTTGCTATAGAGAAGTGGCGCGGGGATTTATGCATTCTCCTTTTAGCGCGCATGTATTGTCTGTTGCCTTTCTTCTAGACTCTTTGTGGGGCTAGTGCGCAGTCGCGCAAGGCCTAAAGAGGGTTAAAAGACGAGGTAGTGGTATGGTCCTAAGTGCTTGATATGAGGTTTTTAGGACGTTACCCCTTCAGTTATGTATTAATGACTTTAATAACTAGTTTCTTATCTTGAAGGTGAAACTTTCTTATCATTTGTCCGTGGTGTCTTGGCGTTATTTTACTGTCTATATAAAATAAAAGATTTACCCCATTCATATCTCCACGGTCTATATGGAGATATGTTAGCTACATGGTCGGGGGTTAAGGGAATGGTTTGGTAAGCGTCTTGCCTTGTTCAGTGTATAGATCCAATATGTCACCGCTATTGGCCTTATCCGCACCCTGTGTCCCACGTTAAACCCTAGCCACACATTTTTTATCATCATCTAACGGCTGGGGTTTGTCCAGGTTAATAGCGGCGACACAAAGTATCAATAGCGGCGACAGGTTGTCGCCCCTATTGGTCCGCCGAATAAACAACCAAAACAGCCCATTTCTTCCCTCCTTCCACTTTCCCCAAAACCTTTCATTTCTCCTCTCACAGGTTCTTCTCCAAATTGGCATAATCTCTTCATTTTTACCAATTTCTATTTCAAATCGGTTAGTATTGTTAGTTTTATGTTGAATTTCTTGTTTATTTTGTTATATATGTTGTTAATTTCTTGATTCTTGGGGTATGTTTATGTGTATGCTAGAGAATTTCTCCACCGGCACCACCTCGTCTCCACGGCCACCACCTCATCTCCTCCGTCACCACCTCTTCTCCTCCTTCAAAATAAGGTTGGTGTATGTTTATTTTAGCTTTTAAATTTGTTTTCAGTGGTGGTGAATCTGAACCCAATTTTGCATTTTGTTGGTTACATCCGTTTGTTATACATGGGGATTCTATTGAATATATTTTTGTTGTATGATGTGTGTGAAATGCAACATATAAATTACATCAAATGAGGCATAAAACTAACCCTTTTTAAGTACTAATGTTGGAAAAAGTGTGTTTTTGTCTTCCTTTTGTATTTTCAGGGATAAATGAGCTTAAATAAACAAAAGAAGTAAAAATGCAGCCAAATCTAACAATAATACATGAAAAGGGATAAACGTGGCATGCCCGACCCCTTGTCAGCATATTCCCAAGCAAAAACAAGAGAACAGAAGGCTGAACACGCCCCGTGCTCATTGAACACGGGGGCGTGCCCAAGTGTCTGCAGAAAAGACAGTGGTAGAAGCTTCTATTTCCCAACACGGGAGCGTGCCCACCGGACACGGGGCCGTGGTCAACGCTAAGATTCGCAGAATCCAAGCAAATCTTGATAGTACGGATACGCTTCTACACACGGGGCCGTGCCCAGCAGACACGGGGGCGTGGTCAACTAATGCAGACAAACTACATTTAATGAAGAAAGAGAAGATGGATGGACACGGGGCCGTGCCCAATGGACACGGGGTCATGTTCGGGCTTCTATGCAGGCTATAAATAGAGGTGCTTGGTTCATTTCAAATGAATCCCTTGGCAAACCACCTCTCTCACACTTCACCCACCCACCACCACCATCACAACCCACATCCACCACCATCATCCATCATCCATCATAGAGTGTGTGTAGTAGTCTCAGGATCCAAGATTGATAGTAAGAGTTCTTGACAATCAAAGGCCATGTTTGCCTAAGTCTCTTACATCACTTGGTGAAGACAAGCATTTAGTGTAATACTTTTTATTTTTAATCTTCTCACACTTTTTATTTGGTTATGTATTAATGACTTTAATAACTAGTTTCTTATGTTGAAGGTGAAACTTCCTTATCATTTGTCCGTGGTGTCTTGGCGTTATTTTACTGTATATATAAAATAAAAGATTTACACCATTCATATCTCCATGGTCTATATGGAGATATGTTGACTACCTGGTCGGGGGTTAAGGGAATGGTTTGGTATGCGTCTTGCCTTGTTCAGTGTATAGATCCTGCAAGGACCTGGGTCAAGCTTAGTAGGACCTCCTTCAATACCCACTGGTATTGGATGGCGGGAGTTCGAATTTCTTGATACCCTCATATGTAAACTACTATTAAAACATTAACCCGGCTACTTAGGATTGTATCCCTGCTTACTCAAACTACTTAGCCGAGGGTAACGTCACCTTCAAAAGAGGGGCCTACCACATTACGCATTAATAACTTAATTAATTATCTTTCAATAATCCAACCCTTTAGGATTGTATCCTTGCTGACTCAAACTACTGGGTTGAGGGTAACGTCACCTTCAAAAGAGGGGCCTACTACTATAACTAAAATAATCTCTTAAAAAGTGGAAAAGTGCGGAAATAATCAAAGGTTACACTAAAGGCGAGTCGGATCCAAGTGATTCATCTTGTCTATCTCTTTTTATTTTTAATTTTTATTTTCAGCATTTTTAGTTTTTATTTCCATGTTTAAACCTTTTTCTAAAATTTTGATTTGATTAGACGTTGAGGATAAACCGGTACTAAAAGATCTTGTGTCCTTGGACGACCTCGGTATCTTACCAACGCTATACTACGCTCACGATGGGTGCACTTGCCCATATGTGTGTTTAGTGTTAGCAAAATATCGTGTTTTATAAATTTAAAACTTGACTAAAGTGTAAAAAGGGATAAAAATATACATAAAAATCTATCACACTACACACTCATCATTGTACCTTGAAAAGAGAACAATGTAATTGAAGGCTGAGTTTTATCATATATAGAAAGCCCATAAAATTCTGTTAAAGAACACAAATATTCAAGTATACCTTCTTTATAGGCAGGAAGTAGATGCCTTCAAACAAGAGATAAGAAAAAATTCTAAGGTCTGTCTCTATTTTGAAGTTATGTTTCTCCGGATCCAATTTGTTTTTGCCGACTTTTTTCTTTGTTTTTCTAATTGGGAATTGAAGTTCACAGGATATGTCAAATGTAGTTTCTTCTGATTATCTCCATTTGAAAATGAAGATCACATGATATTAAAATGTAGTTTTCTTTTATTTATAATTCATTAGTTTATCGCATTCGATTTATCATGAACATATTGTTATAATTATTTCCTACTATACAAGGTTCAAATCACGGGTTTATATACATTTTTAACCCATTTTTGCTTATATGCTTATTTTAACCCGTTAAGGGTATTTAAGCATTTTTTTAAAGCATTTCTAACATCATATCTCCACATTATTTATCAAATGGTCTTCCACCACAACTATTATTGTGGTGGATTTAATATGGTATTCTATTTGTTCCGAGTTTTATCCCTCGGATTATCATTTTACGGCAAAGACTCATTTAGAGTCATTTGACCCAAAGGTTCATACCTTTCGCTTTTCATACTTATTCTAAGTATTTCCTTGATCATAAAACTTATTTTCAAACAACCTTTAAGGGCCGTTTGCTCGATTTAGCTTACAAGGGCGTTTTGGTGAATTTTAGTACTTCTTTTACGACAAAAGACTTTTAATAACTTGTTTGACCAAAAATCCGACCTTTTAACTATAATCTTGTTTAGAAACCATTATGTTTCTAAAAACACCATGATTATAATTTAAATTATTGGGTTTACCTATTAAGGTAACCCAATGTCCATTTTTGACTTCATTTAACTCTCATTGAACTTTAAGTCCTAAATGAGTAGTTAACCTGTTACGCATACCTGGCCCGGATCAATATATTGACCTGTTTTAATACCTTGATTTAATAACCGCTAAGTAATAGCGATGCAAATATCCATTCGATATTTACTCCTGAAATCATATAACTCGACAATAATCATTAGTCGATATTGTCAAAAGGTGATATCTTCACTTTTTGACCCGTTTGGTCTAAGTGACCTGTTACCTTTGCGAGATGATATTTATTACCATCTCATCTGCATGACTGGCTCAGGTTTACACCGTACGGTCATTTTGACTTATAAACTATTTCTTAACGCTTTTGACCCATTATGGCTTACGCCATAAAGTGTCTTTTCAAAACTAACGGTTAATGTCAATACGTGACTAAATTACCGTTTTTCCCTTATTATTCATTTTGGCTTACCATATAAGGTAACCATTAAAAGTTCATTTTCTATTCGTCATATTTTGACCGAATAATCAATTTACTCCTTTTTAACCATCGTTATGGTTTCTTATCATTTTCGTTTATCTTGTTCCGTACGACTACACGTCGGAACATCACTTTTCAAATGTTTAATTGTCTTTCTCATAATCAATACGATAAAGGAATATTTTTAAATTTAAGAGGAGTATAAGCTTTACTTACCTTGCATCATGATTATGCTTTTCATTCATTCCTGATTCGTTTGACCCGCTTCCTTCCCAAGCTGTCACCTAGCTTGTCCCCAAGCTGTCACCTAGCTTGTCAAGCGTCAAACTATTATTGTAATTTGTAAGATGGTTAGATTAGTCATAAATTCATTTATGACTATTCCATCCTACGATTTTTTATGTCGAAATTATCATTCGATCATATCAAAGGTCAGTTTGACTTTTTAAAGTCAACTGCCTATTAACTTAATAAATTACATGATGTAGTTCAACTACTTGTTTAATTACTTGGTTTATTATCTGGTAAGCATCATTCTCATGCTACCTTTTTAACCACTTTATTAACCAAGTTCATGTAATCGAATTTCATCGAATTTACACCTCATACGTCATTGTATGCTAATTTCTTATTATTATACAAGGATTTGGAATTGTTTTATCTATATAAAACAATTCCTTGCATCATATACATATAGAATTCACCTAAACATTAAGTTTTGCCAAATTCCTTAATCATTCATAACACATGTTGAATCTCAACATCATTTCACTATTATGTATGATGATTCTAAGATAATTATATCATCAATTTCATCATATGATTAAAACCCACTTATCCTATTGTGGTAAATCATCTAAACATTCAATTCATAGCATCATATGTATAATTTTCACTTAGGGTTTTGTTCCTAAGCAATTATACATCATAATTCGGCCATAGCTTCAATAATTCATTCATAATTCGCGATTATGATGTTTATTCAAATTTCACAACTTCACAAATCATCAAAATTTTACATACCTTATGATCCCCTAGCTTGGGTGATCATTAATTCACGTTCGATTGTGAATTTGAGCTTCGTTTAAGCCTTCAATTTGATCATTCTAGTTGAATTAGGGTTTTGGCTCCTGGGGAGCTTCCTGGGTTCGAACAGAACACACCCAGAACACACACTATGTGTGTTTTATTTTGTTTATTCCATTTTATATTACAACTTTCAAGTTATCCGTATTTGCCCCCTCTTATTTGGTTAGTTATTAAGTAGGCCACAACCTACTTATTTCTAACAATATTCCCACTTACTAACTAGGTTAAACATTCCTAGTTAACTTAGTGGGTTCGGGGAATTTATTACTCAGTTTATTTTAAGTCCCGTTAACTCGGGTCTTTTATAAACTTTATTTCCTCAAAAGCTTTCATTCAACTTTTATTTAATATTAGGTTTATTAATTTAAAATCCTAATATTCGTCGGGTTAATTTTACCACTAACGGTACTTTACCCGTCTTTTAGTATTAATGTGGTTTGATTACCAAACCCGTTTTCGGGGTGTTACAAGTTGACACTCAAACCCTCAACCTTCAAATACTCCACCTTCAAACACTCAACATATAGAAGTCTACTGTCCTCAACAGCCTATTTATTTAACTATGGAAGAGTTGGACTCTGTGTATGATTATACCTTTAACTTACGATTTTTCACTAAACCAATTCAGATCTTCACCTCATCATCTATTTTCTATTGTTTAATCAACATCTAATTTATTTCTTTTATAATAAATTATTTTTAATATTTAGTTTATAATTAAATTATATTAAAGATTAATAATAAACAAATTATAAAAATATATTGAATAAAATAAATTATAAATTAGATAATAGAAAATAAAATTTAAATAATTAAAACAATATAATTTTACAATGGCTACTTTTTCAACAGCTAGTTTTTCCAGTGGCTATAAATTCAATTCGTCTTTCCACCCACATTTACACTTCATAATTCACATTTCACGCCAAAAGCCATATTAATTTAGAGATGTGTGTGACGGTTATTCAAGTCTGATCAATCCTGCATGACCTTCAAACCTTCAATGACCATCCGTCTATGCTCAAACCCTCCACCTTTAAATTTTCGACGATCATCCCGTCAACGTTCAAACCCTCAACCTTCAAATACTCCACCTTCAAACCCTCCACATATATAAGTGTATCGTCCTCAGCAACCTTCTTATTTAACTGTGGAAGGGTTGAATTAGGTGTATGATTATACCGTTAACTTATGATTTTTCACTAAACCAATTCAGATCTTCACCTCATCATCTATTTTCTTTTATCTAATCTACATCTAATTTATTTCTTTTATAATAAACTATTTTTAATATTTAGTTTATAATTAAACAATATTATATAAATTTATATAAATTTTGATAATAAACAAAAATAAAAATATATCGATTAAAATAAATTATACATTAGATAATAAATAACATAAAATTTAGATAATAAAAACAATATAATTTTACAACGACTACTTTTCAGCAGCTAACTTTTCTGATGGCTATAAATTCAATTCGTCTTTCCACCTACATTTGCACTTCATAATTCACATATCACACTAAAAGCCATATTAATTTAGAGATATGGGTGGTTGTTATCTAAGTCTGATCGTTCCTGCAGGACCTTCAAACCTTCGCTGATCATCATGTCTACACTCCAAACCCTCCATTTTCAAATCTTCGATGATCATCCCGTCGACGCTCAAACCCTCAACCTTCAAATCCTCCACCTTCAGATCCTCTACATATAGAAGTCTACCATCCTCAGTAGCCTACCAATTTAATTGTGGAAGAGCTGAACAAGGTGTATGATTATACCTTCAGTCAACTACGATTTGGTGGAATAAGAATTGGGGTGGGGCATCATCCTACAGTGGTGAACATTGCTATAGTGACAAACCCCCTTCCGACACAACAAGTCCCAAATGGGACGAAGGGTATTTTTGTCAACAACCTTAGATTACTCCTTCTTACTTTAGGGTGTGTTGAGATTAACGAGACCGGTTGGTGAGCGAGTCAATTGCGTACCTTAGCATGCCCTAGTGAGGTGAGATTGGGAGGTGATCCAAACTAGTAACCGGTGATTTACATGTCCCTTAGGATTTTTCATAGGTGTTAGTGAGACCGGGAAGTGATCTAGCACTCTTTAGAGTTTTCTTGAGTCAGTCGTATTCTTAGGAATCCGATAGCCATTCCTTTATCCAATTCGAGAGTTGTGAGTTGTGGGTAGGATTCTAGACCAAAGTAGTTGGTTTGCATAGTATCTGAGTTTCTCTCTAGTATTCTGAGCTTTCTATTCTGTTTTGTCTTAGTTAATTTATTTGCTTTATTTTTTTGTTCAGTTTGAAAACAATTTTCTCGAAAACCAACTTCTTAGGCTAGGAGTCGATAGAGGTTTAGTACCAAGAGTCGCTAGATCAGTGTCCAAGGTTTGATATTCCGGACTTATTAGCTTAGCTACATTGTGACTAGTGCACTTGCCGTTAGTGTGTGGTTTTTTAGATTTTTCTTTTTTATAACTTGTTTGAATTTAATTAATACACATTTTACACATCAGATGTTAACTAAAAGTTTTTTAGATAACTTCCATTTTTTTACGTTGTATACTTTTGTTTTATAGTTTTAAAAATTTTATTGTTGTTACTTTTACTATAAATGGTTTGAACTTTGAATGTTGCAACTTTGAACCCGCATCCGAACCGAACAGGAACCTTTAAAATACGACCCGGTTTTGGTTCTTATATTTATCATATAACAGTTTCGGTTTGGTTCCGTTTGGTCCGGTTCTGAACTGTTGCACAACCCTCTCTATGACAGGCTTTTGTGGGTTTGCTTGCTTCAATGACGATGAGTCTATTCTCATTCGAGAACTGTTTAGCATGTCGTCATGTTTGTATGATTGTAATGATTTTGTTCAATGCTTTATTTTATGATGCTGGTGAGCACGAACATGGTTAGATACCAGATTTTTAGGATTCTTTATGTTTTTGGTCTTCGAAGATTATTGACAAGCTTTGACATCCTTCTCCTTTATGTTTGTTAGACTTCCTTGCTTTGATGACAATGAGAATACTCCCATCCAAGGACCGATTTTCATGCGTTCATGTTTGATCTTTTGTAATGGTTTTGTTTGATTTTTTTTCTTCTGATTTTGTTGGTCATGTGATGGTTTTGTGGACTGGATGTTTGATTTTCTATTATGGTTGATGGGATTTGGTATTCGTAGCTTGGTAAGTGTGATTTCGGGTCTCTATGAAGATGGTTATGGCTTCATCCGAGAGACCCACATACTTGATGTATATTAGCACACACACATCATTCGGTTTGCCCAGTGCATGCCTATAATTGTGATGGCGTTTTGTCATGAGGCGTGGAAACCTTTGTTGCAGCCATGGCAAAAATTCTGAGTTGTTAGCTTTAACCTGTTATTGGGGTTTGCTTTGTGAATAAGGCGATGATTTACATGTTAATTATTTTGAGCCTATGGTTTACTCTTATAAACCACAATATACTGTGTGTTGTTGATTTTGTGAGTTTGGTAATTTTTCTTAAGGCGTGGCAACGTTTGTTGCATCCATGACATAATTATGAGTTGCTACCTTTGAAATGCTTTTGGGTTTTGCTTTGTAAATGAGGCTGCGATTTACATGGTAATTATTAAGAGCCTAGCTTTACTCTTATAAACCAGAATATATCGCGTGTTGTTAATTTTGTCAATTTGTGATGCTTAAGGTTGTTGTATTGTATGTTTAGTTTTTTTTTATGTATGGTTGTGTTATTTTATTGGGCATAATTTGCTTTTAAACTCATTGAGGTTTAGGATATATTGTGTGATGTTGATTTTGTCAATTTGTGATGCTTAAGCTTGTTGTATTGTATGTTGTTTAGTTTTTTTATGCATGGTTGTGTTATATTGTTGGACAGAATTTGCTTTTAAACTCATTGGGGAAGTGAATATGATACATTCTGTTAACGAGAAAAAGAGTTTATATGATTACGTGTGCAGAGATACTGCAAAATCTACCATCTTAAAGCCACACGGAAATCAAAGTTCGAAATTTGGGGCTCAAAACAACTCTAATGGCTTTTTCTATAGGTGCCTGTAAGTCAGCCTAACCACCTCACGTGGGTATGCAACATGTGAACCCGCGGACCAATATGTGTTTGCCCAACTCTTCTCAATATTAAGAGGTTGGAAAACATTAAAGAGCTAAAGTTGATCCACAAAGGGCTATCTATCCTCAATGTAAAAAAGGCCGAAATTGATAAAAAAAAATAGGGCTAAATAATATAATTATCGTTTTGTTGTACGTATGTTTGGTTTTAACTTATAAAACGTGGACAGTTATATGTTGTTGATTTGTAAGTTCTATGTGCATTGGGGTATTGTACATGATGGTGTTTGGTACTTTTGTATTTAATGGTGTTGCGCTTTGTTATTATTTTGTTGTACACTAGGTTAGTAACCCGTGTATTACACGGGTTGATCTATAAAAATGATAAAATTCATAAAATTGTAACGTAAATGTTTAATACTCAGTATTATTTTATTTTATTTTTAATTATGTGGCAAGGATCATAAAATAAAAATGTAGTAGAAATAGAAGAGTGGGTTACAAGTTTGGAAAACAAGTAATAAAACCTAATGATGATACCAATAACTAATACAATTCGAAACCATTCGTATCAATAATAAATATAAATTAATAATTACCAAAAGTCATACCAATAACCAATAACAAACACAAATTGAAAATTACCAAAAGCTTTGAGTTGTAAATTAGAAACTTAAAACTGGTCAAAGAAACGAATCACCATCCATTTGCAAATCAACCTTAAGTTAAAGTTCACCTTTGCAAATCAACCTTAAGTTAAAGTTCACCTTATTTCTTATATTCATAATATCATGCCAAGCAGCATGGCACCAATTTTGGATTGTCACAAGAAGACTTGCACCTAATGCAAGTCTTACTTCACTCGTAATGAATGGACATTGGTACACACATCACTACCACGAGATACGTAATCACTACCATACCTATAAATTTTAACAATTGTTCCCTGTAATATATAGTACAAGTCACTAACACGACTTTGATTATAACCTATAATACAAACATAGTAAATAATATACGGGTAAGCAACATAAACTTGAATTACAAACTGACGAATTCATGTCACCTTTGGTAATCGTCCAGCTCCATGAGAAAAATCAAGCTTTAACAAACCAGTGATTAAATTATGCGTTTTCTTATATTCTATATCTTGGGCACCAACTCGAATTTCTCTCGAAATCACGCAGATCCAGAATTGAAATTATATCATATTTGTAATCAAAGTAACACATCAATCATTTACACACCACATGCTAAAAAATCACATACAAAATCTATACGACATGAACAAAAACTATCACAAAACTGTTAATCTGTATCTATAAAAGTGGTAATGTTATTCAATCAACTGAATTTGTTCAGTTTATGCAGTTTATACTTATGTTGAAACTTCATAGATAAGAATAATAAGGGGATAACCATAAGGGATTTAATTTAACTTAAAAGTACCGTCAATTGTTGGGTCGTATAACATGATTCTTACCTGAAGTTTTGAGCCGATAATCTTAATTGGGCACGACAGTAGGTAGTTGATAGTTAAAATATTGTATCCATCACTTATATAACTCCATTAGGCGAGATTGAAATAAGAGATAAATTAAATTTGAATTTGAAATCTGAACTACGTGACTAACCAGAAATGCCTCCTAATCGGGATGAATGAGTTGTTTTGCGAATGGGATTTGATATGCAATTGAGAAAAAATGGAAAGGAACGCCATATTAGGAAGAGAATATAACTATACGAGCTATATGCGGGGTTCTTTTTGATACTTAGGTTTCCGATTGGGTATGTAAGTTACAACATAAAAATTTGAAAGATATTTTATGTTTATAAAATGATTGCTGTTACAACTTTTTAGTGTGTTGTATATTAAAAAAACAACAATTGAAAGTTAGTTATAAAGAACTATATTTATATGATATTGTTTTTTTATATTATTATATAACTGTTTGTATTATAATAATGCGACAAAAGATCAAATACAAAGTCCCGTATCATACAAAACGTACGAATAGGGTGAAAGGTAAAAAACACGGTGGTATTTTCATACTTATTTACTTGTAGAATAATTATCAAAATTACCCTACAAATGATCTTGTAGGGTGATTATGATCTTGTAGGGTAATTTTGTAAAATGTTCTTGTAGGGTATTTTTGATCTGGTAGAGTAATTTTGTAGAGTATCATAATTAATCTACAGATGATTTTGTATGGTAATTTTGATCTTGTAAGATAATTTTGATCTTGTAGGGTAATTTTGCAGAGTATCATAATTACTCTACAAGTGTATCAAAATTACTCTGCAAGTTTCAAAATTACCCTACAAGATCAAAATTACACTACTGGATCATTTGTAGAGTAATTTTGTTAATTACCCTACGAGCAAATAATTACAAAAATGCCACCGCATTTTTTTGCTTTTTCATGCCTTTCGTACGTTTTGTACGATAAGGCTATTTGTACATGAAATTAACTCATAATAATGCAACTACAAAATTTGTAATTAGTTAACGTTTTTTGATTTAGTTATTCTTCTTACCACACAAATCACTAATCATTGAACACCCCGTTTCTTCAAAATTAACGTCTTAAACGTAAATCAATATAAAATATCTAATATAGTGCATCATATATTGCAGAACAACGATAATAATTAGTTTTGTTATATAATTAGGTAGTTATATTTATTTTTTTATATAAAATCAGTATAAGATAAGATATCTAATATGCAGCATATATTTCGGAACAACCATATTAGTTAGTTGCTTATATAATTAGTTAGTTATATTAACTTTTAACATAAAATCGTAAATTGTAAAAAAACATTCCTTCCAAAACTTTGGATTGTCAAGGGTGCCACATGGCAACCCAAGTTCTTTATTTATTAGATAGGATAGATTGGTTGGGTACATGACATACGCAAGTTAATTGCGCCACTTTCTTTGTGTCGATCACCAGATTTTTGGTTATTACTATTGTTTGTATATTTTGTATTTAACTTAGCTTCAGTGGTGGACCCAGAAGGGTGCGAATGAAGGGTTCAACCAAACTTTCAAAGAGTGCAGTCGGAATTTTTGCCTATAAATTACAAAAAAAAAAAATAAAAAAAAAAATAAAGGGGGCGCCCGCCCACCGAAGGCATGCCTTAAAGTCATAAAAATAGATTGTTAATCTTATCTCAACACATTAATTATAAAACCAAATCAATAAATGAAAATATACTACAACTAATATACAATTTGTTATTACCATAACATGAACCGTGAATAGGCCCACATGCATTTACTATTCAAACGAATTTACTCTATAAATACCCCCAATCAGTTACAAACTAATCACATCAAAGCCTTCAATAAAAAGAGACATGAGACCGGCCTTGGTTTATTCGTTGGTTTTCTCACTTCTTTTGGTAAGAGCTCATTTTTAAGCTAGTGTTTTGAGTTTATATGTGTGTTGTATACTTGTATTTAAAATTCTTCAACTAACCTAGTTTTTTTATATATATTTATTTTCTATGATTAGATTGCAAGTTTATATGACGCAAGAATACACCGAAAAGACTTTTGGAAAAGCTTAAGGAAAGATGAACCCAAGCCAAAGACAATTCAAGAAGCTCCAAGTCACGATTCATTTGGATCAAACAAAATAGAGAATACCAAAGATCAATTCGCAAGAGACTTTGATAGACAGCCTAATCTCAAGATGTTCACAAAAGACTTTAATCCAAAGAAAGATCAATTCGCGAGAGACTTTGATAGGCAACCCAATCTGAAGATGTTCACAAAAGACTTTAATCCAAAGAAAGATCAATTCGCGAGAGACTTTGATAGGCAACCCAATCTGAAGATGTTCACAACAGACTTTAATCCAAACCCGAAACATGAGGCACCTCCTCTTATAAAAAACTAGTTTTCTTTTAGCATCATCTACAAAAATATATTTAATAAATGCAAAATAAAGTTTGTGTTATGATTTCATGTGGATTAAACTGTTAACCATCAAATTTGTTGGTTGGGGCATTTAAGTATTTGACTAGCAAATTTCACCTCTATTAATTTGCAATTTTGTTAATCCTCACAGGTTGATTTTTTTCTTTTCATTGGTTATCACTCTAGCACACCTCCTCTCTTGTCTAAATATAGAATTATACTAGTAAATGTAACCGCATGTCACGGCGAGAATTCGGTCGATGTCGATTCTAAAAAAGATAAAATCAAAATTAGTCAAATTTACTGGTCGGATAGAAAAAAAGAAAAAGTAAAAAGAAAAATTTAATATTTTTAAAATGGGAAAGTCGGATAAAAAAAAAAAGTCTAAAAAGAAAATCAAAGTGGTCAAAGTTGGTAGAAAAAATAGTTATTTAAATAGAATGATGATTTAAGTAAAGTTATTACATTATTACATTTCTATACAATATGATATTCAATATAATACAATGTAACGTAACGTGATGCTAATGTGATACTAAGTGAAGTGAAATAATACGATGTAATGTTGCACACATAATATAACATAACCTAACATAATATTCTATATAGTATAAGTTTCTAAATGCTGGTAGCATATACAACTTTTTGGTATATTTTTGCTAAAACTACACATTACACCTAGAATTCTAGCAGTTATATTCAGTGGCGTACCCATAGAATATTATTATAAGGGGCGGAAATTTATAAAAGTTGTTTGACTGTTGCTATGAAATATTTTTTCGGTCCTATTCGGGTCAGGTCATATATAAAAAGATAATCATATAAATTTTTATACAAACAACAAAAGTACGTCAAACATTATTACAAATGCATAGGAAAAATTGAGAATATAATATAACTAAAATTGGTCTCTACACATTTCATTTTTTAAAATCTAGCCATTACACCTAGCGAGACATTTTAAGCAAGTCCTTTTTCAATTTAACAAATATAACGATCGCTTAAATTCTTATCACCAATCCGTTCACGCTACAAGTAAATAAAATAAAGTAGAACAAACAAAGTATTATGATAAAAATAAATAAGTAAATAATGACTAAAATAAAAATCATGTTGTGACGAACTAGAAAAACTAAAAGATCCTAATATAGTATTAACCGAGTAATTATTAGTTATTTTATGAAGAAAAAGAAAACACTAAAAAAAGCAATCTTGTAACACCTTTAATTTTTCTCGAGCCCTTTTATTATTATTAATTAATGTTAACGAGCTCATCCCTACCCTGAAATTAAAAAAGTAAAAAATTAAAAGTTGAAGAAAATCAACAAAAAAAAGTTATATGATACCGTTGTTCGTACGGTAACCGTGATCAGGGATGAGCAAATGGTATCGGGTAGCAGCACTGAATTTCCCGAACCAAAAGATTTCCAATATCAATTCGGCCCAAACTTTTGGCGTTTTCTGTATTAGTGCCAGTTTTTACTTTCATGTACCTATAACGAACAGGACCGTACCGGTATTTTCGATACAGTACTGGTTCGATACCGATTGACACAAAGCTTATCCCAACCCCTGATATTAAAAAAAGGATTAAAGTTAAAAAGTAAAGAAAATAACTATTATTATAATATTAAAATAATAAAAGTATTAAAAAAACTTGTTGGTGCACTACATCTATTGACTTCGTCTTAGATCGAGTCTTAGTCTTAGATTGTTAGATCAGGGCATGTTATTAGAGAAAACAGGAGATTGTATAAGTGTTAGCAATAGGTTTCGCTTATAATGACATAGGTAGAAGGTTTCGCTTATGTGTCACAATATAGTTCCGCTTGTATGTCACTTTGGAGGTTTCGCTTATTCGGTCTTGACCTTTGAAACGAAACTCAAACCCTGTATAAGGGTGTCATTCAAGCGAAACAAAGTGAACAGTCTAGTAATTCGTACCGAAGTGCTGCCGGATCGAGATTTGATTGTAAACTGTCAGAAATCAATATAGGTGTTTAAAGTGATTTGCTAGCCGTTTCTACGTTAATTACTTGTTTTCCGCACCTGTAATTGACGAAAACTCCTCTGAACGACTCGTTCGGGTCAAGACACGATCCTACAAGTGGTATCAGAGCTTCAGGAGGAGGAGTTCTGCAGAAAATAGCTGGAATTCATGAAGTTTTCTTACTTCTACACCTTCTTTCTTAAGTTCAGAAACTTTCAACGGTCAAAATTGGCTTAAAGTTTCAAGGATTGTGCGTTACAGTATATAGACAAACCCTGGAAAGTTTGTGTTAAAATTCGTATTAAAAATGGGTCAAATGAACTTCCGTGTTGGTTCCGCTTATATGGACACTTCATAGTTCCGCTTGAAAGAACGTGGTAGATTCGCTTATTGTTACATCAGTTCAGGAGGTTCCGCTTCAAATTTTGGAGGTTCCGCTTCAAAGCTCAGAGGTTTCGCTTCGAAAGTCCAAATAGTTTCGCTTCAGTGAACATTTCAGTAGTTTCGCTTATTCGAACGAAGGAGTTCCGCTTTTGTGATCATTTTGTGGTTCCGCTTATTTGGACCAAATAGTTTCGCTTATACGTACTTAGTTGGTCCGCTTGGTTGAACATTAAGTAGGTTTCGCTTGGCTGAACATTAAGTAGGTTCCGCTTGTTTGTGCTTATTGTTTTCGCTTTTAAGGCTGTTGTGAAAATTGTTAAAAATTGAAAATGGACGAGGAATTTTTCAACGCATTCGCTACTCCGGTTACACCGATCACTTTTGCACAAAATACAATGCTCGAGAATGAAACGGGTACAATGCAAAAACCACCCAAACTCATGAACATAGAAGAATTTAAAGGTTGGGAAGGTCGTTTTGAGAATTGGGTACAAGCTCATTACCTAGATGCTTGGGAATGTGTCGAGACAAAATATGTTCGACCAATGAATGATGATGAAGAGCCTGTTCCGATAAAAGATCTAAGTGCTGATGCTAGAAAGAAGTACAAAGATGAGAAAATGATGCTGAGTCTTTTTCAACAAGCAGTGAAAGAGGATATTATGGTGCTTTTGCAACACAATGGAACTTCATATTCGATTTGGAAAGCTTTAAGGTCAAAGTTTCGTGGTAGTGAAGAAATGGTCAAAAGCAAGAAATCGCTTCTAAAGAAAGAGTTTGACCTGTTTCGCGGGTTAAAGAATGAAAGTACAAGAGAGATTATCGAAAGATACTGCAATTTGCTTGCTAACATGAAGAGATTGAGTATTGAGAAAAACAATGAAGAGTTGATCGAAAAACTTGCTGATGCTTTGCCATATGAAACTTGGGGTACATATCTTATGATGTTAAGAAACAAGAAAGGTTTTAGCAATTTGACACTCAGCAAGTTCATTGAAAAGATCGAAGCTCAAGAAATGGAACAACGAAAAGTTATTCGAATGAAAGATTTTGATGGTGAACAGGATATCGGATTATACTATAAAGCAGGGGTGAATGAGAAATCATCAAATCTATCTCCGAAAGTTGAAACTGCTTACAGTGTCAAAAATTCATCTGAAAGTTCATCTAAAGGATCGAGCAGCAAAACAAGTTTTACATCATTTACATCTTTTGATCCAAACATTTCAGCAACGAAAAATGGGAAGAAACTTCAATGCAATATTGTATTAAATCTTGAAAATGATCAAGATTATTCTGAGGAAGTTGCTAAAAACCAAATGTCTTTATTAGGAATGGTTTTGGAATCTTACAGTTGTTTTGTTGCAGGTCGTATTGGGAATCCAATGCTAACAAAGGAAGACTACGACCAAATAGATGCTGAAGAGATGGAGCTGATGGACATAAAGTGGTGTTTGGCTAGCGTGTTACGGAGAGCTGAGAAATTCAAGCAGATCACGGGGAGAGATGATCTTCGTGAGGCTAATGTTTCTACTTTAGGTTTCGACAAATCTAAAGTCACTTGTTTTCGGTGCAGGGAAAAAGGACACTTCAAGAGGGAATGCACTAATCGCCAAGCAAGTGGAGCTCAGAATCCTTTCAACAACAATAATGATTAGTATCGAAAAGCCATCTACCATCAAGTTGCTCAACAATCATCTCAACAACATCAACAACAAGCACAAACTGCACATGGAAGACCCATAATTGAAGATTCTGAAAAGAGAGCATGTGTGGTTAATCAAGATCAAAAGAAGTCATTCAACTGGGATAAATATATTCCAGATAATGGAAAAGCTTGTTTAATTGATCAAGAAGATGAAAAGCTACCAGAGGGTTTTAGTTGGGAAAATTTTACTTGGGATGATTATATTCCTGATCAAACTAGAGCTTACACTGCTTTCTTGGCAAAAGTTGAAGATGATAGTGATGATGATACTGAGTATTGGGCAAAAAAATTCAAAGCTGATATGAAGTTGATGGCAGATAGTGACAGTGAGGATGAGAAGGCAAAGAAGAAGAAGAAAAAGGTAAAAACACCAGTCAGCAGTGATGATGAAGATTTTTTGGTGGTTAGAAAACAAAAGATGAAAGAGGTTCCGAAATTCAAAATAAATGAAGAAGTCGATGCTAAAAAGATTCCGGTGATGTGTGAAAATTGTAAAATTTCCAAGAAGAAGAACAGTGAGCTGATTAACAATTTAAATCAATTAAAGGAATCTTATGACGTTCTGAATAAATCCATGAATCAGTACAATCAATCAAGTGAAGAACAAGCTACAGCAATGAAGACACTTCAAGGAGCTTTCATGATCAAACAGAAAGTTGTGAATAACTACATTGAGAAGTGTGCTGCTTTGGAACAAAAGCTTGAGTTGCAAAGAATTGAAACTGAAAGAGTTAACCGTTTGTTAAAAAGTTACTCATGTACTTCGTATGTGATTGACAGGATTTATTCGACGGTTGAAAGTATGAAGGCATGGGAAGATTATGAGGTAATTGAAGAGAAGGAAGCTGGAAAAATTGCTGATGAAAAGATTTCTGAAAAGAAGAAGAATGACACGAAGAAAGAGACTGACAAGAAAGATTCTGGTATGAAAATAGGTGTCAGTTATAACAAGTGTCCACCCCCGCTGGAAAATGGATATTTGCCAAGATATCCAAACGATGAAAGAGTCAAAAAGGCAACAAATTTACAGTGGGAGTCAAAGTCGTCAGTAAACTTGCCAGATAGTATTGATGTCGTGTTCATATCGTCTGACACTGATCAACAGTCTCAATTGATGAAGAAAGTCGTGGATCATGTGTTAGAAAACGATGAAATAGAGGAATCAAAGTCGGAGTTCGTGTCAGAGTCAAAGTCTGTGTCAAGCACTCGGTGTCAAACAGAAAAACAAGACAAAATAGTTTATGATAGAAAATTTTTGTTATCAAAATCTAATTTGGATGATGGATTGTTCAAAGTTGCATACACTTTGAATGATTCTGACAAATTATATTCTGATGAGGAATTTCCAATAAGAGGTGTCAAAACTGAATTGATAAACAAGGTTTTCAAACTCACAGAAATTAATATTTCTGAAATAAAAGATTTATGTCTTAATGAAAAACCTAGAAAATACACCTCAAGAGTACAACAAAGATTAAACAAGAAAAAGAATTACAGTTCTGGTTCAGGTTTCCAAAAGAAATCAAACCATAACGGTAATTTCAAAAAGAAAGGTCTTGGTTTTACTCCTACAGAAAAACAGAAAAATGAAAAATATGTTCGTGATTTTAAATCCAAAATGTCATTTGTTTCAGGCACATCAACTGATGAAGAAGAAAAGACAAGTTTCTAGAGGGAATTAAATAGTGAGTTTCTTGCAAAGAAGCAAGAAGAATTGAAGAAGATAGCTGAGAAGAATACAGATACGAGAACCTGTTTCCGGTGCAACACTGTTGGACATATTGCCAAAGATTGTTCTAAGGCAATACAATCAAAACAAGGAGTATTTCGTAAACTCAAAGAGAGAGTAGTTGAGTTCGAACCACCAATTGATAGAACAAAATTGTTTCAAGGTTCTACATTTGAAAATGGTGAGAGTTCGAATAAGTTTTACAAGAAGAGGGCTAAATTTGACAACCAGAAATGGATTGTTAACAAAGCTATTGAAAGCTCTAGCGATGATTCCGAGAGTTCAAAATCAGAGGAGCTATCTTCGGGCGATGAAACTGATTCCACAAAGTCAGTTGAGCCACAAGTTGTTTCAAAATGTGAAGCTGATGTAAAAGATGAAAAATCAGTTCTGATTGTGAATGATGAGGAGTTTCCATCACTTCGGGCTGAGAATTATAAAAAGAAAATTGGTAAAATTGAAATTTCTAACCAATTTTATAATGATCAACAGGAATTTGATGCTGAAAAGGTCTTTAACCCCAAGGTAAAACATATCTTTGGAAAGATGATTGATCGAAAAGTCAAAGGGGTTTAAGAATTTTATGAGAAGAAAACAAAGAAAGAAAAGGTTGAACCATCCCTGGTTTGTGACTGGGATGGTACATATTATGAACAGTAAGTTTCAGGACTTGCCGGAGCTCCTAGGTTGGTAAGCGTGGAGCATGAATCGGCATCTTTCTTGAGATTTTATTCGGTAACGTCAATCATATAAACGGTAAAAAGGTTTGTTTATGTCTGTTGTACAAGTGGTTAGAAGATTTGATTGTGTATAACTTGTGCATATGGTAAATCAAGGACATTAATTTGTACTTGTATTTTCCTACAAGTGATTGAGAGACAAGATGATGAACCACATCCCTGTCCCTACAAGTGGTAAAATCAATCAAACTTATTTTCCGGAAAAACCATTTTGATTAAAACAAACTTAAGTGTTTGAAATCTAAATGGGAAAATAGTTTGTTGATAAGGGGAGTTCGGATTGTTTATGCCAAGTGAATGGCGATTTGAAGTGATTTGATATCAGTTGTTATATTTCTGAATAGTTTGTTTTGAATTTACTTCAAGTGGGTCAAGAGTTTAGTTTGTTTTCATATTTTCTTTAATGTGTTTGCATTTTAGGGGGAGTAGAAAATTTCAGAAAATCCAAAAACATTAGAAAATTTGAAAAAGCCAAAAACATGATAAATCTGAAAAATGAGTTTTGTTGCATAAAAGAGGAAATGATAGTACATCAGTGGACTACAGCACGCTAAAGATTTGAAAAGTTAAAAGGTGATAAACAATCTTACTGCGGATGTGTCAGTAGGTTTTCGTACACTTAGTAAACTGAATCGAGATATAAACCTAAATTCAAACTTGCTTAATTTGTGGGTAACTATTCTTGGATATATGGGTAACCCCCGAAATCTTGTTTGAAAGGTCCCATATTCTGAGATACTAGGTCTTTATGCTCAGTGATATCTGGGGTATTATTCCGGGACTTCTGCTGTATGGAAGTACTGACCTAGTCCCCGGATAATACTTTCTGAAAAAAGCTTTGAAATATAAGCTCGCCCTCAGCAATTTGATTAAACAATAAAACTGATAATCTTTGTTGTTGTAATAAAAGATCCTCTAAAGGGGACCCACCAAAAGTCGAAGCCGTCATCTCTCTGCGTATACGGAAGTATCGACCTGAGCTCTCACGGCCCTCGCACATAACCCATTTACAGATATCATCTGTGGTATACTCACCTGTAAGACTGAATATTGGGATCTGGATACAGGAGTATATTCAAGTGGAGTGATACACAATTAAGTTTAAGTATCTAAAACATTAATTTCGTATCTCGAATCAATTGAAATTTGTGTGAAAATTTAAAGTGGACAAACATACTGACAATCTAGGTAAATTGTTTAGAACTGAAAATGTTTAAAGCTTAACGGTGTTAGTGTTTTGTCTCAAAACTGATATGATCCTCTTGCACAAACTCACAAAAATATTGTCTGTAAATAGTTCATTTCTGCATTTACTTTATTTCAGAAAAACCAAAAAGATTTTTGGTGTGTTTTAGTATAAATTTTGAAAAAGTCAAAAAGATTTTCGACGACTGATATTGAATAGCTGATTTTCAAAATTTCAAGTGCTAAACATGATGAACAGATGGTTTGGGAGAGTGTGTTGTTTGGATAAGAAACATGATACAATTTCAAGTGGTTCATCAGGATCCAGTTGGTTGATGTGTTTGTGATAGTTTATTTGAGTAAATGTTTGTCATAAATCTTATGTGTGTAGTAGAGTTTTATGCAGGAAAAGTCAAGATTTGAGGGGGAGCACATGTTGTTGATGAAGAATCTTTAAAGATGTCAACATTCAAGAAAAGACGATTGTTGGTGATAAGAGAGAGAGAGAGAGAAGCCCAGAGACTGTTCAAGACTGAAGATGTGAAGACATAGCATTGTCGTGACTCGATGGAGGACTCCGTCAATATCTGAGGGGAGTCTGTCGGTGCACTACATCTGTTGACTTCGTCTTAGATCGAGTCTTAGTCTTAGATTGTTAGATCAGGGCATGTTATTCGAGAAAACAGGAGATTGTATAAGTGTTAGCAATAGGTTTCGCTTATAATGACATAGGTAGAAGGTTTCGCTTATGTGTCACAATATAGTTCCGCTTGTATGTCACTTTGGAGGTTTCGCTTATTCGGTCTTGACCTTTGAAGCGAAACTCAAACCCTATATAAGGGTGTCATTCAAGCGAAACAAAGTGAACAGTCTAGTAATTCGTACCGAAGTGCTGCCGGATCGAGATTTGATTGTAAACTGTCAGAAATCAATATAGAAAGGTGTTTAAAGTGATTTGCTAGCTGTTTCTACGTTAATTACTTGTTTTCCGCACCTGTAATTGACGAAAACTCCTCTGAACGACTCGTTCGGGTCAAGACACGGTCCTACAAAACTTTATATTATTATAATATTAAAATCACTATTCATTTCAATTCGTTTATTAATTATTAAATTAATTATTAATATTAAGTATTAATATATACTAACGTTTATTAATATATAGTAATGATTTTTAACGAAGAGTGAGGGTTAAATAGAAAGTTTAGTTTAGCTAGCAATGATATGATGCAATAGGATTATAATATTTGACAAAATTTAAAAATAAAGGAGAAGGGTTTTTTAGTCAATTTTATTCAATATTCTCCCTTCTTCTCTCCCTGTATCTTCAAAACCCACCATTTTCAAAACTCACAATCTTCAATCTTTTCTTCACTTTCTATCTCAATAATCTCTACATTGTAGTGCGATTTTCGTCACCAATCAATTATTCAAACACCCAATCAACGTGTTATTCAACTCTTTTGAAAAAACATAGTTTAATTTCATACAATATCTCATTTTTTTCCTGTGATTTTGAAGTGAATCACTCAATTCGTTTTATTCGGTCGCTGATAAATGTTTCTAGCATTCAAATTTCGTCAATCGTTGAAAAAATCTAAAGAAATCGGCTTCGATCTATGTAATAAAATTTTGAATTGCATTTTTACGACCTGGGTTTTTGAATTGAGTCATTGCGTTTTACAAAGGAATGAAAAAAATATTTTTTTTTGTATTTTTAGTTCATTGCGTTTTAGAAACAACACAGTTTATTGTGTTTTTAGTTCATTGCATTTTAGGTAAAACATATTTTTATGTGTTTTTACTCAATTGTGTTTTATAATAAACACTTTTTTTTTGTGTTTTTAGTCAATTGTGTTTTATAATAAACACCCTTTTTTGTGTTTCTAGTACATTGTGCTTTAGAATAAACACTTCTTTTGTGTTTTTATTACATTACGTTTTACAACAAAACACATTTCTTTGTGTTTTTACTCCATTACGTTAGATTTTTTTTGTCCATTGCATTTTAGAAAAAATAAACTTATTTGTGTTTTTAGTCAATTGCGTTGTAGAAAAAAGACATTTTTTTTGTGTTTTATGGTCATTGTGTTTTAGAAAAAAAAACATTTCTTTGTGTTTTCTGGCCATTCCATTTTAGAAAAAAGACATTTTTCTTTTTGTTTTCTGGCTATTGCGTTTTAGAAATAATACCTTTTTTTGTGTTTTTCAGCCATTGCGTTTTAGAAATAACACATTTCTTTTGTGTTTTTTTTTTCTATTGCGTTTTAGAAACAAGACATTTCTTTGTGTTTTTTGTCACTTGCGTTTTAGAAAAACAATTTTTTTTGTGTTTTATGGCCATTGCGTTTTAGAAAAAAAAGACAATATTTTGGTTTTTTCTGGCCATTGCGTTTTAGAAAAAAACATTTCTTTGTGTTTTCTAGCCATTGCGTTTTACAAAAAAGACATTTCTTTGTGTTTTTCAGACATTGCGTTTTAGAAAAAACACATTTCTTTTATGTTTTTTGTCTTTTGCGTTTTAGAAACAAGATATTTCTTTGTGTTTTTTTTTTCAATTGCGTTTTAGAAAAAAAAATCATTTTTTATGCTTTTTGTCCATTGCGTTTTACACATCTGGATTTTCGATTTTTTTTTTTCAAAAATATAGCAACAGTATACTCGTTTTAAAGATAAAAAACGCTCGTTTTTTTGTGCAATTTTTATAAAAAATAATGTCGTATGAAAGAATTATTAACGCTTAAAAAACGAGAGGAATTGGAGGAGAGTGAAACTATTGTTTTGGATTGACTAGAATAACTCTACACAAATTCAGGCGCCTCCTTCTTTTTTATCAATTATACTCATTTAATTCAAGTTCTTGATTAATCAATTGATGGTCAAGATTACTTTCTAGCCAAAATAAACTTTCTAGTATATATCCTGACCATTTTGATGAATTTGATAATACTTTAACGATTGGTTTGAAATTATTACTATATATTACTTTACTATATATTATTACTATATATTATTACTATAATAGTGATTTTAATATTATAGTAATACATAGTTTTTTTAATACTTTTATTATTTTAATAGTATAATAATTGTTATTTTCTTTACTTTTTAACTTTAATCATTTTTTTAATATTAGGGGTTGGGATAAGCTTCGTGTCAACTGGTATCGAACCAGTACTGGTATCGAAAATACCGGTACGGTCCTGTTCGGTATCAGTACATAAAGGTAAAAACCGGCACTAATACAGAAAACGCCAAAAGTTGGTGCCGAATTGATATTGGAAATCTTTTGGTTCGGGAAATTCAGTGCTGCTACGCAGTACCATTTGCTCATCCTTGATCACGGTTACTGTACGAACAACGGTATCGTACAACTTTTTTTTGTTGATTTTCTTCAACTTTTAATTTTTTTCTTTTTTTACTTTCAGGGGTAGGGATGAGCTTGGTGCCAACCGATACAGAATCAGTACTGATACCGAAAATACCAGTTTTGGTACCGGTATATGAAGGTAAAAAACGGTAGTGAACCGGTACCAGGAACGCAAAAAGTCGGTACCGAATTGGTACCTAAGATCTTTCGGTTCGGCAAATTTGGTACCGGTACCCAGAACAATTTGCTTATCTTTGACCACGGGTTTCATACGAATAACATCGTTACCATACAACTTTTTTAGTTGATTTTCTTTTTGTTATCTTTTAGTGTTTTTTTCTACATTTTCTTTTTATTCTTGTCAGCACTTCTGTTCGCAACACGCTCGTAGTGATTTCAAAACACATGTAAACACAGATTAAATAACAAAAGAAATTCACCGCAACGCGGCAAACTTCTTTAAACCTAGTTTTTATTTAAATATCTTTAAAAATATGGTTATATTAATGAATTGATATGGTTATATTAATGAATTAGATAAAACCTTAACGATTGGCTAGATTTTTTAATTAAAACACCTTTCAAAAATATGGTTATATATATTTTCACAAACAAATAAAAGTTTATATTAATAATAAATATTGAATAAGATAAAAAGATTTTTTTTTTTTTTTTTGAACGGCGGATTTCACTAAAACACACTAACAAGAAGCTAGAGACCAAACAACAAAAACAACGCTTACAACGGACAATTTAGCTAATCTCTCCAAACTAAATCCCTAGCCCGGGATCTATTGTTAATCCACAAAAAACTCAAAACTTTTATATCTTCCGTAATCAATCTGATGGATTTGCGTGAGTCCGACAAAACTAGCTCGTTCCTCGTCTTCTAGATGCACCAACAAGCCGTGAGAATAATCCCATATAGAATTTCTTTTTTCCGCCGACCCAGTCTATAATAATCATGAGCTGATAAGAGGTCCGTCACAGTGAAAGCGTAAATTTGCGCAATCATGCACCATGAGGATATGTTTTGCCAAATCTGACCAGCCGATCTGCAGGAAATAAGAAGGTGGGCCCCCGTTTCTTCATCCTCGGAACAGAACTTAGAGAGAGTGGAGTCGACTGGAACATTTCTTCTCGTGAGATCGGATAAAGTAGGCAATCTGTTGAGACTAGCCTGCCAAGCGAAAATATTGACCTTCTTGAGGATTCTTTTATTCCATTCTAAAACAAAGCCGTGATTGTCATTCTCAAGAGTCGCATCGAAGAGGGTCGTTTCCATAGAGGAGACCGTGAAGATACCCAGAGGATCGGCCTTTCAAATCCATTTGTCCGACTGACCTGAGGGCTGAAAAGTATCAAGCATCTGATAAAGATTGAGTAAATCAGCCTCTTCGGTTCCGCTCCAAGCTGAGTGCTTCCATTCCCATTTCCACACAACACCAATATCCGAAACTTCAAACATCTCACTGGTAAGGCAACCTTTATGATTTTCTAGAAGAATAAGATTAAGGAACAAAACACGCAAGGGGACATCGGATAACCACGGGTCTAACCAAATACGAATCATATCGCCCATACTGACATCACCTTGAAGAAGAGAACCGATATTATGTTCGACTGAGTGAGAAAATTTTCTAACTTTGCTATGGTGCTCCATGTGCCATTAAGGCTCTTTGAATAAGGGAGAATAAGTCATGAGCGATTAGAAGAATGAAAAGCGACGATCACTCTCCTCCAACGGGGTGCCCGTCTCGATTTTGAATCTCCACCACCACTTGGTTAGAAGGGCAATGTTTGCAACTCTTAAAGGAGTGAGCCCCCAATCCTCCCACGTCTTTCGGCGTTGTAACTTTTCTCCAAGAGACCCAATTTATCTTCTTCGTCTCCTCGCTACCACCCCAAAAGAAAGTCCTCCATTTGGCCTCTAACTTGGATATGATACCCACAGGAGCTTTATAGAGGGAGAAAAAAAATATGTGGGAAGAGTTTCCATAACCGCTTTTAAGAGAGTAAGTCTCCCACCCGATGAAAGGATTGTCGCCTTCTATCTATGAAGAGAGTCCTTTTTTCAAAAGCATCTAGCACCGGCGCAATTTGCAAGCTTGTTCATGTTTGTTCCGATAGTAAGCCCGAGATATGTGCAAGGCAATCGCCCCGACTTGCAACCAATGAAGTTGGCAAAAGAGAGGGTTGTATGGTAGCTGCTCATTGATCAACGTCAATCTTTGTTTTTTGTCTTTTAGTTATTATAGTCTTTACTCTTTAACATTTTGTATTACCACTTATAATCTTTTAACTTTCTAAAAACTTAATAAACATTTTTAATTTTTGTAAATTTTAGTTTTTATTCTTCAACATTTAGTATTGTCACTTACAGAGTTACAACCCTTCAACTTTTTAATCATTTTTAAATTCAATTTGATATTTTAGCCTTTAGTATTGATACTTACATTTTTTTTTGTCTTTTACTAAGTTTTTGTTTATTTTAGCCTTTAACCTTCAACATTTAATATTGACACTTATAGCTCTTCTACTTTCTAAAAACTTTATAATTATTTTTAAATTCAGTTTGATTACTTTTTTTTTTGTTTTTAAGTAATTTAATCTTCACATTTAATATTGACACTTACAACTCTTTTACTTTCTAAAAACTTTATAATTATTTTTAAATTCAATTTGATTACTTTTTTTTTGTCTTTAAGTAAGTTTTATTTATTTTAGTCTTTACCGTTTAACGTATTGCCACTTACAATCCTTCAGCTTTCTAAAAACTTTATAATCATTTTGTACGTGCTTATATTTAGAGAAAAGTGCCCGGATAGTCCATGTGGTTTGTCCATTTTTCACCTTTTGTCCCTATCTTTCTAAAATTACAGCTATAGTCCCTTACTTTTACAATTTCGTTCTAGGATAGTCCCTGGTGCGGATGAGGGTTTGTTTTCTCAGTTAAGTAGATGTAAAATTACTAAATTACCCTTAATATAAAACAAAATAAATTAATTAAGTATTAAACCAGAAGAATATATTTATGGGACCCACTTATAATAAAACAAATAACAACCCCACCCCACCCCCACCTTTCTCTCATTCTTTCTCTTTGTTGCTGACCACCATCAACGAACACCCACTGTAACATATAAAATCACCATCCAAACACCTTGTTCCTCCATCAATGACCAAGCACCACCGCCTTTCACCACCATCAACCACCGGAAAACTCAACCACCATTGAACCACTGTAAAACCGACCAAGTACCACCGCCTTTAACCACCATTATACCACCGAAAAACAAAATCATAACGGGGTAATCTGATTGGCGTCGACGGGGAGTTGCAGAGGGCGGCGTTACTTGACTGGTTCGACGGGGAGTTGCAGAGGGTGGCGCTAGTATTTTAAGGTGAAACAAGAATCCGGCAGTAGCACCGCCGGAAGTGGTAGCAGTGGCGGAGAGAGTACCAGAAGGAGTAGTGGCAGTAGTAGCTCCGGCAGTACCACCACCTCTCACCACCGCCGCAATCATCACCACTACCATCATAACCATCGCCACATCAAAAACAAAATCAGAGTGTACGGAATTTCGTAAGTTTTTGTTTGTAAGTTGGGTATTACTGTGTTTGTTATTCGTTTTCGTTGAATTTTGTTAACTTGCGCGGTGAGTTTTGCTAATTTTCGCCGTGTTTGTTACTCATTTTCGTTTGGCTTGCAATGCAGGATTTGATGAATATATATATATATGGAATTGATTATGATTATGTTTTAGTTGATATTTTGATTGTAATTTAGATTTGATTGATACTATATATAATTAATTAATTATGATTTTGTTTATGAATTTGTAGAGATTATTAAAAGGAAGAACGTTGATTCAGCTTTATAATCTGGAGTTTTGATTCAATTATAGCGCAGAATTGGAAAGCTTTTCATTTAGGAGATTGATGAAGTTGTGGCAGAGGTGGTTACGGTGAAGTGGGGTAGATGGTGGTGGTGGTTGAAGGTGGAGATGGTGGTGGTGGTGTGGAGTGGGGAAGATGAGGTGGGTAGGGTGGGTGGGTGGGTGGTGGGTCTCGATATAATATGTTTTTTCGTTTTTTTCTTTTGTAGATTTTCAATTGATCTACATCTAGGCATAAATTTTGTTTTACAACAACTTAGGTTAAATATTATATGTTTTCATTAAACTTTATAAGTTCGACTTACTCTACATTTTTTTCTTTTGTAGATTTTCAATTGATCTACATCCTTTCTATTGAGAAAGCAGGGCTGTTTAAGGTGACTAAAAAAATCTTCGCACTTTATCGTTCTTGTTTCCTTTTCTCTTTAATTGCAAAAGTTTAAGAGGGTGATTACAAAGTTTTATGTGGGACGCTCGGAATTTTAATGTATATATAACACTAAAAAAACCTTTTCAAGGTAGACGACCTCCACCCCCACATATCACCGTGCCCCCCTCCCCCGTTAGTTAAAAAAAAAAAAAAAAAAAAAAAAAAAAAAAAAAAAAAAAAAAAAAACTTGTTCTATGCCCATTGCCTTATAGTATTTGGAATGGCATGGAATCACATGTCTATGTTAACATAACATAACAATGCCAAAGTGGATGATTGTAGCTAAAAATGGGATATGATTATACATGAGTAGGTAACTAAAGACTATGTACTTATTAACATACCATAGTATAACATAGATATCATATGCCATGGCATGGAATCACGCCATGTCTTAACATAACATAACAATGCACACCACAGCAGACAACTGACATAGCATTGTTGGTGATGTTTGTGTCATCAAGCTTTTTTTTGTGTAATTGCTATTTACTTGTCGACCAAATAAGAAATCATAATGAATATTAATACGAGTTAGGATGTGTGAAGTACATTGTTATTATGACTTTCGTACTAAGGTTCGAGGGTATGGTGATGGTCCTCCAAGGGAGGATGATTCGCCACGTAGGCGACACGTCATCGTTCTCCCAAGGATGCTCCATCCCCCAAAAGTAGAGGGTATGGGAGGATGGTCCTAGTCATAGTCCTCCCCACCATTTTTATGTTTTTTTTAATCTTCTACTTTTTTTTTTAACATTTAACAAATAAACTAACAAAATATTTTCATTAATATTAAAACCACATTACATAATTTAAAACAAAACATAAAGTCATAAAAGTGTATGGGGCGGGTTGGTGTAGCTGGCGTCGCCGGACCAGGACGGGGTGAGGGACGGGTCCATACCATGCAGCCTAAGGAACCTCTAATTTTGCTAGGGGAGAAGCTAGTAGGCAATGGTGATTCCAAGGTAGTAGCGCTTTGACAGGGGATGGGGTCGCTTTGGTTGGCTAAAAGTTGCATAAAATATTTATTATCTTAAAAACGAATGGAAATCTATAGACACGTAGCTGCTAACAGGTTGCAAATTAGTCACAAGAAGGTAGCGACAAAGACAATACTAAAGATGTTTTATTGCAATAACTATCAACAGTTTTAACCCCTAACAATTAACCACTTACTGCTAACCACTAACAGAAATGTTGCGATGATATAACCCGTATAAATGAAACTTATCTTGTCTAATTTGATATCTGTTATAATTCTATTTTCGCAAAAAAAAAAAAAAAAAAAAGAAATTCTCGTAATAGTAATAATAGTAGTAGTAATTGTAGTAAAAATAATTAATATTAACAATGCTAAAATTAATATGAATAAAACCAAAAATAAATTAAAAAGATGGATTAAATGAAAAAAAAAGTTACAAAAAATTGGACTTTTAAAGAAGCGGTAAAATAATCTATAATAAAAAAAACGTAGTAAATAGTTGGATTAAAAATGGTAAAAATTGGATTAAGAATGAAGGAAAATGAGTGCGTTAGTACTCACACTATTGTTTTTAAATAGTAATGTAATGTACTAATGTAATATGATTTAGAGTAAAGTGTAATTTGCCTTCTTGAAGTTTAGTCAGATTGCTGTCTGACTTCCTGTCTTTTAAATATTATTCGCTGACTCCCTGACTTGGTAGTTTCACTACCACCTGCCCCTTGACTGTTAGTCAACAGTTAAGTCTTCAAGGTTTGACCGTCCACCTCAGGGTTATTATCGTAATTTCGTGTATCCTTCTTCAATAAAATGTAACACTCTAACCCGATTTCTATAATATTCTAATAAATCCGGATGATTGGTCCCAGATTTCTTTTTAGATATAGAACTTATACGTTTGGGTAAACTGATAACCCAGACGACCCGACATACGAACTATTACACTTAAAAGCATTAAAGTTCTAAACTCAAAAACTTTGTTTTACATGATCATGCTCGAACCTTTTCATAATCCTTTCCAAAGAGTTAGCAGTTTAATGTGTTCGGTTCTTTGCGTGCTTGGTCGTCCGTCCGGTTCACACCTTTGCGAAAGCCTATCATAAACACTAAAAACAATTAGCGTTTAAGTTAAGCAATCAAACGCTCAGTAATCGAAGTATTTGAACGAAGACATTAAAAATATATATAATTTTCAGCCCCGTCACCTAGCCGGGTCAGGTTCCACCCGCCCGGGTCAGCTGAACGTGTTTATTCTCAGAACCCTCCCCGGGCCGGGTCAGGTTTCCACCCGACCGTGTGAGCTGAACATGCTTTCTTTTCACCAAGTTTACATCCAAATCCATTCAAACTCGTTTTAATCGCTTGGGATTCATACAATAACATATTTAAACCATAATCCATAATCCGGATTTACAATTTTTATGTTTCGCGCACCCGTTACCCGGTTCGTGCATATGTTTACTCGACCCGTTATGAGGTTTAAGTACTTAAGCTTAAACCGTCTGTATACTTTTCGTACCTTCTATTTTCACACTAAGACTTTCATTTATCTATCACCACAATTTCATTTGTGATGGGTTATTATAGGAAAACTTTTATATTCCAACTTTACCCTCAACTTTGATGTTTTATAAAAACGACACGTTAGAAGACATTAATTAAAAAGTCTACGCCTCCCTTTTTTATGTTACCAAAAGACTAACCCAAATATGGGATTCGTTATTATTTTTATTATCTACCCTTAGGGGTAATTTGCCCGATTTATCATTCAGGGACGTTCTAGTCAAATATTCACATTGTGGACATATCCGTGGCTCTAATAGCCGTTGTACCAAAGATACTAGACCTACCTCACTTATAGTGGTCTAATGTCCACCCTTCACTAGACCGACTCTAGTCGGATCATAAGTCCTCACCGAGAGCCTAATCCATTTTACATACCTGTCGCGGTTCAAAGCCATGGTCCGTTTTCAATACCTTGCATATTCTTTTCACTAGTCATGACAATAGTGCCCGTAATATAAGCCTACCTGTAAGTATGACACTTAACAATAACAAGTGTTAAGTATTACGCTCAAATGGTGATATCATCACCATTTGACCCGTATGATACGTTTGGTCTTTTAACCAACATTGGTTTATTCTTTATATAGTTACAAAAGTGATGTACTTGCGATTTCACTTATTTAACCCGTTATGACTTAAGTCACAGGGTCTCCTTTTTACACTCTTTAGTTTAATCAATAACAATATGATTTACGTGCCCTTTTTACTCGCTCGACCCATTTCGGTTCGCGTCAGCAAGTGGTTTATATCAAAAACATATTTTTACTCGCTTGAGCCATTTCAGTTCGCGTCACCAAGTATTTATTATCAAAACTCATTTTTACTTGTTTAACCCGTTTCGGTTCGCGTCAGCAAGTATTTATAAACAAAACTCATTTTAACTTGTTAGACCCGTTTCGGTTCGCGTCAGCAAGTATTTATAAACAAAACTCATTTTAACTTGTTTGACCCGTTTCGGTTCGCGTCAACAAGTATTTAAAAACAAAACTCATTTTTACTTGTTTGACCCGTTTTCGTTCGTGTCATCAAGTATTTATTATCAAAACTCATTTTTACTTGTTGGCCAGTCTCGTGCGCGTCAGCAAGTATTTATAAACAAAACTCATTTTTATTTGTTTCACCCGTTTCGGTTCGCGTCAATAAGTATTTATTATCAAAACTCATTTTAACTTATTTGACCCGTTTCGGTTCGCGTCAGCAGGTATTTATAAACAAAACTCATTTTTACTTGTTTGACCCGTTTCGATTCGCTCAGCAAGTATTTATTATCAAAACTCATTTTAACTTGTTTGATGCGTTTCGGTTCGCGTCAAGCAAGTATTTATAAACAAAACTCATTTTTATTATAAGGGTGTAAGTTTTACTTACCTTGCGTCCAATCATGTTTTCTCGCGTCTTTGACCCGCTTGACCCATTTCATTCCAAGCTCCCACCTAGCTTGTCAAGAGTCAAACTATCATATATCACCCACAAGATGGTTAGATTAGTCATCCAACATCATGACCATCACACCTCATGGACTTTATACTATATTTTTCATCCAATTCTAATGTAGGCCAAAAAGTCAAACTGCCAATTAACTTATAAAATGCACTAACAAGTTCAATGATACTTATTTTGGAATAGTGTCAAACACTTGGTGGACATCATTTTTAGGCTATCATTTTAGCTAACTTTGACATACAAAAATCACCATGTTTCTTTCAATTCCACAAGTTTATACATTTCAACATCAAGTTAATACAAACTTTCAATTGTCATGAGCTAATTTATGATTTTGACCAAATAACCATGGCTTCATCTTTCATGTAAAAAACTCAATTCTAAACATATATGAACACTTAATCAAACCTCTAAATAATTTAGGTAATTTACACATACAAACAAGTATGGTGATCATAAGCATCAAAACAACATCAAATTTCATTATATCATAAAAACCCATTTCATGTCTTGTATGAACATATACTTAAATATCTAAATTGTTCAAGTATTTCACATATACTTGCAAGTATGATGATCATACACATAATTTCATTATCAATTTCACCATACTAACAAAAATATTAAACTCAAGGTTACCTGTTGGTGCATATTTGTGACAACAGCTTAGATTTGGTCTTTGGATATCTTGTAATTAGTTTAACGATAAACAGTTAGCGGGTTTAGCTTGGTTTAGCTTTGTAATAGTTAGTTGTAATGTTTGGGCTAACTAAACCCAGTTTGGGTCTAGGGAACGAATTGGGCTTGCCCAAGTAGTAAACCCTAGTCCAACTTGTAAACCTTGTGTTATATAAACAAGGTTAGACATTAGGGTTCAGGTTAATCAGTTAATCAGCCAAAACAGAGTTTGAGAGGCATTAGAATTCGTGAGAGCTAGACTTGGACGAATTTGAGTGTGTGAGGATCTTGATTGATTGTAATCAGTTTGATAGTTAATCAATAAAGATCCAGATTGAAAGTGATTTCTGTTCTTCTACTTATTTCTGTTATATTCTGATCAAGAGGATTCCGCACTCTTGATTGGAAAGACGATTCTGTGAAGATCCATACACATCAAGGGGACCTACAATTGGTATCAGAGCATTAGGCTCTTGAAGGCTCGGTTCAGAATTGTTTGCTGCAGAAACAGGAAGTTTTTTCGGAAATTTTTTAAACTGAAAATTAGGGTTTTCGAAATTTTTGAGTTTTGATAATTTTCTGCGAATTTGGTTGTGTTTGATCAGTTTGTGTGTTTGATTTTGGTGTTTTGCAGGATTTTTGGGAAGTTTTTGGTTGATTGTGTGAAGAATTTTGGGTGAAAGACTTGAAGATTCGAAGACTGTTCTTCGTGTTCTTCGTGATTTTTCATCAGGTCTTCATATTTTTTCGAAAATTTTTAGCTGATTAGGTTGTTTGATTTTGCAGATTTTCGTTGGAGTGGAGATAAAATCTTCAGAATTTCAAAAAGATTAAGTTTCCGAATTTACTAGTCCGGCGAATTTGTGCTATCGGCGAATTTGACAACTTCGCAGACTGAACTAGCATATTTAACTGATCAGCGAATTTGTGACTAAATTACTCGGTGATCGGCGAAGTTAAATCCAAAGGCGACTTTGGTAATCGTATAATTTTCCACAGCGAAATTATTACGATTTTCGGCGACTTTACAGGTCGTCGTAATAGCGAATTTGACCAGCGAAAATAAACAGCGAACCTTATCAGCGAAATTATTACGATTTTCGGCGACTCTGGAAAATCCCGAATTCGGTTTTTGACATTATATATCATTGGATTCGTCTTTTCGAGACGATTCTAACGGTGTAATTTGGTAATCACTGTTTTCGGAAAATTTTGTACGGTTTTCTCAGTCTGCAACGTTAAAATGTCGAACATGTCTACTTTGAATGAGCTGTTGAAGATGGAGCATGAGGTTGGCACTACCAACAAACCACCTAAGATGATGAAGGTGGAAAATTATCTGACATGGAAGGATCGTTTTCAGTCATTCATTGAATATCAGGATACGCGCATGTGGATATGCATTGAAGATGGGTACACGAACCCTACACACGACTTTGAGGGCAGACCACGTAGAACAACATATGTGAACATGCAAGATAATGATAAAAAGATGTATGAGGCTGAAAAGAGAGCCTTGGCTGCAATCAAAATGTCATTACCTGATAGCATCAAGCATACCTTCAAGAAGTACACTAATTCAAAGGACATGTGGGATGCTTTGGAGAAAAGATACACTGGAAATGCTGATGTCAAGAAAAACAAGCTTGATCTACTGAAGAAGCAGTTTGCTGTTTTCAAGTACATGAAGCATGAGTCACTTGAAGACATCATCACTCGTTACTACCATCTGATGTCAGAAATGGAAAATTATGAGATCGATTGCTATTCTGACATAGAGAAGAATGACAAGCTGCTAGATGCTTTGCCTACCAAGTGGGATATCTACACTCTTATGATCAAAGGTGAAGCAGATTATGAGACAAAAGAGCTTGAAGAGGTTGTTGGCAAGCTGAGAGCTTATGAGCTCAGCATGAAGAAGAAAGATACTGGATATGATCAGGTTCAAGATCCAGCGGTTTACAATGGGCTTACATCTTCTTCATCTCACAACGCTTCTAGCGACTCTGCTACTGCATTTTTATCATGTGAAAATGAGCAGGTTATGGTGAATCAGGATGGTGATGTGTGTTTTGTTGCTGCTTCAGGAGGATCATCAGGAGCAAAGAAAACATCAGCTGCTAAACAGAGTAGTAGTGCTAAGTCGATGCCAATGAGTGTGAAATCTGCTGAAGAACATTTGGCTCTACTTGCTTCGTTTGTTGCTTCTTATGAAAACTACATTCAAGGAAAGATTTCTGATCCTGCTACTTTAGATGAAGACTACGATCAGATTGACCCTGATGATCTTGAAGAGATGGATTTGCAATGGCAAATGGCCATGATTTCTAGGCGAGTGAAGAGATTCATGAACAGGACAGGAAGGAACTTTGTGGGAAGGAGTGTTGGTTTCGACAAGACCAAAGTGAGGGGCTTTAATTGTCAAAGTTATCGGCATTTTGCTAGGGAATGCCAGAAACAAAAGCAAGAAAATTCGAGTCAGAGTTCAAACAACAGGAGTGCATCAAACAACTCTAGCTCAAAGGCTTTGATCTCTACAGCACGAGAAGGTTCTTATGATTGGAGTATTCATTTAGAAGACAATGAGAATGCCACTCAGGCATTCATGGCAGAGATAGTGCCTATTGAAGATGATAAAGCTACTGTGGGAGATGCTGAAGTGAAAGTGGATGCTGAGGTGAAAGAAGAGAATAAAGCTGCAGAAGAAAAAAAGGTTGATCAGACATCAGTTGCTAAAAATGAAAAGCAACAGTCTGAACATGAAAGGGAAGCAGAAGAAAAGGATGCCAAATATAAAAGAATGGAAGCTCAACTTGCGGCTCTAATGGCAAACCTTGACAAACAGACAGGAGAGGTAAAGTCTGATTCGGTGTGTTTAAAATGCCGTGAACTACAGGGTGAGGTTGACAGGTTGTCCACACACAACCAAAGTTTGGTAAGCGAAATGTCTAACATTAAAGAATCAAATTTTTTTCGCTAAAAGAAATGAATCTCTATACTTGAAGAAAATAAAAAGTTATGAAACTGAAATTGATTCTTTAACCTGCAAACTAAACGAAAAACTTCAAGTCATAGACTTAGCTCATGACATGATGGCAGAGAAAACAAAAGAGATTTCTGATAAAAACAAAGAGTTGTCAGATGCACAACTCAAAATTGTTGAACTTGAAAAGAAATTGGGTCAATTCAGGGATTCTACTTTTGTTATGAAACGTATGATGGGTGGGTTAAAGAAAAGTAATGACAAGACTAGTGTGGGATTCCAAGGCTTTAATAAAGTCCCACCTCCTCTTAGTCATGATTATTCATTCCTACCTGATGAAGATGAGCTAACAAATTTCATGTCAACAGCACCAAGTAGTTCCACATCAAGTCAAGGAGATGAGTCTGTTAGAGGTGATGCTAAGAAGGATAATAACAGCAAACCAGTTTTGAAAAAAAAAACTTCACAACCTAAGAATAAAAATTCGACTTTTGATAAAAAGATAAATTTTGTTCAAGGAAGTGACATGAAAAAGGAGACAACTGTTATTGAAAATGAATCGAACGTAGAGTTTGCTAAAAGTAAAAACAAAGAAAATACTGAAATTAAGCAAACTGAACCAAATCCTTCTAAGGCATCATCATCACAACCTGAATCTAGTTTAAAGGCTTCAAATAAGAAGTCTTCGAAAAAGATGTCGTGCTTCAAATGTCACACCAAAGGACATGTAGCTAGCTGCTGTCCTAACAAAAAGAATGAAGCACAAGTGAATGAGAGGAAGAGAGAGAAGTCACCAGAGAAAAGTGGTGATAAGCAGGAGAGAGAGTCCAACTCTCCAAAGAAATCTGCTCCTAAGCAACCAGAGAAAGTTGCTGTTGGTGTGGATAAGGCTGAAAAAGGAACTCCACAAGTTCCTCGTTTTCAAAGAAATCAACCTAGATTTCAGCCTAGATCTCCACCAGGCAGATTTGAGAGACCTAGAAGCAGTTCACCAAGAATGAACAATCAAAATACAAATAATTTCAGAAGTCAAGGTCAATATCAAAATCGATACCAAAGTAATGGTGGTCGAAATTTTTATAACAATGGCTTTAGAAATTACAACAATAATGCTTCTTGGAATCAAAATCAAAATTTTCAAAGGTCAAACAGTCCAAACACACATAGGAACCCTCAGGACCAAAGACCTAGTGGAAAACAAAATCAAATTCCAACAGGTCTAAGATCCAAGACTCCAGTTAGGAGTAATGGATATTGGATGGATGTTCCGGTGGTTGGTGAATTTGGACGACCCAAGACCATTAAGGCTTGGGTCCCCCAATCTAACTAATTTTTGGTTGGTGTGTGCAGGAGCTGCTAAGGAGGATTATCAACTTGTGGTATGTTGATAGTGGCTGCTCTAGGCACATGACGGAGGATGCGAGATTGTTGACTGAATTTGAAGATTATGATGGAGGACATGTGAATTTTGCGGGTGCGAAAGGTGGTAGAATTACTGGACGAGGAAAGGTGACCAATGGGAAGATCACACTGGACAAAGTGAACTATGTGGAGCAGCTTAAACACAATCTCATGAGCGTGTCATAAGTCTGCGACAAGGGTCACTCGGTCCATTTTACCAAGAATGAAGCATTAGTGTTGAAACCAGGTTTGGAGATACCGGACGATTGGATAGTGATGCGAGCGCCAAGGAGAAATGACACGTATGTCATGGACATGGGTGCTAAGGATCCGACTGCTGTGGTGGCGTGTTTACTATCAAAAGCATCTGAAGCTGAATCGATGTTGTGGCACAGACGCATGGCCCATATTCACTATCGAAAAATGAATTACCTTTTTAAAAATGAGCTAGTGAAAGGGTTCCAATGCGAAGGTTTCAAGTGGAAGACAAATGTCTTCCATGTCAAAAGGGGAAACAACACAAGAAACCTCACAAATAAAAAACAGAAATTCCATAGATGCCCCTTACGAATTACTTCACATGGATTTATTCGGTCCAGTGAACGTAAGGAGCATAGGTGGAAAGTACTATTGTTTAGTTGTCACTGATGATTACTCACGTTACTCATGGGTTTTCTTTTTAGGTACAAAAGATGAGACAGCAGAGATGTTGATAGATCTTTTTACAAAATTGGAAAACGTCCATGATGTAAAGATCAAGAGGATAAGGAGTGATAATGGCATGGAGTTCAAGAATCGTATTCTGGATCTCTATTGTCTTCGCAAGGGAATTGATCATCAATATTCTGCTCCTTATACGCCTCAACAGAATGGAGTTGCTGAGAGGAAAAACAGGATGTTGATTGAAGCCGCTAGGGCGATGCTTTCAGATTCTAAGCTACCAGTTCTCTTCTGGGGAGAAGCTGTGAATACAGCTTGCTATGTCCTAAACAAAGTTTTGACTGTTAAACGTTTTAACAAAACTTGTCATGAATTAATGTTTAACAAGAAACCAAACTTAGAAGGCTTTAAACCATTTGGATTACCCTGCACCATTGTGCGAAATAAAGATAAACAAAATTTCGGCGAGGTGGCTGACGAGGGCTACTTTCTAGGTTACGTACCTGGTGTCACGGCCCTCGGCCCCGGTTTGACCCGGTCCAGAGCCGCGAGGCAGGGAATCCCGTGGTATCTAATTTAGGCGACAACGAAAGTCTTTTTAATACGGGATCTTTTAATATTAAAAAGACCCGTTTAATATATTACATCAAGTTTAGGGATAAAATCCCATAATTTACAGTAAGATGATTTCACAGGGAAATCTTTATTTTCTCAAAACATGTTTCTTTATTTATTCACATTGAGCCACTTCTCTGAGCTTGTAGTGCTTCACGTCACTTTTCTTGGATCACAACAGATCACCTGAAACATGTTTGAAAAAGGTTTTGTTAGCGGGGAAATACTGAGTGAATCATTCTTTTTATGTAAACCAAATTTCAGTTATAATCCACAGTATTAAGAGCGATTACAATGTTTCTGATATCAAACCAACTACCCACAGTACTTGTCACTCGACCCATTGGCCCTCCCGTTGTCCAATGGTGTCTGTGACTATGGTCATATCACCTATTGGCTAACTCGTTGTCCAATGGTGAAGATTATCAAGTAACGTATACAAAACCCCACATACCGGCTGTAACTTGGTGATTACAAAGACTTAATCCCTGTAATTATAACTTTGAAAATAATTTGGAGTTTTGTAAAATAGTTGATAAAAAGAGAATGACTCACATTGCAGATTTAACGAGCAAAGCATAAGCCTACTGATTAGCCTTGATTAACCTAATTTAACAACAATGCACACACAAACGGGTTAGTAACTAATACAGCAGTTACGACAATTCATGAGATTAAACCCTCACAATGATTTACAAGTGCAATACTTGATAATTCAACGGATTCACGACGAATAACAAAGCATAGTCCGAATTCGAACAGCACTCAAATATTCAAGTCGAAATCACGACGAATAATCAAAGTACAAGCTCAATTTGAGCAGCACTTGGACAATCGTTGGATAGTTATAATCGATCGGACGTTGAGCGATCGAGTTATTACCCTGATTGCGGCAGCACTTCGTGAATTGTGTGTGGTGTGGACTGTTATTGCTATAACTCGACGTACACAGAGAATTTGGACGTCGTTTCAATCACAGAAAGCAAGTGCCAATGTCTGCTATTTATACTGATTTTTGGACACGCTTACGGACCGTAAGCCATTTCCCTTACGGTCCGTAAGGGAAGCAGTCTAAATATAGGGTGGCTAGGTTCGGGACTAGGCTTGCTGAATTGACACTTTGCTCAAACGAATTTTAGACAGCAAGTATTATAGATAATTGTCAACTAGGGTTTACCCCCCTTGAGTTTTAGGGGCCCTGATCCTGATTCCGATTGTTCTAGAAATTTTAGGGTTTATGCAGAATTACTTGGGTGTCTTAATTAGGGTTTCCTTAATAGATAATTATCATCCTAATTATTGATTTTAGTGAGAGTTGTTACATCCTCCCCACCTTAAGAAAAATCTCGTCCTCGAGATTTACTGGAATAAATGAGGATGCTTTCGTTTCATTTCTGATTCCAGCTCCCAAGTGTATTCTGGTCCTCTCTTTGAATTCCATTTGCCTTTGACCAGCACTAGTCGTTTGTGCTTGAGAAACTTAACTTTTCTATCTTCTATCTGTAGTGGTTTTTCTATGAATTTTAACTTTTCATTTACCTCTACATCTTGAAGAGGTACTACCAGGGATTCGTCGGATAAACATTTCTTGAGATTGGATACATGAAATACATCATGTACTCCAGCTAGTTCTTCTGGTAGTTGTAGACGATAAGCAACTGGTCCTATTTGTTGGATTACTGGGAATGGTCCTACGTATCTTGGACTCAGTTTTCCTTTCTTACCGAATCGTACTATTCCTTTCCAAGGAGAAACTTTCAAAAGTACTTTATCTCCGACTTGAAATTCTAACGGCTTGCGACGATTGTCTGTGTAGCTCTTCTGACGATCTCGAGCCGTTTTCAGTCTTTCCTTGATCTGAGTTATCTTGTCAGTAGTTTCTTGTACAATCTCAGGACCTGATAATTGACTTTCCCCTATTTCTGCCCAACAAACTGGGGTTCTGCACTTGCGTCCATATAGTGCTTCGAATGGAGCAGTTTCAATGCTTGAATGATAACTATTGTTATAGGAAAATTCAATTAAAGGTAGGTGGCTATCCCAATTTCCACCAAAATCAATTACACATGCTCGGAGCATGTCTTCCAAAGTTTGTATCGTTCTTTCACTTTGTCCGTCCGTCTGTGGATGATATGCAGTACTCAGATTTAGTCGGGTTCCCATTGCTTTCTGGAAACTAGTCCAGAAATGGGAAGTAAAGCGACTATCTCTATCTGATATAATGGAGAGTGGGACTCCATGTAAAGATACCACTTCATCTACGTACAACTTAGCTAATCTTTCCATGCTAAAGGTTTCCTTCGTTGGTAGAAAATGAGCTGATTTGGTTAATCGGTCCACAATTACCCAAATCGCATCATTACCTTTTTGGGTTTTGGGTAACTTAGTAACAAAATCCATTGTTATGAGTTCCCATTTCCATACAGGCATTTCCAATTGTTGTAGTAGTCCTGAAGGTTTCTGATGTTCGGCCTTAACTTGTGAACAGGTTAGACACTTAGATACGTATTCGGCTATATCCTTTTTCATTCCTATCCACCAGAAATTCTTCCTTAAATCTTGGTACATCTTATTATTTCCTGGATGTACAGTATACCTAGATTTATGAGCTTCTTCTAAAATCTTATTTCTTAGTTCTCCTTGCTTAGGTACCCAAATTCGTTTCTTGTGGAATTTCCAAATTCCATCATTTCCTTGTTCCAATTCTTTTATGTAACCTTTCATTCCTTCAGCATCATCCTTGATTGCTGTTTCCTGAATTTCCTTCAATTGCTCCATTAAATCTATTTGTAGATTTAATCTAAGAGCACGGACTCGCTTTTGCTTCTCATGATACTTACGACTTAAGGCATCTGCGACTACGTTCGCTTTTCCTTCGTGATATTGAATATCACAGTCGTAATCACTCAGGATTTCCATCCATCTTCTTTGCCTCATATTTAACTCTTTTTGCCCAAATATGTACCTTAAACTTTTATGATCTGTATACGCAGTAAACTTACTTCCATACAGATAATGTCTCCAGATCTTAAGGGCAAAAATTATGGCTCCTAATTCTAAGTCATGAGTCGTATAATTCTCTTCGTGCTTTTTCAATTACCTAGAGGCATACGCAATTACCTTCTTGCGTTGCATTAACACGCATCCAAATCCTAACTTTGAGGCATCACAATATACTTCGAAATCTTCTGTTCCTTCGGGTAAGGCTAAAATTGGAGCATTTGTCAATCTGTATTTTAAAATCTTAAATGCTTCTTCTTGTCTAGATCCCCATTCAAACTTAACGGCTTTACAGGTCAACTTAGTTAGGGGTACAGCTATTTTAGAGAAATCCTTAATAAATCTTCTGTAGGATCCCGCTAAGCCTAGAAAACTTCTAATTTCCATAGCTGTTTGTGGGACCTTCCATTTAGTGATTGCTTCTATTTTAGTAGGATCTACATGAATTCCTTCGTGATTTACCACATGACCTAAGAATTGCACTTCTTGCAGCCAGAATTCACATTTTGAGAATTTGGCGTAAAGTTTTTCCTTTCTTAATAAAGTTAAGAGTACATGTAGGTGCTCACAATGTTCCTTCTGACTTTTGGAGTAAATAAGTGTATCGTCGATGAAAACGATCACAAATTTATCCAAGTATGGTTTACAGATTCTATTCATCATGTCCATAAATGCTGCTGGGGCATTTGTTAGTCTAAAGGGCATGACTGTAAACTCATAATGACCATACCTAGTTCTGAAAGCAGTTTTAGGTATGTCTTCCTCTTGTACTTTCAATTGATGATATCCGGAGCGCAAGTCAATCTTAGAAAAATACCTAGCGCCTTGAAGTTGATCAAAGAGATCATCGATCCTAGGTAATGGGTATCGATTCTTAATTGTAACCTTATTTAATTCTCTATAATCGATACATATTCTCATCGATCCATCTTTCTTTTTCACAAACAACACTGGTGCTCCCCAAGGGGATGAACTAGGTTGTATAAACCCTTTGCTTAGTAATTCGTCTAATTGCTTTTTCAATTCTAGCATTTCGGTGGGTGCTAATCGATAAGGTGCTTTGGCTATTGGTGTAGCTCCTGGAATTAGATGAATTCTAAACTCTACTTCTCTATCAGGTGGTAACCCAGGTAATTCTTCCGGAAAGACATCTGGGTATTCTGAGACTATAGGGATGTCCTGAAGTTCCTTACTTTTAGCGTTAATGATTACAGAAATCATATACACCATTTCTTGTTTTCTCGAATAACTAGCCAATTTCATCACTGAGATGAATTTCAGTGGCTTTCGAGGTTTATCTCCTGTAATCAAAATCACCTCTCCTGTGGGGGTACGAATTTCTACGGAATTCTTATCACATAGGATTCGAGCATGGTTGGCTATTAACCAATCCATTCCTAATACTACATCGAATCCAGCTAATTTCATAGGTAACAGATTTGCAGAAAACTTATGGCCTAATAGTTCTATCTTTCCTTCTTGCCAAACTTTATCTATGTTAACAGAATTTCCTTCTGCGGTTTCGACCGTAAAAATCTGCGTAAGGGTGGTTAAAGGTAAATTAAGAGCTTGGCAGAATGAAGTATTAATAAAACTTTGGTTTGCACCAGAGTCAAATAATACTTTTGCAAATACGTCGTGAACTAAGAACGTACCGGCTATCACATCCGGGATGAGTTCGGCTTCTTGAGTGGTCAGTTGGAATGCTCGTGCATTCTTCTTAGTAGCTCCCTCGGTCGTTTTAGCTCTATTGTCTGCTGGTTTAGCTAGCTTAGGACATTCTGGTCTAAAATGTCCGGTTTCTCCGCAGTTGAAACAGACGGTTGTCTTCTTTCTACAATTTTCTTCATCATGTCCTACGGCTTTGCAAAAATTACAAGTTATGTTGCATCTTCCAAAATGTTTCCTTTTGAAACTTCTGCAGAATGGCGAGTTTGAAGATTGCCCTGCTCCTCTTCTTTTGAAACTGGTATTATTACCCGTACGAATTCCTTGGGTAATTTTCTGAACCAAGTCCTTCTTCCTATTTTCGTCTCTTGTACGTACCAGTTCATCAGTTAGGGTATTAGCTAGTTCCACAGCATCGTCAATAGTACGAGGTCTCGCAGCTTTAACGATGTTACGGATCTCACTAATTAATCCCCAAATGTAACGGGAAATGAGTACCGGTTCTGGCGAAGCCAGTGTTGGTACCACTCTAGCGTATTCAAAGAATGTCGAAGTATAACCGCGACAATCTACCCCTGTCATACGATGGCTTAGGAACTTATTTGCCATTTGTTCCTTTTCATATTCGAGACAGAATTTTCTTTCAACAAGATTCTTAAATTCTTCCTAGTTCAGCGCATAGGCTACCCTTCTTCCTTTTGCTTGCAATACAGTGTTCCACCATTCTAGCACCCCTTCTTTGAACAGGTTTGAGGCATACATAACTTGATCTTCTTCAGCACACTTACTTATTGTAATTATTGCTTCGGTTTTCTCTAACCAACGCAGTACTGCAGTTGCTCCTTCGTTACCTACAAATTCTGCGGGTTTGCAAGCAAGAAATTCCTTGTAAGTGCAACCAGGCGTTGCAACTTTCATTTTCTTAGGAAGTGGAGCCTGTTGCGGATTGTTATCATGATTATCATGATTGCCTCCTCCATTTACACTATGTCTAAAGTTATCTTCCTGAGTACGTTTACTAGGAATGATTGGTTGTGGTTCAACAGGTTTCTGAGCAGCAGCCATAATTGCAGGAATGGCTTTAGCTATCCCTTGAGTAATGATATTTTCAATATCTTGTCTAGTCATATACTGGTTTTCCTGATTTTGCTCAGATTGATTCTCTTCATTAACGGGTTCATTACTAGCGTTTTCCATCTGATAATTAGTATAAGTGTAATTTATTAGTGTCAAATAATTGCTAGTTAGATATAACAAAGCAATTACACATAAACACATAAAACCTTACAACACATATCTATAACCAAAATTGTCGATTTTCTCGACTTCTACTTTGTTTGATAGATTATATAGGCGTCAATACACACTATCTTTCTTACAATGTTTTATTTCCCATTTTACAAAGTTAGATTTCACTTTTACTATTATTATACAGACAGACTTTCCAACCCCACTATTCTTTTGATCAACTGGCAGTTCAGTAGTGACGCTCCCTCTCGTCGTACTTCCAAGAGATTTGTTCCCCTATTTCCCGGATCCTATTCCCTGTACCTATCAGTTCTTCACCAAACTGATGAAGTTCGGCCATGTTTTCATAGCTCATTGGCGGGTTGGGGATAGGTTCTGGATCAAATTGAGGAAGTAAAGTATAGGGACTATTGATCATATTTTGGAATTGCCAGTCATTTGTCCACCACTCTTCCATTTGGCCTAAAGGTCGTGTGTGGATTAGTGGGTCTGGAATAGCTGGTTCTAAGTTTATTGGAAATTGGGCTGTGGCAGTGTAAGAGTAGAGATTATTGTTGATAGGTTCTATGACATCACAATTTGCCAGTAGACGATCTATTTCGTCTTGAAATGTGATCTCTTCAGATTGCCTAGAGCTTTCTCCGATCTCTATTCCCTTTTGCTTAGTATCTTCCTTTATTTATATTTCTGCTTGTTTGGAACTCTCTCCAGTCTCTATTTCTTTTCCTTTATTCACGGGATTTTCTATTTTAGGAAGTTTCCTAGTTGTGGGTTTTCTCCTGCGCACTTTCCTCCATCCTACATATCGTCTTCTCTTTTTAGGTTTTGCTTTTTCCAGCGGTGGAGCTTGGAATTCCAGGGGTTCCTCTATGTCAGCAATATAACCAGTAAAGTCGTGGGAGACTTCAATTGGTACTGGGTAGAGGTTGAGATTCTGAAATGCTTCCGATATCTCATTCATGCTGTGTAGCATATATGCAAAATGCACAAAAATGCTAAGTTAAAACTTTGGAACAAAGTTTAACAAATAAACATTGAAGTTTTATTGCATACTAATTTGTACAGAGACAACAGGAAAGAGAGCACACTAGGATTGATTTATTCATTTACGGAGTAGCAGTTTTCTACTAGTTCAGGTTTATTGGTAATTTAAAGGTTTGCATTTTCTGCTACGGTAGCTAGCATATAAAGATTTGCCCATATTTCATCTAATTTATCTTCCCAAGGTGGATTATTGCCTAATTCCTGAATTTCTGGATTAAACCTCACTTTCTTGACTTGGGGTTTCTGGCTTTTTCTAATGATCGAATTTCTTTTCTCTGGGGTAAGAGGATTCTCATATTGTGCTTTACGGACGAAAATTCCTTCTTCCAGATTTGCTGGGGGTTTGGAGGAAGAGGTTCCTTTTTCTTTAGGTGCGGTGTCTAATTTGTGGTAGATTGCAGAAAGCTTTTGTTTACCCATACTGTATCTAACAAATAACCAGTTAATAAGCACATAATCACAGAATAGAAATTAGTAGAATTAAGTATTTTGTTAAATACTTAATTTATAGGCTTAAATCAGTGGCTCGATCAGTGGCTCTGATACCACCTTTTCCCTGTCACGGCCCTCGGCCCCGGTTTGACCCGGTCCAGAGCCGCGAGGCAGGGAATCCCGTGGTATCTAATTTAGGCGACAGCGGAAGTCTTTTTAATACAGGATCTTTTAATATTAAAAATGCCCGTTTGATATATTACATCAGGTTTAGGGATAAAATCCCATAATTTACAGTAAGATGATTTCACAGGGAAATCTTTATTTTTCTCAAAACATGTTTCTTTATTTATTCACATTGAGCCACTTCTCTGAGCTTGTAGTGCTACACGGCACTTTTCTTGGATCACAACAGATCACCTGAAACATGTTTGAAAAAGGTTTTGTCAGCGGGGAAATACTGAGTGAATCATTCTTTTTATGTAAACCAAATTTCAGTTATAATCCACAGTATTAAGAGCGATTACAATGTTTCTGATATCAAACCAACTACCCACAGTACTTGTCACTCGACCCATTGGCCCTCCCGTTGTCCAATGGTGTCTGTGACTATGGTCATGTCACCCATTGGCTAACTCGTTGTCCAATGGTGAAGATTATCAAGTAATGTATACAAAACCCCACATACCGGCTGTAACTTGGTGATTACAAAGACTTAATCCCTGTAATTATAACTTTGAAAATAATTTGGAGTTTTGTAAAATAGTTGATAAAAAGAGAATGACTCACATTGCAGATTTAACGAGCAAAGTATAAGCCTTCTGATTAGCCTTGATTAACCTAATTTAACAACAATGCACACACAAACGGGTTAGTAACTAATACAGCAGTTACGACAATTCACGAGATTAAACCCGAACAATGATTTACAAGTGCAATACTTGATAATTCAACGGATTCACGACGAATAACAGAGCATAGTCCGAATTCGAACAGCACTCAAATATTCAAGTCGAAATCACGACGAATAATCAAAGTACAAGCTCAATTTGAGCAGCACTTGGACAATCGTTGGATAGTTATAATCGATCGGACGTTGAGCGATCGAGTTATTACCCTGATTGCGGCAGCACTTCGTGAATTGTGTGTGGTGTGGATTGTTATTGCTATAACTCGACGTACACAGAATTTGGACGTCGTTTCAATCACAGAAAGCAAGTGCCAATGTCTGCTATTTATACTGATTTTTGGACACGCTTACGGACCGTAAGCCATTTCCCTTACGGTCCGTAAGGGAAGCAGTCTAAATATAGGGTGGCTAGGTTCGGGACTAGGCTTGCTGAATTGACACTTTTCTCAAACGAATTTTAGACAGCAAGTATTATAGATAATTGTCAACTAGGGTTTACCCCCCTTGAGTTTTAGGGGCCCTGATCCTGATTCCGATTGTTCTGGAAATTTTAGGGTTTATGCAGAATTACTTGGGTGTCTTAATTAGGGTTTCCTTAATAGATAATTATCATCCTAATTATTGATTTTAGTGAGAGTTGTTACATCCTCTCCACCTTAAGAAAAATCTCGTCCTCGAGATTTACTGGAATAAATGAGGATGCTTTCGTTTCATTTCTGATTCCAGCTCCCAAGTGTATTCTGGTCCTCTCTTTGAATTCCATTTGACTTTGACCAGCACTAGTCGTTTGTGCTTGAGAAACTTAACTTTTCTATCTTCTATCTGTAATGGTTACACCTGGCGCACCGAATTATTGATTTTAGTGAGAGTTGTTACACCTGGCGCACCGAATAAAAGGGTTTTTAATCTAAAAACTGGTAAAATTGAGGTTGTGTTTAATGTGGAAATTACTTCTTACAAACCTCAACAATCAACGAGTGGACCAGCTATATTATATGATTATGAAAGTGTTTTTAAATCATTTAATATTCCTGAGTTTTCCAATGCAGATGAGTCTCAGCCATGGTTGTAAAACAAGGTTTCCAAGGCCGAGTACTCCCCGAGTAGTCGCTACAAGGTAGGCTGCCGAGGCGACTTTCTTTGACTCCGCCTAATTACTCGGAATCGGTCAAACGCGGTCAATGGATGCCAAAATCGTATCTAGTAGGTCAACTTGGGCCGAGTTTGACTTTAAAAATAATAAAACATGATTTCTATGCCTATCATATTAAAGAAAGAAAATTATTTTCACGTATTTTGTTATAGATATTAGTAACTTTATGTTATTTGACATGTATTTAATTTCCAAAAACTAATTTCTTTATAATTTAACATGTCCGAGTACTCCCCGAGTACTCTCCGCCTAGGTCGAGTACTCTCAATTCCCCGGTCGACCGACTAGGGAGTGCCTAGCGACTTTTGCAACCATGGTCTCAGCTGATTCAAACAGTGATTGGTGGTGATGATGAAGGCGAGTTCATGCCTAGATCGAATGTTGATATGACTGATGCTCCGGAAACTTCCCAAGATGCTACTGATACTGATTCAAGTGACAGTGAACCCGAACCCGATCAGGGGGAGGATTTCATTAATCCATTTGCAGATCAGAACATTCAGGGGGAGGTTGGATCAAACCTGGGTGACAATCTAGTAGTCGATGCTGTTGCTACTACACGAGCAAATAGGGATCATCCAGTTGACATGATACTTGGAGATCCTACTGCAGGTGTTCAGACAAGAAGAAGCATAGCAGCGAATACAGGGTTATTTGTTTCGATTGAAAAGACTGGGATTGTGAACGAGTTCTTGTATAGTTGCTTTATTTCCCAAGAGGAGCCGAAGAACATTCATATGGCTCTTAAAGACAATTCATGGGTTGAAGCTATGCAAGAGGAATTGGCCCAGTTTGCAAAGTTGAAGGTTTGGGAGTTGGTTGATCTTCCTAAAGGTGAAAGAGAGATTGGCACTAAATGGGTGTTTAGGTGCAAGAAGGATGAAAGAGGAATAGTCACGCGAAACAAGGCTCGATTGGTTGTCAAAGGTTTCAATCAGCAAGAAGGGATAGATTACAATGAAGTGTTTGCACCAGTGGCAAGGTTGGAGGCAATTCGTTTGTTTCTGGCTTTCGCAACTTTCAAGGGCTTCAAAGTTTACCAGCTAGACGTGAAGAGTGTGTTTCTTTACGGGAAAGTCCAAGAAGTGGTGTATGTCTCACAACCAGATGGGTTCGTTGATCCAGATTATCCAGATCGAGTGTACAAACTTGATAAGGCTTTGTATGGGTTACATCAAGCTCCCAGGGCGTGGTACGAGACACTGTCTACACATCTGATAAAGAATGGTTTTTAAAGAGGTCAGATTGACAGTACACTGTTCATCAAGAGGAAGAAGGAAGATTTTCTGCTGGTACAGGTGTACGTGGATGACATCATCTTTGGGTCATCTGATGAAAGCATGTGTAAAGAGTTCGAGCAGGTGATGAAGAGCAAGTTCGAAATGAGTGCTATGGGTGAGCTGTCTTACTTTCTGGGATTACAAGTTGAACAGAAGGCGGATGGGATGTTTATTTATCAAACAAAGTATGTGTATGACATTTTGAGTCGGTTCAAAATGAATAATTACTCTACTTCCAACACACCCATATGTGAAAATCACAATCTTGGCCCAGATCATGAAAGTACTGAAGACGTTGATCCTACTCAATACAGGGCAATGATTGGTTCTCTAATGTACTTGACTGCTTCAAGACCCGACATTATGTTTGTCGTATGCTTGTGTGCCAGATATCAGGCGAATCCAAAAGAGTCACACATGAAAGCAGTGAAGCGGATTCTTCGTTACTTGAAGGGGAAACCTAAACTTGGGTTGTGGTATCCAGCTGATAGTGATTTGACGTTTGTTGCTTACACTGACTCAGACTTTGAAGGATGCAAATCGAACAGAAAGTCTACAACAGGTGGTTGTCAGTTCTTAGGAGGCAGGATTGTGTCTTGGCAATGCAAGAAGCAATCTTGTGTGTCTACTTCTACGTGTGAAGCTGAATATATTGCTGCTGGAAGCTGCTGCTCTCAGGTTCTCTGGATTCAACAGCAGATGCGTGATTACGGTTTGGATTTCACTCGTACTCCTATTATGATAGACAATAATGCCACAATTTCAATAACTAATAATCCCGTGAATCACAGTCGCACAAAACATATTGACATACGTCATCATTTTATACGGGATTGTGCTGAAAAGAGATTAACTGAACTTCATCGAGTCGACACAGAAGATAACCTGGCAGATCTTTATACTAAAGCATTTGACAGGGCTCGCTTTGAACATTTAGTCGAACTCAACGGGATGAGGAATCCTGAATAACTGGTTTTTCATAAGAATTTTTGTAAACAGTTTACTTCTTTTCTTAAAAAATCAAAAATACAAAAAAAAGTTGAAAAATAAAAAAAAACATAAAAAAATAGAAAATCAAAAATGAGTTATCACTGTGTGAAAAAGAAGAAATGATAGTACATCGGCAAGTTAGACTGTCACACTGAAGTTGAACCATAAATTGCTTAAGTGTGATAGCAGCTTCATCATATGATGTACCAGTAGGCAAAAGCATGAAATAATTAACTTACCAATGTGATATAAACCTAAATGAACTGAATATGAGTGGGGAACACATCAGTGGTGTATGGTTTAATGACCTTAATTCTTGCGTTGATAGATTGCCAAAATCTGAAGTTTTGGGTCTTTATACTGTTATTTCATCTAGGGATATCTTGGTTGTCTGTCTGTTCAGAACTAAAATTGTACATGACCTCAGGAAAGAAAGTCACTTGGAATTAGCTCATTTCTATTTGAATGTCTGTATGTTGTCCCGATACACACAATTTTGATCTGATTCTGAAATCTTCTCTGAAAAAAGTCGTGTACCTCCTCTGCTGCATCCAGATATATGTTGACCTGGAGGTGCTAGGCAACGACAGTTTCTGCTGCATCCAGATACATGCTGACCTAGCTGTACGTTGTCGCGCTATAGATCTAATACACCCGAAAGAGGCCCTCAAGTGCCCAAAAGAAACCCAAGAAACCTATATCAAACTGAGAAAATCTCATTTGATCTGTATATTATACCATCTCTGCTAAAGATCTATTCTGTTCTCTTCTCAACCTATTCCCAGTTAAGATTTCAGAAATCTGGATTGGACTTGTGAAATATGTGGTAGGAAAGATACTTGCATGATAGAGTGTGTTGTTTATATTTCCATGATTTGATTAATATTTATTTGGGTGTTCATAGTTAAGCAATTAAAACATGATAAAACAGTTTATATGCAGAACTAGACACAGTCAGGATATCTTAAAGGATGACATCAGTATACTCACCTACTACGATGAATCTTTGTGCATACCTTGATCGCGGGGGTATATCCTGCTGTGGGACACGCTAGTATTTCAGTAAATAATATTACCTTAACGTATCATATGGTAATGGTACTTGAAATGTTCATGCATTTTGTTTAAGTGGAAAAACATACCGGTAATCGTCTTGAACTGCTTTTCACGAAAAATTAACTAAAGAATTATCTAATAGTGTGAAAACAGTTTGATTTTGTTGATATGATCTTCTTACCGGTGATTCTCACAAAAATAGAGTGTTCATTGCTTTTGTATTTACTTGCTTTCAGAAAATATAAAAATCCAAAAATAGTGTCTTTTCACTACTAGAAAAATGGACAATTGTGACCAAAATTTGCTATCGAAAAAAACGGTAGCAACTTTAGCCACCGATTTGCCATGGAAATGCAAATAAGCGTACTTACCAAGATATGGTAGCAAAGTGGTTAGAGATTTTGCCACCTTTAAAATTTCGGTTGCAATTTGTGGAAAATACGCAAAATGATGAAAAATAAAAAGGTAACTTTTTAATTGTGACCGTCTTAGTGGTGGCTAACAAAAAAATTGAAATAGGCGGGTTAAATTTTCGAGGATCTGTACGCTTCAAACATCAATTAATTAGGGATTAGGGTTTTCACTAAAGAACTCCCCTCCTAAAATTTTAACCCCTGCTTCTCCCCTATGTTTGGCCGATCGAAGAAGTCTGCTCCCACATATCTAATCTGATCAAAGAACTAAGCCGCTTGTAGAACAAACACACGTAATTTTACCTTTCAGGTAAGGTTTTCTATCACCTTTTATTCATTTTTTGATTTCGATTGATTTTCAGAAATTGAAGAAGGAATCTTGAGTTTTGTTGATTTAATTTATGTTTTTGAAATGAGTTTGTGTGATTTTGTTAATTTTCTATTTGATTATGTTAACAAAAACCCATCTTGACCTAAACCCATCTTGACCTAAACCCATCCTAACCCATTACCCAAACCTGCCCAACCCACCCATTTTGCCACCACTAACTGTATGATTTACATCCATTAGGCGACCTCATGGATATAGGATATATGTTGCGAGTAATGTTAGAAAAGTTGTTTTAAAGGCTGATGTTGGTTGTTCCAGAGCAAGCATATAGAAGACTTATAGATGGATCTCTTGGATATATCGATTTTAGTTAAACTTTTCACTGCAGTATACATTAAAACCTATTAAATCTCTTTTTTTTTCAAATTTGTGACAGTTAGATGAGTAGCCGAAGAAGGATGAGGTTTAGCCGGCGGTCATCTTGTAGTTATGTGTGTTTGAGAAAGAGAGAGAGAGAGAGAGAGAGAGAGCCAATCAATCGCTCCCGAAGACAACAAACATTTTGTTTTTACATCAGCACATTAAAGGTATGTGGTGGTAATGAAAATTGGAAATGTTGGATGGTGGTGATGGTGGAATTGTAAATCGGAAAATGGTGGATGGTGCTCATTTGAACAAATATCAAAGGAAAGTTGTCAAATATAATACGTTTTCATTTAATAGTATAAATTCTAGTTGCAATATATTTTGACGCCAACGCTGCCGCAAAGCGTGGCGGTTATAATACTAGTTTGAACCATTCATTGCATTCAGAAAAGTAATGCTCCAGATTTTAAGCTGCAAGGACTGTACAGTCCAACATCTTTTGGAATCTGCATCAATTCTTCGTAAGGTATTATACTGTAATGATTTAATAAACGCAAAACTAATTCTTTTTAGAATATAATATGTAGCCCCATTAGTTTGACCCACTAGTTTTCTTTGTTTGACTTGTTAGATATAAAATATAATCCAAAACAACCAAGTGAATACAGTCCTGACATTACTGTAAATCTTTCTTTTTTGTAGCTCTAGGACATTATTGGAGAAGTATCTGAAAATGAAGCTATGCGTTTTAGAAAACATAAGGTGATTTATACAGTTTTTGTTTTGCGGGGCATCAGTAGGGGTGTTCTTCGGGTTTTGGGTTTTTTGGTTCGGTTGTTTGGGTTTTTTGCTAGGAAAATGTGACCCTATAACCGACCCGTTTAAAGTTCGGTTTGATCAGGTTTGGGTTGTTCGGGTTAGTTGAAGTCGGGTTGCTCGGTTTTCGGTTTAGATGTAAAATGAAAATAATTGTTTTTTGGTTTACAAAATATCATCAAAATTCATATTGCTACCAAAAAATATCATCAAAATTTAAACATCATTCGACAATATGATATTACAAAGTTCAAAAGTCCTAAAACTTAATTTTCTAAATACCAGAGACTCCAGACCAAAACACATCTATAAGAAAAGACAATATATGTTTGGTTTTTTTCTTCGAATTACGTGTTTCGGGTTTATCGGGTCGGATTTTTCGGGTTTTTTGGCTGGGAAGAAGTGACCAGAAAGCCGACCCATAGCATAGTTATTGATAGCGCTGATAGCGTTTTCTATCGCCCGCTTCGTAGCGAAGCGCCAAGGTCTCGCAATTTGAATAGCAACTGAAAGATTGGTGCAGTAGATATTGATCTTGCAATATAATTGGTGTACAGGTTTGCTTGAATCTTTATTTTGTTAATTTTATCTATTTTTTGGTTTATTAAATTATTATCGTTTTGAGTAAAATTTGTGGTTTAAGTTGCAGACCTCATGGGCAGCATGCAGTAGTTTTGGCTGATGATGCGGCAAGGTACATGGAAAACCGCTATCATCGTAACTTTCCGAGTCCAGGCCCGATTGTTAGCGGGTCAAAGCAAATTTATTTGACATTTCCAGCCAAAAGCACCTTCACCGAAGATGACGTTTCCAACTACTTCAGGTAGAAACTCGTAGCTAGAGGTGAAAAATGGGCGGGTCAGGCGGGTTAGGTAAGTGGGTGATCGGTCAAAACGGGCTAGTTAGGCTGACTTGAAACAATATTTTACCTAGAAATTAGATTTTAATAATAATCATTGTGTCAAGTAAGATTACAAAAATTATATTATATCAAGACTCTTTTAAGTTAACTTCTTGTAAATGTTTGACCCGTTTGATACGAAACTGACATTGCTTTTTTTTTTTACTTTTTTTTTTCATGGCTATATTTTGTAGTAACTTTGGCCCGGTTCATGATGTGAGAATTCCTTGTCAACAAAAACGGATGTTTGGATTTGTAACGTTTCAAAATTCTGAAACGGTGCAAATGGTTTTGTCAAAAGGGAACCCGCATTATGTTTGTGGGGCGTGTGTTCTTGTAAAACCGTATAGAGGAAAACTGAAACTATTTGACAGGTAACTGTTATTCCTTCAAGTGTATCACTAGTCCTACTTTAACGTTACCTATACGCAATACACATAACTCTGTTTATGTTATTGTTTTATTTAGAAAATACTTTGAGAAGTTTGAGGCTCCATTGTGTTACAATTCTATTTTCTCATCGGGCTTGTTTATGCGGTGGTGACGCCACTATTGATTCTATTTATCTTGGTTTTCTTCGGGCTAGCATTCGTTGTGTATCGCAATCAGGTAAAGAACCCAAGTGGATGGAATTAAAAAGCTTACATTACATTATATAAGACGTCTATGTTGAATGCAGGCAATTAATGTATACAACCCAAAATATGAAAGCAGAGCGGCATTCTGGCCTGATCTCCCTGGACGTGTGATCACGGCATTGATTATATCACAAATACTTTTGATGGGTTTGTTGAGTACAAAACACGCTGCTGCTTCGACTCTGGTTCTCCTTGCACTTCTAGCTCTGACAATGGGGTTCCATATCTACTGTAAAGGTAGATTCGAACCTGCGTTTACCAGATATCCGTTACACAGGTATGCATGCAGGAAAGTCTTGTTAAGTTTTATCGATTTGTCATGTAACTCTTTCTTTGTGGGGTTTTCTGCAGGAAGCTATGAATAAAGACACTCTTGACCGAGTAAAGGAACCGAACCTGAGCCTGAACCTGAAAGGCTACCTTGAGTATGCTTACATTCATCCTGTTTTCAAGGATGATGGTTCTGACGATCACTATGAAGATGAGACTCCCATCGTACCCACTAAAAGACACACCCGCCCTGAGCCTAGCAAGACAAATGAGGAGGAGATCCTTCAAGAAAAGCATAAGCCATGAATGAACGTGTTAAAGTTGCTACCCAATGAAAGCAACGTTCTTTATAACATATATAATGGTTAACGGGTGGAGTGGTACTGCTGAAAAAGATGAAGAAAAAGAAAGATTCAATGGAATTATTGCGGGGTTGTTGGCTGAAAAAGAAAAAAGATAAGCAATGTTAACTGCTACAGTTTGAAGATAGGCTATAAACACTTGGTTTTGAATGTTTAGATGCTTATCTTTTTAGGATAATTTTAGTTATTTTATGTTTTAGTTGGTATTTTTTATATGCTTTTGAAAACGAGATGTTTTATATAATTTTAGAATTTTATTAGACTTTTTTATGTTATTTGTAGTTTTATTTATATGTAATTTTGAAATCAGTAAATGGTAGCAAATAAATGGTAGCAAATAACTATACCAAGGTGGTCACAATTGTGTAAAAAATGGTGGCTAAATGGTGGTAATATCGGTGGCTAAATGGTATCAAAACTCGCAAATTTTATAAAAAAATGGTGGCAATATCAGTGGCTAAATGGTATGAAAACGCGTCACAACTCGGTGGCAAACAAGGCGGAGCGTAGCAAATATGAAGCGGTGGCAAATAATTTTGACCAATTTTGTGGTGGTAAAAATAAAGTAGCAAAATATAAAAATGGTGGCTATTTGGTGCCAATAGGGCAATTGACACGGGTGTTTTTGTCACCGTATTTTCGGTGGCAAACTGGTGACAACAAGGAAATTGCTACCATTTTATAACCAAAAAATACATGACAAAAGCCATGTTTTCTAGTAGTGTTTTTTTGTTTAAAATTCTTTTAACGTACGAAAAACTGTTATTCTTGGAAGAATGGTTACTGATAGGGGGAGACGGTGTTAGAAAGTGAGTTCAAAATTTCAAAATCAGGCAGGTTCTTCTGTGTTGAACAAAAAGTTTTGCGTGTTGGTGATAAGTTGAAAATGCTTAATCTGTGATACAGTTTAACTATCTCTTGAATAATAATAATTTATTTAACTTTGTTGAAAAATTCTTATGGTTTCTCGAGATGTTTGTTTTATAGTATACGGATTGAAGCAGTATGTTGCTGAGAAGTTGCTGTGAAGATGAGAGTTTGATTGGATGCATGGTAGAACCTCCTTTCTACATTGCAGACAAAGTTGAAGAGTTTGAAGATTGCTGTGCAAATGCTAAACTGGAGTTTACTCAAGTGCTAACATGTTGAAGATTTGGTGATTGGATGCATCAGCTTAGGGGGAGTCTGTTGCTGACAAAAGCTATTGAAGCTAAAGCTATCCAAAGACCAAAGACAGTGCAACATTACTTGACGATTGCAAGAAGACCGAAGACAAAGTTTTTTATGAAGCTATTGTCAAGGGGGATTTTGTTGGTGCATATTTGTGACAACAGCTTAGATTTGGTCTATGGATATCTTGTAATTAGTTTAACGATAATCAATAACATATGATTTACGTCCCCTTTTTACTCGCTCGACCCATTTCGGTTCGCGTCAGCAAGTGGTTTATATCAAAAACATATTTTTACTCGCTTGAGCCATTTCAGTTCGCGTCACCAAGTATTTATTATCAAAACTCATTTTTACTTGTTTAACCCGTTTCGGTTCGCGTCAGCAAGTATTTATAAACAAAACTCATTTTAACTTGTTAGACCCGTTTCGGTTCGCGTCAGCAAGTATTTATAAACAAAACTCATTTTAACTTGTTTGACCCGTTTCGGTTCGCGTCAACAAGTATTTAAAAACAAAACTCATTTTAACTTGTTTGACCCGTTTTCGTTCGTGTCATCAAGTATTTATTATCAAAACTCATTTTTACTTGTTGGCCAGTCTCGTGCGCGTCAGCAAGTGTTTATAAACAAAACTCATTTTTATTTGTTTCACCCGTTTCGGTTCGCGTCAATAAGTATTTATTATCAAAACTCATTTTAACTTATTTGACCCGTTTCGGTTCGCGTCAGCAGGTATTTATAAACAAAACTCATTTTTACTTGTTTGACCCGTTTCGATTCGCTCAGCAAGTATTTATTATCAAAACTCATTTTAACTTGTTTGATGCGTTTCGGTTTGCGTCAAGCAAGTATTTATAAACAAAACTCATTTTTATTATAAGGGTGTAAGTTTTACTTACCTTGCGTCCAATCATGTTTTCTCGCGTCTTTGACCCGCTTGACCCATTTCATTCCAAGCTCCCACCTAGCTTGTCAAGAGTCAAACTATCATATATCACCCACAAGATGGTTAGATTAGTCATCCAACATCATGACCATCACACCTCATGGACTTTATACTATATTTTTCATCCAATTCTAATGTAGGCCAAAAAGTCAAACTGCCAATTAACTTATAAAATGCACTAACAAGTTCAATGATACTTATTTTGGAATAGTATCAAACACTTGGTGGACATCATTTTTAGGCTATCATTTTAGCTAACTTTGACATACAAAAATCACCATGTTTCTTTCAATTCCACAAGTTTATACATTTCAACATCAAGTTAATACAAACTTTCAATTGTCATGAGCTAATTCATGATTTTGACCAAATAACCATGGCTTCATCTTTCATGTAAAAAACTAAATTCTAAACATATATGAACACTTAATCAAACCTCTAAATAATTTAGGTAATTTACACATACAAACAAGTATGGTGATCATAAGCATCAAAACAACATCAAATTTTATTATATCATAAAAACCCATTTCATGTCTTGTATGAACATATACTTAAATATCTAAATTGTTCAAGTATTTCACATATACTTGCAAGTATGATGATCATACACATAATTTCATTATCAATTTCACCATACTAACAAAAATATTAAACTCAAGGTTACCTGTTGGTGCATATTTGTGACAACAGCTTAGATTTGGTCTTTGGATATCTTGTAATTAGTTTAACGATAAAAAGTTAGCGGGTTTAGCTTGGTTTAGCTTTGTAATAGTTAGTTGTAATGTTTGGGCTAACTAAACCCAGTTTGGGTCTAGGGAATGAATTGGGCTTGCCCAAGTAGTAAACCCAAGTCCAACTTGTAAACCTTGTGTTATATAAACAAGGTTAGACATTAGGGTTCAGGTTAATCAGTTAATCAGCCAAAACAGAGTTTGAGAGGCATTAGAATTCGTGAGAGCTAGACTTGGACGAATTTGAGTGTGTGAGGATCTTGATTGATTGTAATCAGTTTGATAGTTAATCAACAAAGATCCAGTTCGAAAGTGATTTCTGTTCTTCTACTTATTTCTGTTATATTCTGATCAAGAGGATTCCGCACTCTTGATTGGAAAGACGATTATGTGAAGATCCATACACATCAAGGGGACCTACATTGCCACCTTCAAGTTCATCCACATACTTTTCATCACCAAAACAAAAATTACAACATACTTGTTCATGCATGTGATTTGGCCCTAATTCACCTTTCAATTTGAAGAAAATGATGAACTAGGTTTTTCTCCATCTCTTTCTCTTCTCTAGTTTGACATACACACACACTCACACTATGTGTGTGTCGTGTTTTAATTTTTATGTTTTAAAACACGTGTTTGATTTTTGACAGGTTTGGTCCTTCAAGTTTAGTTTTGATTATATAAGGCTACAACTCATTGTTTTATTACCTATTTACATGTTACTAATTAGGTTATTTGTTCATAGTTATTTTGTTTACGTGTTAACTTTTACCACCAATGGTATTTACCCGCTCATCCCTAATATATTTGGTTTAGTTACCAAATCCGTTTTTGGGATGTTACATAAAACCCCTCAAATCCTTCCATCTCCGTGTTTGTGACCCTGTGCTTTGCAAGAAATTCATGCTAATAGTTGTTTGGAGAGTTCCTCTGCACTAATCCAAACGTTGAGATCTTCAATCACAACACAATTCTCATTATGGTTGGTGGAAATTGGAGAGTTCGTCCAACTGAAGACCATTTTGACCCATATCGATTAAACCATGGTAAGTATTGCATGTTCTATTCGGTGTATATCAAAGGATGAAACTTGGCGTATCATACTACTTACATTGTTGTATCTCTTGTTGTATTTGTTTATAGACGACGAAGTTACATTGTTTACGTTGAAGATATTCCATCGAGGTGAGTTTACTCAACCTCCGCACTGGAACTACCTGCCAGGTGACATTGCATATATTGATTTTGCCGATACAAATGATTTTGGAATAGACGTCTTGGAAGAGATGGTTAAACAGGTTGCTTATGATGTAGATATTATATTTTACTTTCATTATAAAGATCCTAATTTGTCACTGGATTATGGTTTAAGAAGTTTGATAGTTGATGGTGATTTTGAAAATATTAGAGCTCATATCCAATCAGGTGTTAAGTTAATTGGGATTTATGTTGAACATTGGGTTTTATGGTTGATGTTAAACTCCAACCAATCATCTCAAGAGTTAGCAGATTTGCCTCCATGTCAGGATTCTGCACTTTTGCCTCCATGTCAGGTGAATGCAGTTTTGCCTCCATGTCAGGATTCAGTTATAATTGAATCTAGGGAACCACTTCCTTTAAGTCCTAGCTTTGGTCTAGAATTTGACATTAGTGATGATCTTAATGACCCACCCGGATTAGAAGAAGGGTTAAATGATGATATAGAAGACAAAGAAGAAGGTGATGAAGGATTGGAAGAATCAGACAAGGATGATGCTGACTACATGGTAGTAGATGACAATCCTGGAATGGATAGTTTAGAAGTGGACATGAGAAACTTTAAGGCAATGGTTGATCATGATGCAGCGAAGGCTAACCTCAACGATGATTCTTTTGATGAAGAAGATGAAGAGTATAACGATAATATGGACAACTTTAATATTGGTTGTGAAAACTCAGACGATGAGGGTTGTATGCTAAGCGAGACAGCTAAGAGATTTCGGAATCGAATAACGAAAAAAGAGTGCACCCTAATCCATTCTATGTTGGCCAACTCATCGAAGATAAGCATCAGATTAATCAAATTGTTGAAACATATGCTCTTAATTTTAGAAGGGAAATTTACATTGGTAGAAATGAACCACTAAGGTATAGGGTAGTATGCAAAGGGGAAATTCCGAAACTAGTAGGAGTTGAAGGTGTAGAAATGGAAATTGGCCAAAACAGTGGGGATCAGCTTGCAAAACCTAAACTTTGGAAAAGGAAAAGGAAAACAAAACCTACATGCCCCTTTACTATTCAGATCTCTAGACAATCAATCCTAGATGCTTAGTGTGTGAAAACAATTCAGCTTGAACATAACTGTCTGGATACACGAGAAGTAGGGCTCTACACCAGAAGCTTCATGGCTAAGGAGATTCAGCCGATAGTTGAAAGCAACCCTCATATACCCATGCGATTGTTAAGATATTCTCCAGAAAAATCATCAGGTGCAAGTTTCAATTATGAAAGTGTTTAGAGCAAAATGTATTGCTTCGGCAAAAAATATTGGTGACTATCGAGATTAGTATAGGTTGTTGAGGACCTATTGTGATGAATTGTTAAAGGCTAATCCATGTAGCTCAATTAGGATTGACGTGGAGCCATATGCAAATTGTGGTAGTGATGTAAGGCAATTCAAGAGGATTTACATATGCTATGCTAGTATGAAGAGAGGTTTCCAACTTTGTGGCAGAGAAAAAACTAGGATTTGATGGTTGTTTCAAGAAAGGTCCATATCCAGGATAGTTGTTGAGTGTTGTGGATGTGGATGGCAACAATGGTATATATCCACTATGTTTTGCTTTTGTTGAATGGGAATGTTATCAAAGCTGAGCATGGTTTTTGAGGAACCTGCAAGAGGATCTTGATTGTACCGTGGAGTCTAACTTCACATTTATCAGTGACCGACAAAAGGTATGTCAGTTCTTATGTCTTTTCTTATCCTTGTCTTGCAGGGTCTTAATTGTAGTGAGGATCTTATGTTTGTTCTTATCTTTGTCGTGCAGGGTCTCATTCCAGCGTTGAGAAGGATTTTCCCTTAGCCAGAACATGGGTATTGTTTGAGGCATATACACGAGAACATGAAAAAGCAATGACCGAGAGTTGTTTTTAAAACATGTTACGAAGAGTGATTTGTGTCAAGTGTGTTATGATTTTATTGATATTTTAAGCCCATTTTACACATTATTCAAGTTTTAAATTTATAAAAACACGATATTCTTCTAACACTAAACACACACTTGGGCAAGTGCACCCATCGTGAGCGTAGTATAGCGTTGGTAATATACCGAGGTCGTCCAAGGACATAAGAGCTTTTAGTACTGGTTTATCCTCAACATCTAATCAATCTAACATTTTTGAGAAAATATTTTAAACATGAAAAATAAAAACTAAAAATGCTGAAATAAAAATAAAATAAAAACAGACAGTCAAGATAAATCACTTGGACCCGACTCGCCTTTAATGTATCCTTTGATGATTTCCGCACTTTTGCACTTTTTAAGAGATTATCTTAGTTATAGTAGTAGGCCCCTCTTTTGAAGGTGACGATACCCTCAACTCAGTGGTTTGAGTCAGCAAGGACACAATCCCAAAAGGGTCGAAATATTGAAAGATAATTAATTAAGTTATTAATGCGAAAAGTGGTAGGCCCCTCTTTTGAAGGTGACGTTACCCTCGGCTAAGTGGTTTGAGTCAGCAGGGATACAATCCCAAGTAGCCAGTTAAATGTATTAATAGTAGTTTACATATGAGGGGATCAAGCCATTCGCACCCCCGCCATCCAATACCAGTGGGTATTGAAGGAGGTCTTAGTAAGCTTGACCTAGGTCCTTGCAGGATCTATACACTAAACAAGGAAAGAACCTTACTAAACCATTCCCTTAACCCCCGACCAGGTAGCCAACATATCTCTATATAGACCGTAGAGATATGAATGATGTAAATCTTTTACTTTATATAGACAGTAAAGTAATGCCACGACACAACAGAAAAATGATAAAGAAGTTTCACCTTCAACATAAGAAACTAGTTATTAAAGTCATTAATAAAAAACCAAGTAAAAAGTGCGAAAAGATTAAAAATCAAAAGTAATACATTAAAGACTTGTCTTCACCAAGTGATGTAAGAGACTTAGCCAAACATGGCCTTTGATTGACAAGAACTCTTACTACACACACTCTAAGGTGGATGATGGATGATGGTGGTGGATGTGGGTGTTGTAGTGGTGGAAAAGTGGGAGAGAGGTGGTTTGCCAAGGGATGCCTTTGAAGTGAACCAAGCACCCCTATTTATAGCCTATACAGAAACCCGGCCACGGCCCCGTGTCTAGCGGACACGCCCCCGTGGCCATCCTTTTCTCTTCCTTCATTAAATACTTTTGTCAGCATAGGGTTCAACACGGCCCGTGTCTAGCGGGCACGACCCCGTGTGCAGAAGCGTATCTGTACTACCAAGATTTTGCAAGATTCTATGAATATAGAGGTGTACTTTACTTTAATTTTTTTTCTATTATAGAAATTCCAATGTGATGGTATTTTTGTTGTTTCCTCTATTATTTTCTCTATATAATATATGTAACGCCCTGCGTTTTCAAACTTCCTACATTTAGAAACCTTACGTGAAATTCTAACTTTGGAAATCTTGTGTTCTTATAACCATTCTTTCATTGTAATCGTTGTAAAATACGGAACTTGCTTCGTAAATAAAACTTGTACATTACACTTTTTACCTAGTTAAATCATGTTTTATTTCATATTTCACCTTGTTACAAGTTAGGGGAAACATTGTTGCATATTAGTACACAACTTAATTAACAAAATCACTCATTATAATGTTCTAAAAATAAAAAAAAATAAAGAAATATGGCAGCCCCAATTCAACAAAATTCAGCCCCATATAGTTGGGTTTTGTGGGCTAGTTTCAAGGTGTAACCCCTTCTAAACACTTCCAAAGCCCAACCCATTGAAACCCTAATCCTTCCCCCTATAAATACCCCTTATAACCAGCCTCCCTACCACTTTTGCAACCCTAAAAACTCACAAAACATCCACCAAACCGTAGCTGAAAGCAAGGGTTCGAGTAGATTGACACCCCTTCACGAAAATGAGCATAACTCACTCAATTCTTATCCGATTCACTCGATTCTTTTTCCTACTTGCTTGTATAATCATGGGGTTCGATTCCTAGACTTCTCCTTGGAGAAATCAGACCTGGAAATGCCCCGAAATAGTCCATAAACTTTCTGTTTGTTTTTATGTTCATCAAAAACTTGTTTAAACCTATGCAACTTGTGTCTAACACATCTCATACCTATGTCCTAATGCTTACAACTTATCCCATGGTTGGTTAAGCTTAAAAACAAGGTTGAGACATTTAAAATCAGAGGATTAAACCTCATAAACTTGGTGTTTTGTTTAGGGTTTTTAACCCACAAGTCATGTCAAACTTTGTCTTTGATACATGAGTGATTATGGAACAACTTGGGTTGTCCAAACATACAATCCTCACATGATTTGATGATTTCTCTTAGTTAGTGTGTATATTTCTTATTCTTTATTGTATGTTCATGACCCTCCTTGGTTGTTTTTTTTACATCAAGTGTAGTGGTGAACACATAGAGGTGCCTAAATGGAAGACTTGATCTTCCTACCTCCTACATGACTTCTATGACATTTAGAGGTACCAAAATGAAGATTTTAATCTTCTACCTCATGCTTGAACTATTGGACATATATTATATAACCTAAATATATTATTCGAATAATCGAATCTTTGATGATGAACTAGTGTTCATATGTCGGGGTACTAGATTACATCATCCTAGACTATGATAACTTGTCACGATTCTAATGGAACCTTGTTCCATGAAAACATCTAAACTCCTTCGAGTTTCCTAGTGTCAAGAACAAGCATCATATGTACTAAATGATTATTTTCCATGTTATTCTCATATCTTATTTTTATGTTGTTTTAAACACCGAATCTCGACTCTAAACATACTTGAACCTTAACCCTTATACATTCGGACTCTAAATCTCTACTCGTCAACAATTGGATAATCGGAAAACATATGCAAACTTTGTGAGTATACTCGTATTTCCCCCTTTTTACTTTTACCACTTTTGGGGTGTAACATGTTTACCTATTAACTTACACATGAACACTTTGTTAAACACATGAACGTTCCTATAACATGCTTGTATACGTGATGACTTGATACTTTAAACTTGGGTTATTCTTATGTGTTGAACTTATCATTAACTTCGTACGAGCCAAACCTTGACATATGTAGCGCTATAGGATTAACGACCCGCCCGTAAACTTGAGGTTATGTCTTGAGCATATTGCGTTTTCTTGGTTTGATATGTTAGACACATGCCATGTTTAATGTTTATCTTGAATCATATGCTTGCCATGAGGAATTGTTCACACTTTTTATCTTATGCTATGTACGTACCAAACTTGTATACTCGCCTTTGCTTTTGCATTGAATTGTATTTTTAAACATGTTACAGGTTGATGATGATGCTATGAAATGAAGTAGCATTGATGCCTAGATACTCACTTAGACGTTTAGGTTTGAAGTGTTGTATCAATTTTGTTATGTTATGTTGAACAATGTTGTTATTTGCTTTTCTTGTAATGTTTTGACAATTTATTTTGGAAATGAAATTTGGATTATTAAATTATTGTCACAAATAGCGTTATGATGTCTCGAGCAATCTTCACACTTCGTCTCATCCCGATGTTTCCGCCATTGGTTGGGGTGTGACAGATTGGTATCAGAGCCATAACTATAGGGAATTAGGAAAAGTAGGAATGCTTTCACCTAGTCTATAGTTTTAGAGCCTTATTCGTATGCTTTGCTTGGACTACTACATGATACCTTATTTGTTACTTATTTATGCTCTTTTAAACATGTATGTTACTCATGTGTAATATTTGACATGTTATTCGTACGCATTAAAGCTTGTTCTATTATGTGTTAACACTTGTTTTATCATTTCATTATTTAAGTACCATTCTTGATATGCTTTCTTATGTGTTTATACTTGCTTGTGTATTTCCTTCAACACACACTTCCCTCATGCATTTTACTTGATTATTCTAAATCCGACAACACTCATATTGTACAAATGAGACGAATTCACCAAAATAGGCGTGAAACCCACAATTTAGTGAACGACTCTCAATCTACCTATTCTTTTTTTTTTTTACACGAGATATCGCGATTAAGCTAGGAGTGAAATCCACATCTTAATGGTAAATCTCAAATTTCAAGTTCTAGTGGACCCTCGTCAACACGTCGAAATTAAATTTTGACCCGACGAGTACCAACCACACTTAGGATACGAAATCGTCAAGTTAGGGGTGAAACCCGCACCTTGTCGACTAGTTCCACTCCTTGGCATTTTTTTCATAAATCCCGCCAAGTCTCGAAATTTCGATTGATTTGGGACATGTAGTAACCGGAAGGGTAAATACCGTTAACCGACTTGTCGGCGAGAGTATTTTACCTATTAGGCCAAAGCATGCTCCTCAAATTCAAAAGACTTTTCGACCACTTTGGTTAGTCAAAGTTCCGTTTTGGAACACTCCAAACTTTGGTCAAACATGTGTTTCTATTGTTCATTTTATACGATGCAATCTTTCAACCTCGAGTTTACCTTTGATTTCTCTTTTCACACGCACAACATATCGAACCTTGTCGATACATTTATATATGCATGATTTTCATATAATTTAAATTCATATTCCTTGTAACAACTAGTGGAGAGGTATCATCGAGATTGGAGTGACTTCCTTAGCTTGACGATTGACTCCACCCCTCTTCCCTTAAAACGACTTCACCAACGAGTTAGGGGTGATTCCCTTACTTAGGTGACCGTTACCCAAAACTTATCTTTCAAAATATTTTATTATGCAAACCCGATCATGTTTTATACCTAAATCATTTATCATTATTCAAAATACCTACTTATACCGATTTCAAAATACATTGTTTATCAAACGTACTTCTTATTCTACCATCCATTTTCACTCAAATCATATACACGAGATTCTTAATCATGTCTTTACCGTTTTACTACACGAATTTCCAAACCTTACGAAATGCTACCTATCAATTTAATCGGTCTAATGAATCTCTTGCCCATGAACTTCACATCTGATTTATTAACTGAAACACGTTCACATTATATCATCATACTAGAGACTTCCACTCTTAATCGAAATCAAACTAACCTTTCTCAATTACTTATAAGACCTCATAGATGTTATATGACCGTTTACCAAATACTCTTTCCAACATCAATAAATCCTTTGTTAAAATTATTTTTAAACAATCACTAAGTTCTTTTACTAAATTTCTTTTCTAAGGGTCGACGTTTTCACAAGAACTTTCAAAGTCCAAAATTTTCATGTTTTGATGCAAATGAACCAAACCCGTTATAAAAAAAATAAAATAAAAAAAAACCTTCTCTACAACGCTTAACTCGTCATCCAAATTTCAAAACACGTGGGCTAGAAGACTTCATGGGGACCGACAATTTTCAACATACGTGAACTTCTTTTTTTTTTTTTTTTTTTTAAACAAAAGTAGCATTTCAATCATTACAAAATACGTTAAGCATGACCAATGAGTACTTTATGTTCCTTTACATATACAAACTATATTCTACCTTTCAAACCAAGCTCAATCTAATTTTGATTCGACAAACTCAACGTTTTGTTTAAACAACTATACATGCACATCATCATACACATTTTAGTCGATATCTCGCGATAACATCATTTATATCGTTCGTATCTACATACTTAACCTTTTTTTTTTCTCTACAATGTCTCAACGTACACCATATACGCAATATTTATTTTTCATACCTACACCTATGTTCATACCTTTTATGCTTGTACTCATACACATACTACTTATACGTTTTACGCTTCTGCTTATACACATACTACTTACACGTTTTATGTTTATGCTCATACATACATGCGTATTCATACTTAAACTTATGCTCATACTTTCATCCTTACTCATGATTCGTACATTCGTACCTATACGCGAGCGTAATCCGAGGGATTCGCTTACGTGGGTCCCATACATGCTTAAACATAAACATGCTTACATACGACATTCTTCTACGTACACATTCTTATTTTCAAATTCATGTATACCTTGATTCATACATAACTAGTACAAGCTATGTGGATCATGCGACGATCAGTATAATCGCGGGTGCACACGGGATTATAGTGATAGGCGTATGAGAACCATAGAGTGTACTACTATGTATGGTAAGACACGGAACGTAACATGACCCCGAGTAACGAAACGGACGTAATGTGGTTAAAACATGGTGGATACGCCGCTGGTACTTCCTATATATAAGTGTTTTCACCATGTTACCAAACTTTCGTAAAACGTGCCATGAGAAATTCAGTGTGTTGCAGACCTTTTGGACCTAATACAACTTCACGCAACTCACAAACGCATTATATCCGATTATTCATGACGAGACTTCATCCTTAACACACTATGTTCATCTATCCAACACTTATGCTATTCACATACTTGTACTCTTTAAGAGCCATTCGTTCATTCTATACTCGTATTATTTTATACAAAACTCGTTCGCAATCCAGCTTGTTTAAACATTTGAGTCCTAACTTACCTCATTACCTATAAAATAGCCTCCCTATTCTTGATTCTTGTGTAACTATACTTAGTATCTCTCTATTGCTTTATTTAAAGTAACAAACCTTTTCGTCCCTCTCAATAAACAGGTTTTACGAAAGTATGATTTTTTTATACTATCCTTAAAAACTTCCCCTTGCAAATCTACCTTGATGTTCTCCAAAATTTGGTACTTTTCAAAACTTTCAAACTTCCCAAGTTTCAATTCTTAATGATCACCTTTATGCCAAAAACTCTTTCAAGCCTTCCTCTTGAATAAATTTCGGGACGAAATTTCCTAAAGGAGGGGAGACTGTAACGCCCTGCGTTTTCAAACTTCCTACATTTAGAAACCTTACGTGAAATTCTAACTTTGGAAATCTTGTGTTCTTATAACCATTCTTTCATTGTAATCGTTGTAAAATACGGAACTTGCTTCGTAAATAAAACTTGTACATTACACTTTTTACCTAGTTAAATCATGTTTTATTTCATATTTCACCTTGTTACAAGTTAGGGGAAACATTGTTGCATATTAGTACACAACTTAATTAACAAAATCACTCATTATAATGTTCTAAAAATAAAAAAAAAATAAAGAAATATGGCAGCCCCAATTCAACAAAATTCAGCCCCATATAGTTGGGTTTTGTGGGCTAGTTTCAAGGTGTAACCCCTTCTAAACACTTCCAAAGCCCAACCCATTGAAACCCTAATCCTTCCCCCTATAAATACCCCTTATAACCAGCCTCCCTACCACTTTTGCAACCCTAAAAACTCACAAAACATCCACCAAACCGTAGCTGAAAGCAAGGGTTCGAGTAGATTGACACCCCTTCACGAAAATGAGCATAACTCACTCAATTCTTATCCGATTCACTCGATTCTTTTTCCTACTTGCTTGTATAATCATGGGGTTCGATTCCTAGACTTCTCCTTGGAGAAATCAGACCTGGAAATGCCCCGAAATAGTCCATAAACTTTCTGTTTGTTTTTATGTTCATCAAAAACTTGTTTAAACCTATGCAACTTGTGTCTAACACATCTCATACCTATGTCCTAATGCTTACAACTTATCCCATGGTTGGTTAAGCTTAAAAACAAGGTTGAGACATTTAAAATCAGAGGATTAAACCTCATAAACTTGGTGTTTTGTTTAGGGTTTTTAACCCACAAGTCATGTCAAACTTTGTCTTTGATACATGAGTGATTATGGAACAACTTGGGTTGTCCAAACATACAATCCTCACATGATTTGATGATTTCTCTTAGTTAGTGTGTATATTTCTTATTCTTTATTGTATGTTCATGACCCTCCTTGGTTGTTTTTTTTACATCAAGTGTAGTGGTGAACACATAGAGGTGCCTAAATGGAAGACTTGATCTTCCTACCTCCTACATGACTTCTATGACATTTAGAGGTACCAAAATGAAGATTTTAATCTTCTACCTCATGCTTGAACTATTGGACATATATTATATAACCTAAATATATTATTCGAATAATCGAATCTTTGATGATGAACTAGTGTTCATATGTCGGGGTACTAGATTACATCATCCTAGACTATGATAACTTGTCACGATTCTAATGGAACCTTGTTCCATGAAAACATCTAAACTCCTTCGAGTTTCCTAGTGTCAAGAACAAGCATCATATGTACTAAATGATTATTTTCCATGTTATTCTCATATCTTATTTTTATGTTGTTTTAAACACCGAATCTCGACTCTAAACATACTTGAACCTTAACCCTTATACATTCGGACTCTAAATCTCTACTCGTCAACAATTGGATAATCGGAAAACATATGCAAACTTTGTGAGTATACTCGTATTTCCCCCTTTTTACTTTTACCACTTTTGGGGTGTAACATGTTTACCTATTAACTTACACATGAACACTTTGTTAAACACATGAACGTTCCTATAACATGCTTGTATACGTGATGACTTGATACTTTAAACTTGGGTTATTCTTATGTGTTGAACTTATCATTAACTTCGTACGAGCCAAACCTTGACATATGTAGCGCTATAGGATTAACGACCCGCCCGTAAACTTGAGGTTATGTCTTGAGCATATTGCGTTTTCTTGGTTTGATATGTTAGACACATGCCATGTTTAATGTTTATCTTGAATCATATGCTTGCCATGAGGAATTGTTCACACTTTTTATCTTATGCTATGTACGTACCAAACTTGTATACTCGCCTTTGCTTTTGCATTGAATTGTATTTTTAAACATGTTACAGGTTGATGATGATGCTATGAAATGAAGTAGCATTGATGCCTAGATACTCACTTAGACGTTTAGGTTTGAAGTGTTGTATCAATTTTGTTATGTTATGTTGAACAATGTTGTTATTTGCTTTTCTTGTAATGTTTTGACAATTTATTTTGGAAATGAAATTTGGATTATTAAATTATTGTCACAAATAGCGTTATGATGTCTCGAGCAATCTTCACACTTCGTCTCATCCCGATGTTTCCGCCATTGGTTGGGGTGTGACAATATAGAATAGAGGTTCCACTGTAAATGCTCTAAATATAGACGTTTACTTTACATTCTTGCTTTTGTATGTTTTTATGGCTCTTTACAACAAGAAAAAGTTTAAGAAACAAATTAAAAATTTATGATGGAGAAAAGGAAAAGAGGATACTTTAGATGTTAAAGTGTTATTTTTATACTTTATTTGTTATAAATTAAATTTTCCTACCCGGAAAATTTCCGGGTTATAACCTTATTTTTTTCTATAACAGTAAAAGGGATTTATAGCAAATCAAGTGTTGGAGGGTAGCCAACCAGTTGATTTCTCTAAGAACCCGTTTGAGTTGTCTTACACTTAAGTAAGAATCTATTTTTTTTTCAAATTAATTTCATGTATATAAAATAGTAATTAACTCTTTTGAGTTAATTACTGTTTTTCGTCCTGTGGTTTGTTAAAAATCACTATTTTAGTCCATTAGTTTAAAAATTGCGATTTCAGTCCGTGTGGTTTCACTTTCGTGACCATTTCAGTCTCTGTGGTTTCACTTTCGTAACTGTGACAACTCGAAATTTAGAACCTTTCGTTGTAACTTGCTTGTACGTTATGTGACTAGTTAAAATGATAACGTGAACCTTTTTATATGATAAGTGCTTTGTTGCGTGTGTATTATATATATATGTGTACGTGTTATATGTGAACCGAGAACCCGACACGAAACAACGGACCCGACTCGAGACCAAGAGGTCTCGAGTGAATAGTGACCGAATAGGCCTTTGGGCCGTGAACCCCCACTCGAAACCCACTAAGGGTGCACACTCTTGGAACTTGACTATATAAACTACCCTTAGTTAGTTTTTGCCATTTGTTGAACAATACAACACACACACTCTCCTACTTTTCTCTCTAAGCCTTAAGCACACAAACCCACCTCCAAGACTCTCGGATCTAATCGGTTAGCACAAGAACTCTCGGGCTTGGAACTTCGGATCGACACACACACACACTTCATTAACCGGTTAGTGCTTTTAATGTTTATGGATTTATGTTAATCATGTTAAATGATAAAATGCATGAGATGATGTTTATTGTTAGTATTTCTTGATGATTATTGATTAGTTTATGTTATGTTTGTGTTTAAATGGATGCATGAATGAGATGAAGTTTTATGTATGTTAACAAGTTATAGTGTTGGAATGTGTTGCTAAAGAACTCATGACATCTTGTGTTAAATAGAGTTAAACTACTAGATCTTGATGATACATGAAATCGGATTTGCATTTCTCATGAAATCGGACATATATAAAAACCGAGTTGTGTGCTATGTTTAGTGTTTTGATGCTTGTTCATAGTTTTGTTTGAATAAAGGATGAATACTTGATGAATATGTGTTTGAACATAGGAAGAACACTTTGAATGATAGTTGAAGATTGAAAACCCTTGTGATTTTGATCCATCTTTGACTAATAACCTGATTAGGAAATATGTTAGTGGAATTCTATTGGTTATTTCCGGATTTGGGCCTGATTATACTGTACCACTAATCTGACTACATCTGCATCAACACGTGAACTTGAAAACGACTGTTACCGACTCGCAATCACCCGTTGCGACTCGCAACCACAGCGTGATGACTCGAGACCACACGGTTGCGACTCGCAACCATAACAGGACAAGCCGAAACCACAGGTTACGAGTCCCGTTGCGACTCGAGACCTTAGCATGATGAACCGAGACTACGGTTGCGACACCGGTTGCGACTCGCAACCATCCATGATCAACACACAGCATGACTCGAGACCATGCTTGCGAGTCCGGTTGCGACTCGAGACCACACTTTGGGCCTAAGTTAGTGGGCCGGACATATGAACTTCTGTGCTACTGTTAACGTGTTATTTGGGCCTGTTATCACAAGCCCAACTGTTTGGGCCTCACACTTGGACTTTGGATTATGTCTGACTGTTAACTGAGAACTGTTACTGATTATACGTGATTTCCATGCGTGTTGAACATTTGTACACTACTTGGTTCGAATCTGATTATACGTGATATCCGTGTTAGGACGTTATTGACTACTTGCGACTTGATTGACTTTCTGTGATTAACTGCCGAGCAAACCGAGGTGAGTTCACACCCTTTACAAAGCATGGGATTCCCTGGGTTGGGAACGGGATTCAGGAACGTGGGTTCCTCGTCTACCTTTGGGTAGGACGTCAGTGGTTCAGGAATGTGATTCCTCGTCCGGATGGACGGATAAACGTACTAGACTAAAACTCTATCACGAAGTCCCTCCTTTTTGTATCGACTAATCGCCGGGCCAATGGCGAGCGGGTCATTAGTTAGATAGCGCTATTTAGGTCTGACAAGCCTCACACCGTGCCGCAGAGGACGGGCGTGAACTAATGGATCTGGGGCACGTCAATGATGATAGACATTGATGTTTTCAGGGCACATAAACATGACTACAGTCAGCAATCGATACGGTAACGAGTCTAGTATACACATGGGGTAGCCCCCACGGCTGGAGAGCCAGATGATGTACATGGGGTAGCCCCCACGGCCGAAATGCCTGATAACTACATGGGGTAGCCCCCACGGCCGGAGTGCCGGAGTAACTGGGAATGAACTGGTCACGTCTTTTTAAACTATGGGGTAACCCCCACGGCAGGATGCCAGATAAAGTAAACTGTTTTCGAAACAACTAAAACGAACGCCCACCCGTGAACTCACTCAACTAGTTGTTGACTCGTTACTACATGCTTTGCAGGACCATAGGTACTCAGTGGGAGCTTGCATGGAGGAGGATCGTTGTGGGACAGGGATTGCTACAAGACTATGTTAAACTTGAAACTTTTGGAACTTATGTTACAACTTTAAACTTATGCTTCCGCTTACAACTTAAACTTATTTGTTTTGGAACACCAATCGTATTGGTTAAACTTTTATAATTACTTATATGCTTGTTCAGTATGATTGGTGGCTGGATCCTGGTCAGTCACGCCTCCAAGCGGTAGTACTCCGCAGGTGGGATTTTGGGGGTGTGACAGATTGGTATCAGAGCCATTGGTTATAGTGAACTTGGTTTTAATAAAGGAGAAACGTTTTTGTTAAAACCAGACTATAACCGGTTTAGTGCTCAACGGTCCACAACGACACTTCGCTCCTCATGCAAGGCTCGACGTTCTAGGTAATATAATGTATGTATATGGCCTACTTGTTAGTTGCGTAGTACATTGCTCATGGTATGCTTGACTAGTATAACTACTGTTGTTTGAACACATGCGTACTTACTCTGTCCTACTATCGTGCTTTCGCGAACCTCTCTCACACGTATTGCTTTTATTATGAAGAACCATGTCTGGACGCGTTAACATGACACAAGCCCAGTTGACGGCTTTGATCAACGAACGAGTTGCCGCAGCGCTCGCAGCTGCACACGCAGGAGGTATATCCTGCAGTCCGAAATGTTCTAGGATCATTTGGATCCTACTCTCGTGAACCAACCTTTGTGTTAAACTCTGTCTTTTCTTTCACCTACCTTAGGTCAGTATGCTCAGGCACCGGTGTGCACTTTTAAGACCTTTATGGACTGTCGACCCACTACTTTTAGCGGAACTGAGGGAGCAGTAGGTCTCCTACACTGGTTTGAGAAACTGGAGTCTGTGTTCGAAATGTGTGAATGCCCTGAAGCGCGCAGGGTGAAGTATGCTACTGGTACTCTCGAGGGTTTGGCCCTCACGTGGTGGAATGCTCAAGTGCAGATGTTAGGGTTGGTTGCTGCCAACGCCACCCCATGGGAAACTTTCAAGGAAATGATCAGGGAAGAATACTGCAGTCGTGACGACATTCACAAACTGGAAGATGAGTTCTACAATCTCAAGATGTCGGGGTCGGAGATTGAGGCATACACTAAGAGATCGCATGAGCTTGCCTTGTTGTGTCCTACTATGGTGGATCCTCCGTATAAACGAATTGAACTCTATCTCAAGGGCTTGGTGCCAGAGATCCAAAGTCATGTGACTTCAGCGAGGTTGACTACTATCCAGCAGGTTGTACAGTTGGCTCACCGTCTCACTGACCAAGCGGTGGAGCAGAACAAGTTACCGAAGCGCATAGGTGCTGCAACTACTTCTGGTGCTTCTAGTGGGGATAAACGGAAATGGGATGGAACTTCAAGCAGGGGTTCAACTTCGGTGCAAACTCAGTCTCAGCAGAGAAAGACGGACGATCACAAGAGCCCCAGTCAGCAATCGTCTGGTGGTCAAAGTCATGGTGGGTACAAAGGAAATCACCCCAAGTGCAATCGTTGTAGCCTACACCACAGTGGGCCATGCACCAGGGGCAACTGTCATCGATGCAACAAGCCTGGTCATGTTGCAAAGGATTGCAGAAGCGCATACCCCGTCAACCAGAATCGTCAGCAACCTCAGCAGAACCAGCGACAGCAGCAGGGTAACAACAAAGGGTGCTTTCAGTGCGGAGCTGAAGGCCACTTCAAGAAGGATTGTCCCCAACTGAACCAGAACAACAACAATCAGGGGAATGGTAACAATGGGAACAACAACAACAATGGTGCTAGGGGACGTGTGTTCGTGATTGGTCAAGGAGAAGCAAGGAATGATCCCAACGTGGTGACGGGTAAGTTCCTTCTCGACGACTTTTATGTTACAGTCTTATTTGATTCGGGTGCCGATACTAGCTATGTGTCACTAGAAGTTAGTAAGATGCTTAAGCGTATTCCTACACCCCTGAGCGACAAGCACACTGTCGAGCTAGCTAATGGTAAGAGTTTGGAAGCCTCACACGTAGTCAAGGGTTGCCAGCTTATTCTCGCTAACCAGACTTTCTCTATCGATCTTATTCCTATTGTCTTGGGTAGTTTCGACGTTGTCATTGGGATGGATTGGTTATCCCAACACCGAGCAGAGATTCTTTGCAACGAGAAGATCGTTCGTATTCCTGGTTTAGGTGGTGAACCTCTCATGATTCGTGGCGACAAGAGAAGTGCTGTTGAGAACATCATCTCTCTTCTTAAGGCCCAGAAATGCTTACGAAAGGGCCACACTGCGATTTTGGCTTTAGTTACTGATACCACAGAGAAAGAGAAGAAGCTAGAAGATTTTCCGGTTGTACGCGACTATCCTGAGGTATTCCCTGAGGAATTACCTGGTCTTCCGCCCCATCGCCAAGTCGAGTTTCAGATTGATCTAGCTCCTGGAGCCGCGCCTGTAGCCCGTGCACCTTATCGTTTAGCGCCATCAGAGTTGGAAGAACTCTCCACGCAACTACAAGAACTCTTGGATAAGGGTTTTATTCGTCCTAGCTCATCGCCTTGGGGAGCTCCAGTGCTTTTTGTGAAGAAGAAGGATGGTACCTTCAGAATGTGTATCGACTATCGCGAACTCAACAAAGTGACTGTGAAGAATCGTTATCCTCTACCGCGTATTGACGACTTGTTCGACCAGTTGCAGGGGTCGAGCTACTATTCAAAGATCGATCTGAGATCGGGATATCACCAGCTGAGAGTTCGGGAAGAGGATGTCTCTAAGACGGCCTTTAGGACTCGATATGGGCACTATGAGTTTCTGGTCATGCCGTTTGGGCTGACGAACGCACCGGCAGTTTTTATGGATTTGATGAATCGAGTGTGCAAACCGTATCTGGACAAGTTTGTTATAGTCTTCATCGACGACATCCTGATCTATTCTAAGAGCAAGGAAGAGCACGAACAACATCTACGACTTATTTTGGAACTCCTTCGGAAGGAACAGCTTTACGCAAAATTCTCGAAATGCGACTTCTGGCTTCGTGAAGTCCATTTCCTAGGGCATGTGGTGAACAAGGATGGGATTCACGTTGATCCATCCAAAGTGGAATCTATTAAGAACTGGCCTGCGCCTCGCACACCAAAGGAAATTCGCCAATTTTTGGGATTGGCAGGTTATTACAGGAGATTCATTAAGGATTTTTCTAAGATCGCGCAGCCCCTCACGTTGTTAACACAGAAAGGCGTTGTTTATCATTGGGGAAATGCACAAGAGTTAGCTTTTCAGCATCTAAAGGATAGACTTTGTAGTGCACCTATCCTTTCACTGCCAGAGGGCACAGAAGATTTTGTGGTTTACTGTGATGCATCAATTCAAGGTCTTGGTTGTGTATTGATGCAACGAGATAAAGTCATAGCTTACGCCTCACGACAACTTAAAGTTCACGAGAAGAACTACACTACGCATGATTTAGAGCTGGGAGCTGTTGTTTTTGCACTTAAGTTATGGCGGCATTACCTGTACGGAACCAAGTGCGCCATCTACACCGACCACAGAAGTTTAGAACACATATTCAAGCAGAAGGAACTGAATATGCGGCAGCGACGATGGGTCGAGCTGCTGAATGACTACGAGTGCTCTATCAGGTATCACCCGGGCAAGGCCAATGTTGTGGCAGACGCCCTGAGTCGGAAGGACACTACGCCTAAGCGCGTAAGAGCTTTACAACTCACGATACATTCTAGTCTACCTTCGCAAATACGAGCTGCTCAGATAGAAGCACTGAAACCAGAAAACGTTAGAGCTGAAGCTCTACGCGGGTCAAGGCAACGCTTAGAACAGAAGGAAGACGGTGCTTATTATGTAACAGGACGCATTTGGGTCCCACTCTATGGCGACTTACGAGAACTTGTGATGGATGAAGCGCACAAATCTCGCTACTCGGTACACCCTGGTTCGGACAAGATGTACCACGATATTAAAACCACGTATTGGTGGCCTAGCATGAAGGCCCACATAGCAACGTACGTCAGCAAGTGTTTGACTTGTGCGCGAGTCAAGACGGAATATCAGAAACCTTCAGGCCTACTTCAGCAACCAGAGATACCACAATGGAAATGGGAGCAAATTTCCATGGATTTCGTTACTGGCTTACCTAGATCACAGCGCGGAAACGATACTATCTGGGTGATCGTGGATCGACTCACAAAATCCGCACACTTTTTGGCAATCAAGGAAACGGATAAGTTCTCCACTCTAGCGGAAATATACCTCAAGGAAGTTGTTTCGAGGCACGGGGTGCCCACTTCTATCATCTCTGATCGAGATGCACGTTTTACTTCGGAACTGTGGCAGGCAATGCACAAGTCTTTTGGCTCACGTTTAGATATGAGCACAGCGTACCACCCGCAGACGGACGGGCAGTCCGAGCGTACTATCCAAACACTAGAAGACATGCTTCGCGCTTGTGTAATCGACTTTGGCAACAGCTGGGAAAAGCATCTGCCACTCGTAGAATTCTCGTACAATAACAGCTACCACACCAGCATTAAAGCTGCTCCGTTTGAGGCATTGTACGGACGTAAATGCCGGTCACCCCTCTGTTGGGCAGAGGTGGGGGATAGTCAAATCACTGGTCCAGAACATGTGGTAGACACTACTGAGCGGATTGCTCAAATACGACAACGCATGGCGGCGGCTCGTGACCGTCAGAAGGCATACGCCGATAAGGGCAGGAAACCACTTGAGCTCCAGGTTGGGGAGCGGGTATTACTCAAAGTCTCACCCTGGAAGGGTGTGGTTCGTTTTGGTAAACGCGGCAAACTCAACCCACGGTACGTTGGACCTTTTGAAATTCTTGAGAAAATAGGCAAGGTGGCCTACAGACTGAAATTACCAGCAGAACTCGGTGCAGTTCACAACGTTTTCCATGTGTCGAATCTGAAGAAGTGTCTGTCAGATGAGACGCACGTAGTTCCTCTGAAGGAACTCACGATCGACGAACAGTTGAAATTCGTCGAAGAACCTGTCGAAATCACGGACCGGGATGTTAAGGTCCTCAAGAGCTCTAGAATACCTCTTGTACGAGTTCGTTGGAACTCACGTCGCGGCCCAGAGTTTACCTGGGAGCGCGAAGATCGAATGAAACAAAAGTATCCCCAACTGTTTGAGAACAGTACAAACGCTAATGAGGTTGAAGCTACGGAATTTCGGGACGAAATTCCAGATCAACGGGGGGTGGATGTGACACCCCAGGATAACCGGGAAAACCATGCAACTTAACTAGCTTCCTCAGTGAGTGCCATCAAATTTCGGGACGAAATTTCTTTCAACTTGGGGATGATGTGACAACTCGAAATTTAGAACCTTTCGTTGTAACTTGCTTGTACGTTATGTGACTAGTTAAAATGATAACGTGAACCTTTTTATATGATAAGTGCTTTGTTGCGTGTGTATTATATATATATGTGTACGTGTTATATGTGAACCGAGAACCCGACACGAAACAACGGACCCGACTCGAGACCAAGAGGTCTCGAGTGAATAGTGACCGAATAGGCCTTTGGGCCGTGAACCCCCACTCGAAACCCACTAAGGGTGCACACTCTTGGAACTTGACTATATAAACTACCCTTAGTTAGTTTTTGCCATTTGTTGAACAATACAACACACACACTCTCCTACTTTTCTCTCTAAGCCTTAAGCACACAAACCCACCTCCAAGACTCTCGGATCTAATCGGTTAGCACAAGAACTCTCGGGCTTGGAACTTCGGATCGACACACACACACACTTCATTAACCGGTTAGTGCTTTTAATGTTTATGGATTTATGTTAATCATGTTAAATGATAAAATGCATGAGATGATGTTTATTGTTAGTATTTCTTGATGATTATTGATTAGTTTATGTTATGTTTGTGTTTAAATGGATGCATGAATGAGATGAAGTTTTATGTATGTTAACAAGTTATAGTGTTGGAATGTGTTGCTAAAGAACTCATGACATCTTGTGTTAAATAGAGTTAAACTACTAGATCTTGATGATACATGAAATCGGATTTGCATTTCTCATGAAATCGGACATATATAAAAACCGAGTTGTGTGCTATGTTTAGTGTTTTGATGCTTGTTCATAGTTTTGTTTGAATAAAGGATGAATACTTGATGAATATGTGTTTGAACATAGGAAGAACACTTTGAATGATAGTTGAAGATTGAAAACCCTTGTGATTTTGATCCATCTTTGACTAATAACCTGATTAGGAAATATGTTAGTGGAATTCTATTGGTTATTTCCGGATTTGGGCCTGATTATACTGTACCACTAATCTGACTACATCTGCATCAACACGTGAACTTGAAAACGACTGTTACCGACTCGCAATCACCCGTTGCGACTCGCAACCACAGCGTGATGACTCGAGACCACACGGTTGCGACTCGCAACCATAACAGGACAAGCCGAAACCACAGGTTACGAGTCCCGTTGCGACTCGAGACCTTAGCATGATGAACCGAGACTACGGTTGCGACACCGGTTGCGACTCGCAACCATCCATGATCAACACACAGCATGACTCGAGACCATGCTTGCGAGTCCGGTTGCGACTCGAGACCACACTTTGGGCCTAAGTTAGTGGGCCGGACATATGAACTTCTGTGCTACTGTTAACGTGTTATTTGGGCCTGTTATCACAAGCCCAACTGTTTGGGCCTCACACTTGGACTTTGGATTATGTCTGACTGTTAACTGAGAACTGTTACTGATTATACGTGATTTCCATGCGTGTTGAACATTTGTACACTACTTGGTTCGAATCTGATTATACGTGATATCCGTGTTAGGACGTTATTGACTACTTGCGACTTGATTGACTTTCTGTGATTAACTGCCGAGCAAACCGAGGTGAGTTCACACCCTTTACAAAGCATGGGATTCCCTGGGTTGGGAACGGGATTCAGGAACGTGGGTTCCTCGTCTACCTTTGGGTAGGACGTCAGTGGTTCAGGAATGTGATTCCTCGTCCGGATGGACGGATAAACGTACTAGACTAAAACTCTATCACGAAGTCCCTCCTTTTTGTATCGACTAATCGCCGGGCCAATGGCGAGCGGGTCATTAGTTAGATAGCGCTATTTAGGTCTGACAAGCCTCACACCGTGCCGCAGAGGACGGGCGTGAACTAATGGATCTGGGGCACGTCAATGATGATAGACATTGATGTTTTCAGGGCACATAAACATGACTACAGTCAGCAATCGATACGGTAACGAGTCTAGTATACACATGGGGTAGCCCCCACGGCTGGAGAGCCAGATGATGTACATGGGGTAGCCCCCACGGCCGAAATGCCTGATAACTACATGGGGTAGCCCCCACGGCCGGAGTGCCGGAGTAACTGGGAATGAACTGGTCACGTCTTTTTAAACTATGGGGTAACCCCCACGGCAGGATGCCAGATAAAGTAAACTGTTTTCGAAACAACTAAAACGAACGCCCACCCGTGAACTCACTCAACTAGTTGTTGACTCGTTACTACATGCTTTGCAGGACCATAGGTACTCAGTGGGAGCTTGCATGGAGGAGGATCGTTGTGGGACAGGGATTGCTACAAGACTATGTTAAACTTGAAACTTTTGGAACTTATGTTACAACTTTAAACTTATGCTTCCGCTTACAACTTAAACTTATTTGTTTTGGAACACCAATCGTATTGGTTAAACTTTTATAATTACTTATATGCTTGTTCAGTATGATTGGTGGCTGGATCCTGGTCAGTCACGCCTCCAAGCGGTAGTACTCCGCAGGTGGGATTTTGGGGGTGTGACAGTAACCATTTCAATCAATTTATTCTGTAAGTACAGGGACTGAAATGGTTACGAGGTGGACTGAAAAGGTTACGAAAGTGAAACCACAAGGACTGAAATCGCAATTTTTAAACTAATGGACTAAAATAGTGACTTTTGACAAACCACAGGGACGAAAACAGTAATTAACTCTTTTTAATAATCTAGCTATAGAGCTTTAAATTCTAAGTCGTCCTGATTGGAATTGATAATGTCAGAGGATGAATGCGATAGTGGAGTTAAAGAAGACATCATGAAGGTTTAGTTGACAAAAACTTAATTTTTAACGAACATTATGTAGATGTACTATCGGGACGTGCTCAACTGTCTCAAAATATTAGGCTTAACAAATCACACTTTAACGCTTCTACGTTTAAATTATTTTATGTGTTTAGTTGGTGTTTAGCCACCCGCGAAGCTCGCGGGGTCTTAGGCTAGTATGCCTATATATAATAAGAATATTTGTTGTACCGGTTTCATGAACACTTAAATAGGGATTAACTTAACTAATTGACTTATGAATAAAGGCAGGGTCGTTCCAACGTTTTTGGAGGCCCTAAGCGAACTACAAAGTCGAGTCCCTATTGAATTGGTATAAAGAAAATCACCAACTCAGATTGAGATTTGAGACATTGAATAACCATAGCGATGATTTTTCCTAGTTTCGGCCTAATTTCACGCAATCCGCAAACAGTTTCACATTGATTATTTAAAAGGCGTCACAAGTAAGAGGTTTGGTGTGTTGTGGCGCTGCTTTTGGATTCTGGAATGAAGCGTGCGAGGACAATGTGGATAAATTAAAATATATGTAAATAAAATAAAAGCAGTGTTTTGGTTGTGTGGTTGGTTGTTGTTGTGTAATAAGTAACCAATTTAGTAGAAAACTCTTTTTCTCTATTATACTAGATTGCTAAATAATCGTGTTAAGATTCAAACACAATGAAAAGTATGTGCAATGTTTGATTAATGCTTGTGACATAACTGTATATTGACAATACAGTTAAAGCAAAAAAGTAGTAGATGAAAATTATTATTTTGTATTACATATATCTTATCCATTATTTTAGAACCCAAAACCAGGGTATAGAAAGAGTGACATGAAATAAATAATAATAATAAGTTCCTCTTTATACATGTTTTATGGAACATGAAATGGATTTGCAAATTTAAGTTTGAATGAAATTTTTTTAACATTTTCTTGAATTTGCAAGCAATGGAAACCCGTTAATCTCTCATTGCCACCCTTCATATTATATCCCCCTATCCTTTTTCCGGTAACAAGTCCTTAATCCTAGCCACTGCAGTTATCCACCCTACCACCACCACCACCACCACCACCACAACAACTTCTGCCGTATCTAACAACCACATTTCTTGAGAGTCACCTCCACGTTTCTTGATCATTTTCATGCCTCAGAACCTACATTCTATCGTATGGTTCGGGTTCTATGAAAAAGATCAAGAAAACAAGACGTAAATATTATACAAATTCACCATGGAGAATTATCGGCCGTTGGATATCACGGTGATCTCGGCCACTGGCCTTGATAATTTTTTGTATTTTTTTAGGATGAGAGTTTACGTCGTCGTTTCATTGTTAAATGGGAATTCGGTCGTGGAAAAGAAGACGCATTCGACGCATGGGCGGAACCCTAAGTGGAACCACAGGATCAAGTTTCCCGTGGAGGAGAAAGCCATCCATACCACCACCCTACTATTTGTCCTCCGGCAACACAGGATATGTGGCGATAAAGACATCGGTGAGGTGTCCATCCCGGTCAGTGAACTCCTTGAGGCCAACCCAAGTGGATCCGAAAAAGTCGTCGACTACCAGGTTATTCTTGTTTATATCAAGTGTTTGTTTGGTCGGGTTTCAGGTTATTCGAATTTGAAAATGTTGGAATTCCTAAAACAAATTAGAGTTATAGGAATCTCGGTTTAAATTCAAGTTGATTAAAAAACCGGAAAATAGAAATAACTAATATATAAAGTAAATAAAAAAATATAGGTATTAAATTAGGATTATAAATCGGTTCGAATAATTTGAATCAAAAGAAAACGAAAATAAATGATAAAGTTTATAACTAACAAACATACATTAAAAAAATAGTATTGGCATTTAAAAAAAGTAAAAAATAAAATACTATTTATAATTTGAATTCGAATTTCAGTCAAATTTCATATAAAAACTAGATTCGGTTTCCAAATGCCAAGCCGATTTGAATAACCGAATTTGAAAGTCAAATATTTGGGTCGCAAATCACAAATTTGAAAACCGAATTCGAAACCATTTAACAAAAACTGAATTTGAGTTTGGTTTGGTTCGGTTCGGTTCGAATTTCAATATATTACCATTAGTTTTTTAATATTTGACATGGTAATATAATACAGCTGGTGCAATCCATGAGAGGAAAATCCGTTGGTACATTTACATTTTCACACCAATTCAGAGAGAATGTTTGTCCGGCTAGAGATGCCACCGGAAGTTCTCATCCTCCGGCGAATAACCACCAACAAGGGAATATTCCGGCATACCAACAGCCACCAGCATATGCAAACTATCCAGCCCCCCAATATGGTACTGGTGTGGGCTGGTATCACCCCACAGGACCACCAGGGGGGTACCAATACCCTCCACAACAACAAGTTGGTAATTATAACCAACAACAACAACAACAACAACAACAACCGAAATCAACCGATTAAATAAGTCACGGTGGCCAGAGAAGACGGGCTAGGAAAGGCGGGTGGGGACGTTGAACGAAGAACGCGCTAGAAGAAGTAACGATTACGGATTACGAGTTTGATGATCATAGGTTAATATGTTGCATATTAGGGGTGTTTCTTCTATATTTTGTACAAGACTCACAAGGATTAATTAGCCATTAATGGAGAAGATCATCTTATATCATAAGGTTTTATAGTAGTGTGAAAAATTGATGTTTGCTTTGTTTAAAATCTTCCTATATCTTATTGGTATGTCACCATTTTTAATGGTATTGGTGGTAAGGATGGCAAAACAGGTCTAATTGTGCTAAATATGTCGGAATCGACGCGATTAACACAAGTATCAAACATGAATATGACTTGTTTAACTTCCTTATATCTCATGTATATAACACATTTATATGTTTTATGTTTCAAGAGGAAGAAATGATAGAGAGCCTAGCCTCCTAATTTTGATTAATTTTAAATAAATTTAGAATTACATAGTGCAATTTTATTAAACAAATATAATCGTGTCTTAAACAGGTCAGAAATTGTCAGCCCTAATTGGTGGTTGCTACTTGCTACTACAAAACTGGGTATTAACGACATGAAAATAAATCTAGGGGTGTAAACAAGCTAATCTGCCAGTGAGCTGCTCGAGATCGGCTTGAAAAAAGGCTCGAAATAAGCCGAGCTTAAACCAACTTGAGCTCAAGGCCCAACCTGAATAAGTTTGTTTAGCAAATAAGCTAGAGCCCAAACTTCACTTATCGAGCTCGAGTTAGTCCGCGAACCTAAACGAGCCTACTATTTATATAATAATCGTTATATATAAAATTATGATAAAATTATAATTAACATAGGTTAACTAATAAATTATAAATGAGCCGAGCCCAAACTTAAAAACTACTCACAAGCCAAACTATCATAAGTTAAACAAGCTGGAACTCCAACATAGTCGAGCCCGGGCTAGGGTCGGCTCATTTACACCCCTAAATAAAATCAAAGAAGAAGGTCAGAAATTTAACGACTTTGTTGCAACCAAACTCGAAATGGTCGCAAAACATGTGACTACGATAAAGTCGGTTGGAGATCAGTCGCTAACTTTGTGACCATCCCATCTCGGTTGCAAAAATAGGAAAAATAGATAAAGCTAAACCTAAAATTAAATTCCGGTCGCAAAGTAGACTCAAAACAGGGCACTCACAAATCAGTGGCAAAACATGGTGTTTACAACTTGGTCGCAAATATAGAGAATGATTAATTGGGTTTTTTTTTTAAACTGGTCCAATTGGTTCATCAAAGACCAGTTCGGTTTTTTAACCGGTTTGATGTGATGAAAACCCCAACATTCGAACGCGTTTAAAACCGGTTTAGGACAAAAACAAAAACAGGTTTTAACCGGGTTTTTTTTACAACCGATTCGGTTTATAAACTGGTTTCAAACATCAAGAATACAAACTGGTCTACAAAGGTGGTGCCCGTTGAATGGGTATAAAGAAAACATCAGTTCTTCCTTCTAAGTCTTAGTCACAAGCACAATATCAAAATTCAAAGATTCAAAGTATCAATTAGGAATTTAGGGAAAACAATGATTAAATGAATCGTAATATATAGAGATTACCATAAAAATAGTCGTTAACCAACCTGGATTATCCTTGCGACCCTATAAATTTCCCCTAATTTCACATCTAATTTTTCCCCAAATCGGGCAACACCATTGAGCAAAACGGACATGTGCAAACAGTTAGCGAGAATAACGATGGTGGCCTAAATTACATACGAATTGCATATTGCTTGGAGTTGGAATTAGGCTTTCTTATTTAAAAGTTGTTTACTTATTTGAGCCTAATACATAATATACATATCCTATATAAAGATTTTTAAAATATTTGAATGCCTTATTTTTTTTGGAGGCCTTATTTCTTTGAAAGTTCTAGGCCGTTACCTAGATTTAGAAGCCTAGTGTACCGCCATAACCTAGACCTAATGGTGTGATACCAATTGTCAGATACTTAATAACAAATAACCTTATTACAAATAAAATATTCGGTATATTGGTGTGATTCCAATTGTTGGATACTGTTGATGCAACAAATACTAGACCGATGGTAGTAGTTGGGCTGGTTAGGCAAAAGGGTTGAAGGGTTTGATTTTGCCTAACGCAGGTCGTGAGGTCCACCCACGTTTGCAAGACGTGGAGAGAGGTTCACTAGTTTAATTTTGTTGTTTGCTCGAGATCCTCCACTTAAATGTGTTCAGTTTCGGATGTGGGAGCAAAGAGAATGTGTGTGTTGAATGTGATGGAGAGTGACTTGCATGGAACAAGTACTCGAGAGTTATGACCAGAGATCCCAATGGAATCAGGGTTGATTCAGAATGTTTTTCACACTAAATGAAGTGCCACATATATAGAGAAGGTTATCTCCCAAAGAAGAAACCATTGACTAGTGAAGTATGTCTGCAGTGGGGGATTTACCCTTTTAGGGGTTGAAGCCTTTTGACCTGCGGGTAAAAGACTGCATTCTGTGGACTCGTCTTACTTTTGTAGCTAAGAGAGTTGGTGAAGCAATCAGAGATGTGACCATTTATTGTTCATGTATTGCTTTATCCTAGCTTCCGGGTTTTAAGAATTCATGTGTTTTAGTCATTTTATTTGGTCTTGGGCTACCCCCGTCATCAGCCCCCAAAGTCAGAGGTTTTTGGGAATAAGCTCAAAGACTTCTGACTTTTACACATTTATTCGCATTGCTCAAAGGCTTCAAGGCTTGAATACTTGAAGGGTTGAGGACAGTTGAGGACTTTTTGAATTTCAAAACTGACAACTGATTTGATTGATGTGTGACAGTTTATTGGTCGGCGGTTTTTGCAGTGTAATTAACTGTTGTGATATCATAACTCCTATTTTAGCCTTATTTTTCATTTTTATCAACATAATCACAAAGTTCCTTCATTTTCTCTCAAGTTTTCTTCATATCTTCCCTTCCCTTCGTCCAAGTTAGTTCTTTATTTTCGTTTTTCTTTCTTTCAATCATAACTTATTGGTGCTCGTAAAGATTTAGCCGTAAGTTATTCGCATTTAACCCAAGAGGAGGTTGAAACGTTTTGTATGGAATGGGGAATTGGGCTGAAGTTTAAACCAGTTGCTCCGGGGATGGATGTCTCAATCGATCAGTGTCCGGCTGGTTCGATTGCTCTTTACTGTCGGCACGTTGAATTTTCTAGTCTCCGTCATCCATTTCACTCTTTGTTTTAAACGTGTTAGAGTATTATCGTGTGTCCTTTGGTTAAATACACCCACAAGGTTTGGCTAGGGTTTTGCATTTCGAGGTTTTATGTCGAGCGTGTGGTTATAACCCTACCTTGTTATCGTTCCACCGTTTCTTTCGGTTAAAGAACGGTGATTGGTTTACATTTGAGACATCGAAAGCCGATATTTGCTTAGTTTCATCTATGGTTACCACCCTTGGTGCCTGGAAGGATCGGTTTTTCTGGGTCTCGGATGAGATTCTTCCGTTCAAAATGGTTTGGAGGCGACCCGAGGCCATTCTTAACGAACCTGAACCTTCTGCTTCTGAGATAAATTCCCGTTTTCTTGAAATTATCAGGGAATGTCCCTCAAGGGTGCGTCCTTTTCCCAAGAAACTGTTGGTGTTACTGGGTATTAGTAAGGTATGGGATAAACCGAATCGAGACCCGGTTCTTATGAGGGATGGACAGGGTATGTTTTTGCACTTTTATTTTTGCTCTTTTACTTGCATTTTATGATCCCTTAGATATGCTTGTCCATTTCTTGCAGTCATGTCTGCTTTGGAATTCATTAAGAGTGATGATACATCAGATGTTGCATTTGAGGATGTTCAGGCTACTCCTGGTGAAAATGTTGTGGTTAAGGGTTCTGAACAGAGGTTCGAGGGTTCGGGTTATGTAGGTGTGCCTGATGTGAAGGGTTTTAAAAAGGCTATTGTTCCCAAGGTTGTCCGACGTTCAAATCGTCGTTTGAATACTTCTTGTCCACCATCTACTCTGGAACATGTGGACTTGAGTGATGATATTGGTGTTTCTGTGGATCATGCCTTGGATGAAGGTGTTGACAAGGAGAAGGAGTTGGTTATTGCTGGTAAGAAGTCTGTTGGTAAAGGGGTTGTTGTGGCAGGTTCATCTGGTAAAAGTGTTAGCAGTTCTGAAGGTCTTGACCCACATCAGGTTTATGTACCTGATTGGGGTGTGACATGATGGATGATGACATGATGTTGAGCCATATTGCTCCTCCCTTGGTTCATGGTACTATTGCTGAGATGGATGATGACATGATGTTGTCTCGTATGATTTTAAGTCCCTGCAACCTTGTTGCCATGCTTCCTCAAGGAGTTGCCTGTTTTTGTAAGAGGATGCATGAGTATGAGGAAATTTCGAAGAAAAAGGACAAGATGAAGGCTACTGTGAGCACTTTGAAAAAAGAAAATGAAGGCTTGTTGAAAAAGGGGGAAACTTTGTCTAAGAAAGTTAAAGAGTTGACCCAAAAGCATGAGGCAGAGGTTGGTGAGCTAAAGAAGCAGGTAGAAGCCTTGGAGGCTTCGAGGGTTCAACTTTCTGATGACAACAAATGGCTGATTGAACACAGGTTTCAACAAGTTATCACTTACCTTTTGCATTCGGCTGAGTTTAACAGTGTTCTGGGTGGTGTGTATGGTAAACTTTTGGAGCATGGGAGGCATCAGGGTTATGTTGCCGGCTATAAAGCTTGCCAGTCTGGTGATTCTCAAGACAAATCTTCCCTCTTCCGCCCCGAAGCTCTCAAGGTTTTTCAGGATTCAGTCCGAGAGATGGAACACTTGACTTATCCATACGTTGGTGAGGTCTCAAAATGTTTTGGCAAGCCCATATCTGTTTTGCAGGACTTGAAGCCACGTGGGCTTGATGAGGCTGTCTATAAGGAAGTGCTTGGATCTTTGTCAAAGAAGCGTTCGTGCTCGGGGGATTGTGAAGATACCTTTTCTGGTGCTGGTGAAGGCTCGAAGGATCCAAGTCTTGAAGCCTCTGGGACAGCTGCTGAGGAAAGTAAGAAGAAGAAGAAAAAGGCAAAGAAAGCTAAGGGTGATGAAGCTGGTGCATCAAAGCCTATGGTAAGTGATGCAGAGTAAAAGCTTTTAGGGCTTATTTGTAGCTTTCTTAGCATCTTGTTGAACAATGTTATGTATCTTTGTTAAACACTTTAGGTTTTGTAGAAAACCCTTAAGGTTTCTGTTTTGTGGTTTGTGTTTAGCCTTGGTGGCTTATTTGAACAATTTCTTAGGTTTACAAGCCACTAAGGCTTGTTTTAACTTGTTTGGATGTTTGGAAGCCTTTTAAGGCTTTTATTATGTTACTAAGTGTAAGGCCCGCATTTGCATCTAATAGAAATGACATCCAAAAGACGGTAGAAACATAAACTTTTAAAAATGTCCAAACTTTTCGCAATTGAAAGGTAAAAATACTAATAACATTAATGCGCAACTTTTAACAAAATTTGGGCATGACCCGTCCATACGACGAGTGTATCCCTGTTTTAACCATCATCTATATAAAAAGTCTACAACCCGTTTGACAGACGCGACCAAAAACCATAACATCAAGTTTAAAAAGTATAGCTACTAACAAGGTTATACACAACAAATATTTTGACCCATAATTCTACTACAAAATAGCGGAAGCACTTGAAGGTCATAGCATGTGCGTGTGTTCACTCCAACTTGCCAAGTCGCCTAAGATGAGGATTTACCTACATTCAACATAAACAAATAAGTTAGCATGTCGTCACTAACCAATTTATCTAATAAATCGATTTGTCTCTATCACGGCCTAACATCATTCAATTACATTACTAACCGTTAGATGGTTCATTACATGCTCGCCTCAATGTAGTGACTAACATACTTTTGTTATCTTACCCGCTAACGACGGGTACTAGTATTTCTAACATAACTTCCATTCGAGTCGTTCATGACGAACGCATATATTCTTTACATACACTTACACTCCAATCCGAGAAAGATGGATGGAGTAGACTTTCGTTCGTTACATACTTAACTTCCCATACCCGGTCCGACTAGAAGGAACCGAGTATGATGCATTCTCCTTCGTGACTTATTCATTTCTCACGACCCGTTTATGACAGATCTTACTTTTTACTTTCAAACAACTATAGATTCGAATATCACAATTTATCATAACGACACAAAATAATTGGGATTAGCATACATATGGCAACATAATGTAAATATGGTGTACACGAACGTACCTCGATCTTGTGAGTCTCCCGTTTTCTTAGTGTTTGAGCCTTCTTCTTTCACGCCTACATTAAACACATTCATTCATTTAGCCCAACACTTTCATTCCATCATTTACATAAATTTCTCATTTTCAAGTGACAAACATTATCACTAATTTTCAGAATTTCACTCATATATTCTCTTAAGCGTTTCATCAAACACTTGGTGTGCGTCACATTAATAAAGCATAATGTACAAGTATTCAAAGCATGTCTTTACTAGTTCATCTTATTTATCATCGATAGTCAATCAAGTTCATATAATTCTTTTATTCTACATCAATTTATTTAGCATTCATGTATTACAAACAAGATCATATATCAAGATTACACATTTTTACTTCTACTTGATCATCCTTTCATGCTAATTTTTCATCAAGTGGGTTTATACTACAATCATATCAATTCATCAAAATCAAACATAAATTCTGCCATTATTCTTACCCTATTCCTTAATCCTAACTTAACTTCATGATTTTCATGTCATGCATTCATGCTTGGGTTAATACCCACTTCCTACAATTTGACAACTCATAAAATTGAACTTACCCTCTTCAAGAAACAAGTTAGGAGCTTGCAATTTACTGTTCATGCTTTCGAATTCCTTGAAATTTTATAGAACTTTATGGAGTTAATGAAGCTAGGGTTTCTCCTTCCCTGGCTCCTGTTCGATCGACCAGACCCAACACACACCTACTGTGTGTGGGTTTTTGATCTAAATTTCCTTTTTAACATTTAGTTTTGGCATGTTGCACTTTTGGTCCCTCAAGATTATTTTCTTATTTAATTTAGGCACTACCCATTTATTATTTGGTATTTGCATTATGTTTCATAAACCAAGATAAGCTTTTTAAATAAATTTTTTGACTTATGCCTAGTTGACGTTTTTGGGGTGTTACACTAAGTTTCTACTACTTGCCTTGTTTTGTGTTTGTGCCTGTTTTGTTAAGGCAGTTTGGTTGGCTTTAAGCCTTAAAGGCTCCTGGCTGTTTGAATGTATGTAGCTTGAAGCCTTCAAGGCTTCCGGTTACTACTTTAGTTTCATGACTTGATGTTTTGGTTTGTATTTTTGAGTTTTGGGTTGTGTGCAACTTTTTTACTTGTGTTGTTGCATTGTTCCTTGGATTATTCCTATCTTTATTGTATTGTCTTTGTTGGGTTTGTGTTGTCTTTATGTTTTTTATACCTTAAAGGGTTCAGTGCTGCAGTCACTTAGCCTTGGTATTTTTAACAAGAAAACATAGCACCTATCCTATTATTTTCCTTAATTTGGTTTTGGTTCGTAAGCCTGTTTTTGATAACTTTTCTAAGGCTTAAGGAACATTTGGTGTAGGCTGTTCAGACCCGTCTATGAGACAACTTTGTTTTTTAATTATAAGTCTCATGGAGCTGTATTGATTTAGGAACTCACCCCTTATATAGGTCCATTCAACCCTTGAACCTATTGAGCGATATGGCCTGGGAGCTCATCCCCTTACATGGCCCTTGCCATGGAGTTTTTTGCTAGGTTCTCAACCTAATTTTAGGATAGAAAGACAAATTTGATAAAACATTATCATTCATTCAAGAGATATTGTGTTACAAAAGGTGATCATAGTACAACTCTTAACTTGTGAAATACAAACCAGTCTTTCTTGATTAGACATGGAACCTCTTGAGGGTCTTTCCATTCCAATGTCTTGGAAGCTTTTTACCTTCTGAGTCGGCTAGCTTATATGATCCACCCTTATGTGCCTCAAGAATGGTATATGGCCCTTCCCATTTTAGGCCAAGCTTTACTTGGTTCTCTTTTTTACTAGCCTCATTGTTTCTAAGCACTAGGTCTCCTGGCTTGAAGCGTTCGTGCTTGACTCTTTTGTTGTAATAGGCTTCCATCATTTGTTTGTACTTAGCTTCTTGGATTGCAGCTTGGTCTCGTGCTTCCTCTAGGAGTTGTAAGTTCAACATAGTCTCTTTGTGGTTTGCTTCGGGATCCATGTTGACCGTTCTTTGAGTTATAACTCCTACTTCAGCTGGAATCACGGCTTCAGACCCAAACACCAAGCTGTAAGGTGTTCTTTTGTGGCTTGTTTTTTCGGTAGTTCTGATGGCCCATAGAACACTTGGCAACTCTTCAAGCCAATTGCTTTCATGCCTTCCCAATCTGGCTTTGATTCCTTCAACTATGCTTCGATTCATCCTTTCTACCTGACCGTTTGATTGTGGATATGCCACTGAGCTGAAAACCTGAGCTATTCTGAATTCTTTGCACCAAACGCTGAAAGGATTCTTAGCGAATTGCTTTCCATTATCGGTTCCCGGCAATCCATAGCGACAAATGATGTTTTCCCAAACGAAATCAATGACTTGCTTGCCCGTGAATTTTGCAAGTGGTTTAACCTCAGGCCACTTGGTGAAGTAGTCAACAGCCACTAACAAGAACTTCACTCCGCCCTATGCTGGTGGGAATGGGCCAACGATGTCCATTCCCCATTTATAAAATGGCCATGCTGAGGTTATCGGGACAAGGTCATGCTTGGGACTTTTCGGGACTGGTGCAGGAATTTGGCAGGAATCACACTTTCTTAGTTGCTCAGTGGTGTATCGGTGCATGGAGGCCAAAAATACCCAAGGTTCATTTGTTTAGCAACCACCGTTCTAGCTCCAAAATGAGCTCCGCATATACCTTCATGAACCTCTCTGATCAAGTACTGGCTTTGTTCGAGACCGACACATCTTAGCAAGGGTGCAAGGTAACCCTTTTTGTAGAGTACTTCACCTTGCAACACGTATTGTCTAGACTTGACTTTAACCCTTTCAGCCTCTGCTTGATCAGTAGGTAACTCACTATTTTTTAGGAATTTTTATTGGTGCCTTCTTTGGTGATTACGTCTTGAACTTCCAATTCCTCGATTGATGGAGTTTTCAACACTTCTACCAACACCTTTTTGGTGAGGTGGGCGAAGGTGAGAAAAGCTAATTTACTCAAAGCATCAGCTTTCTTATTTTGAGACCTGGGAATTTGCTTGATGGTACATGTTTGGAACGTGTTCATCAACTCCTTGGATTTTTCTTTGTATCTCTTCATATTAGGCTCCTTTGCAACATAACTGTCGTTCACTTGGCTTGATACTAGCAACGAGTCTGTGAACACTTCAAGTTTTTGAACCTTCATTTCCTTAGCCAACCTTATGCCAGCTATCAACGCTTCATATTCGGCTTCGTTGGTGGTGGTCTGAAATTCAAATCGAAGAGCATACGTGAATTCTAACCCTTCTGGGTTGATCAGAATGAGCCCAGTCCCTGACCCTTCAATGCTTGAAGCCTCATCCGTAAAAAGCTTCCAGGCTTCAAGGTCTGAGGGTTCAGTGGCAGTTGTGTTTACTTCAGTGATTGTTTGCTTCGGGACTTCTACAATAAAATCAGCCAAGACTTGGGCTTTGATGGCTTTTCTTGGAACATAGGTGATGTTATGTTCACCTAGTTCCACTGCCCATTTGGCTAATCATCCTGAGTTTTCTGGTTTTTCAAGCACACTCTTAATGGGGTGGTCAGTGACCACTTGTATAGGATGTGCTTGGAAATACCTTCAAAGCCTTCTAGTCGTTTGGACTAGGGCTAGAGCAAGTTTCTCCAAGGGAGGGTACTTAATCTCTGCCAGTTTTAGAGTTTTACTGAAGAAATAAATGGGTACCTGAACTTTGTCACGTTCAATGGTGAGGACCGCACTTATTGCTTCTTCATCAACCGAAAGGTATACAGAGATCAGTTCTCCCGTTTCTGGGGCTGCAATGTCTGGGAGTGAACCTAGGTGTTGCTTCATCTGGTTGAAGACTTCCTCAGCTTCTTCAGTCCACTTGAAATCCTTTCTATCAGAGCATCCTTTGAGTGTTTTGAAAAAAGGAAACGATTTTTCAGCCAATTTTGAGGTGAAACGCTTTAAGGCTGCAAGCTTCCTGTTCAAGCTTTCAACCTCTTTTTTACTTCGTGGTGGCTTGGTTTCGACAACAGCCTTGACTTTGTTTGGATTGGCCTTTATACTTTGTTTTCCCACAATATGCCCTAGGAACTTTCCTTCTTCAAACCCAAATGAACATTTCTCGGGGTTGAGTTTCATGTTGACCTTCCTTAGGTTCTTGAAGGTCTCTTGGATGTCATCAAGCATTTGGTATTCTGTTTTGCTTTTGATTACCAAATCGTCGAAGGTCTCTTGAAGGTCTCTAGGCGTTGGTAGGTTGCACCCGCGTTTTTGAGGCTAAAAGGCATCTTTTGGTAGCAAAAGATTCCTTTGTCCGTGTGAAAGGCGGTTTTCTCTTCATCTTCTTCCTTCATGAGAATTTCATGGAAGCATCGAGAAAACACTTGAAAGGGTAACCAGTGAGGGAGTCAACCTTGAGATCAATTTCTGGCAACGGGTAACAATCTTTAGGACAAGCCTTGTTCAAGTCCTTGAAGTCTATGCACATTCTCCAAGAGTTATCGGGCTTTCGAACCATGACTGGGTTTGCAACCCAGGATTGATACTTTACTTCATGGAGAATTCCAGCTGATACAAGCTTTTCAACCTCTTGGCATGCAGCCAAGCTTCTTTCGGGAGCTAGACTCCGCTTCTTTTGGACAACAGGCTTGACATCTGGTGGTATTTTCAACTCATGTTTAGCAATTCTTCGAGGGATGTCAGTCATATCTTCCGGGCACCAAGCAAAGACATCGTTGTAATGTACCAGCAGCTTTTCAAGATATGAGAGAGTTTCTTGTGAAAGGCTTGGATTAACCCTTATCCTTTGTTCAAGATACTTAGAGTTTATGATTAGCCTTTGCTTGTCTTCTTCACTCTTGGAGCTTTCACCTTCAACCATGTAGGCCTCTTGAGTAGGTTGAAGGGTTGCAATCCGTCTCTCGGTAGGAAACTTGACTGTTCCATGACCAACAGAAACAGCCATGTAGAATGCACACTGCCCCAGCCTTCCATGATCACGTCATAGTTTGAGAGTATATTGATGACTACAAATGTGAGAGGTTGGACTCTCTCCTTCTGGCCTTCACTGAAACGGACATCAAGGGTTAGTTGCCCTAAAGGCTTGAGGGGTATGTCAGCAATACCTTTTATGGAGATCCCGGAGGGTTGAAGATTTGAACGTTCCTCATTGCTTAAACGGTTGAAGAACTTCTAAAACATGATTTCAGTGGCTGCACCAGTGTCTATGTATGCTCTGCTTGTTTGTAGTGTACCCACAGATGCTTCAACCACAAGGGGGTTTGAGAGTGGGTCTTTTTTCTATTGGAGGAAAACAAACACACTGAAGCTCCCAAACTTCCAACCGTTGCAGTTTGTGAGGAACCCTTCCATAAAAATCCACCATGTTAACTTCCTTACCTTTTCCTTTGACCATCTTGTCTCTTACCCCCTTTACTAAGTGAGTAAGCTCCCCAGACTTAACGGCCTCTTCGATCCTCTTTTTGAGTTGGAAGCAATCATTAATAAGGTGGCCCTTCTCTTCATGAAATTCACAGAATTGGGTGGAATTTTCGTTCTTCTTGCTTTTAGGGAGGTCGGAAGCTTTCCTTCACTTCCTCTATGGCAAGAATCTCTTGAGGGGTCTTAGTAAGGGGTGTGAAGTTTGTGGCCTTCTCCCTGCTTGGAGGGTTTCGGCTTTCAGACCTTCGTTGCTCTGAACCCCTTTGGCGTCTGTCATAGGAGTTAAAGCTTCCCCTTTTCCTAGCTGGACTGTTACCACGCCAACTAGATCCCCTTTTTCTTTGTTCTTTTATGTCTATAGCCTCCTCTCCTCTGATGTGGGCTTCAGCCCTTTCGAGAGCTTCTTCCAAGGTTTTTGGCAGGGACTTGTTGAAATCCCTGGTAAGGTACTTGGAGGTAATGGCATTCATGAAACCGGCTACTCTCATTTTTTAATCCGCCCCTACATACGTTAGACCTTCCTTTTTGTACCTTTCTATGAACTCTCGAAGGCTCTCGTCATCTCTTTGCTTTATCTGGAAGATTACTGTAGCATCCTTAACATATCGCCTTTGCTGGGAGAAGTTGGCCAGGAAACCCTTGCTAAGGTCATCGAAGCTTCGAACGCTTCGGGCAGGTAAATCATTGAACCAGATCCTGGCTGATCCGACAAGGGTTTGCATGAACATTAGACAACATTCAGCATTTGACCATTTTTCAATCCTAGCAGCGCCAGTAAAGATCTGAAGATGGTCCTCAGGATCTTCAGTCCCATCATATGTTTTGATATGGGACGGCATTTTGATCCTCGTTTGGAAATCATAGTCAGCGATTTGCTGAGAGAAGCATGACAAGTTGCTTGGTTTATAAGGCTTGGCCAGATCTTCTTCCACTCTTGCACCTGTGTTGTTACTGTTATTGTTATTCCCTTGGGTGGCTAACACTTGATTAATAAAGTGTTGCCACGGGAAGCTTGCCATCATCTGGGCTATCATCTGGGGCATAAGGTTGAAGCCTTGAAGGCTTCCAGGTGCAACTGGGCAGTTTACTCCCAAGGGAGTGCTCATAACGGCACTCCGTGCTAAGGGAAGCACAGACAAAGCTTGTTCCCATGTGGTTGTTGCTGAGGGTGGAAGGCTTGCTACTGGAGATTGTAGGAGCTGGTCCAAAGTCAGCTCGTGCCCCAAGGGAGCACCAGTTGCAATTGGTTGGGAAGAAAAGAGAGGAAAAGACGTTGGATCTGACCTCGTGTACAAATATGGGTTAGGATTTAGAGGAGGATTACTGGGACCAGCCTCATTCCTAGACGTGGTTGGTTGTGAACTTGCAAAAGGAAAAGTGGGAGGCCCAGGAGATAGTGATGGTTCTGGCTCGTCATAATCCAGACGGATCCTCACTCCCTTGTCTCGTTCCCTACTCACGTGCTGGTTAAGGAGAGGCCTTAACTCGAGAAAGTTATTAGCAACTCCTTCAGGTGTAAGGTCGATACGTGAGGGGGTGTTAGAGGCACCAACGTTGGGAGATGGTACTCTGGAACGAGACGGTGTTGGCGTTTGGAAAGTGAGAAACTCGGGGTATGTTGCTCTAGTTGGAGTGCTTCCCGGTGTTGAGATAGAGGTTGGTATAGCCACAGGAGTTTGGCTAGTGTTCGGGGTAGAGGTACGAGGGACTTGGTTAACCTCTCCCGGAGACTCACCTTCCGACATGCTGATTCTTGAACAGAAATGGAGCTAAACTACTAGGTCTTTTGAAGAAAATTAGTGGCGTAGTCCCACGGATAGCGCCAACATGTTGATGCAACAAATACTAGACCGATGGTAGTAGTTGGGCTGGTTAGGCAAAAGGGTTGAAATGTTTGATTTTGCCTAACGCGGGTCGTGGGGTCCCCCCACGTTTGCAAGACGTGGAGAGAGGTTCACTAGTTTAATTTTGTTGTTTGCTCGAGATCCTCCACTAAAATGTGTTCAGTTTCGGATGTGGGAGCAAAGAGAATGTGTGTGTTGAATGTGATGGAGAGTGACTTGCATGAAACAAGTACTCGAGAGTTATGACCTGAGATCCCAATGGAATCAGGGCTGTTCCAGAATGTTTTTCACACTAAATGAAGTGTCATATATATAGAGAAGGTTATCTCCCAAAGAAGAAACCATTGACTAGTGAAGTATGTCTGCAGTGGGGGACTTACCCTTTTAGGGGTTGAAGCCTTTTGACCTGCCGGTAAAAGACTACATTCTGTGGACTCGTCTTACTTTTGCGGCTAAGAGAGTTGGTGAAGCAATCAGAGATGTGACCATTTACTGTTCATGTATTGCTTTATCCTAGCTCCCGAGTTTTTAACCTTTGAACCTCTCAATCTTTTAAGCATTCATATGTTTTAGTAATTTTATTTGCTCTTGGGCTAACCCTGAAGTAACAAATAACTTTATTACAAATAAAATATTGAATTAGATTAGATACTATATAATACACAAAAAAAATATAGATATATTCATGTATCACGTGACAATTAGGTCCCTCTTGATTTTCAATTGAAATATTTAATTATATTATAAGTACATGCATTTTGAATGATACATCATGAAATTATACATCATATGCATTTTGATAAACTGGTATCTTATTTATTTGGCGATTGATATAAATAGTCGAGCATTAAAAATACAAATACAATAAAATTACATCATTCAACTTCATTTCAAACTTGAGAAGTTGAAGCTTTCCCAAGCTTCTCATTCTTCACACACTCTTCTTCTTCATCAACATGCAAATCATCATCAACGGTTATGGCCACAGTTTTCGCGCCACTTGGACCCTGCACGATGTTCTCGTGCACCTTCTTATGCTCGTCGAAATGCACCATTTTGTTTTGTTCAGTCGCTTTGCTACCTTTCCATTTCTTCATCAAGCAACACAAAGCAATTGTTGCGAATCCAAGGAGAAAAACACCTCCAAACGAAACAAAAATTATGAAAATGGTGGTCATTGTTGATTTTTCTTGATGTGGATGATCAAATTTTGTGGGATTTTCAGATGGGTTTGATGTGAATATAGAAATTTAGTAGATTGGTATTTATGGTAGAGAATAGAGTAGCATGTATTTTTGAAGTTTCAAGAAACTTGTCTTGAAGTCAATGTGGAGAGTTGTAGCTTGTGTGTATTGTAAGCACCACTAAAGATATTTAAACATCATTTTCAGCTGATGTTCCTAAAAGAATTGTGATGTCACAGGTGTGTTACAAAATTGTAGAAAGAGTTCACCTCTGATATATGGATTGGGTCAGAGAATTATACATTGTCTCCACTATTTACTCAAAGATAACATATTTGATACATGTCACTGACAAACATTAAAAAATATGTTACATTTTAACGGGATGACTTAAATTCACTCTTTAAAATAATAATAATAATAATAATAACAATAATAATAATAATAATAATAATAATAATTAATTTAAAAAGTTCAAAGAAAACCTAAAATGTTGTTGGGTACGTAGGCAAAACTTGTTAGGACAGTCGGCCCTAATTTAGTTGACACATTTAATTAACTTGTTGGTTAAGGGATTATAACATTAAGGTTTTCGTCACTAAGATATTGCGGTTATTTTGACAGGAATCTAACCAACAAGGCAACAACGTTTCGTAGCGAGGGGATAAACGAGGTCCTGATTGACATTATTTAGAGCTCAAATAGCAAAATTTTGGGAACAAGTCTCACGAAATGGAGTTGCGGGGACAATATGTAATTGTTTTGCCATAATCGGCCTAGGTGTGTTTCGATGGCAAACAAGATACGACCGGGGGGGGGGGGGGGGGGGGGAGACAAGCTCGAGTCATCGCTTATTGCATACGAATCTCGATTTCCAGCTAACCTCTTGTTACATTTAGCGGGTATTTGAGTCTGTAACATTCTCCAAAAATGGGTACTAGAAAATTTTGACCCAATTTAAAAATCGGATCCAAACCATTTGCAAAGCGGTTCGAATCGTTATAAATAAAATATATTATATTTGACCCTACTATTTTTATGAAACTAAGGTCATATAATAAAGAAGAATATGCTCGTCCCAATGATATATCCGTATTTTTATAAAACATTATATGTATCAAGTTATACGAGAAAAACAAGTTAACTAACTGAATTAATTATATAAAAATAAAACGACAATATATTACAATTTCAAACGACAACAACATTTATCGAACACCTTTATTTCTGTTGCAAACGATAGCGGTTGTGTATCTTCTTCCACAAGGAACGCGAACTGTCAAACAAAATCTTTAATTCAGCCATATAATTTAATATTTAGCATCCCAATTTACCCTAAATAAGATATATACTAATACCCACCAATAACCCGTCCCAATTCATCCCTATTTTTGTATAATTTATAGCCAAATCGAATCTCCATTGGAGAGGGTAGTATTATAGAAATCAGTTAATCAAAATTCGTCCATTATAAATGACATCTCCATCTCTAAAACGCAAAAACCCTCTCTCAAAACCTACATGCATCCTCAACAATTCGTGAATTCAAGCAAGCAAGGACAATTCTAGGGCTTGTAACTTCAAGTCTTGATTTTTCTCACAGTTCTTAAACAAATCAGGTAATTCCAAAGTCTAACTTGCTTTATTTTTTTGCTATATACAAAACCCCTATATCAATTTATGTGATAGAGGTCATCCACAATCCGGACTGGAATTCTTGTTTTTTTCAGTGTTCTTGAACATTAAAATTTTGGGGCTTTTGATTTTAATTGATGATTTTGTTGGTTCAGATCCCTCTCAAACTCACTCAATACACTCACAAAAAACACTTAGTAGACAGTTTATTTACTGGGTATTGAGAGAAAATGAAAACTTCGAGCTCACTGTATATTTCGAATGAATGGGTAAATTTATTCAATAAACACAATGTCTTTATATGGGTCAAGTTATTCTACACAGGCTTCTAATTATAAGAAGTGTAAGAAGGATTTATAGAGTGACAAGGGTCCAATAAGCTAAAACTAAACCCACTACATCACTACCAAAAACCTAAACACCCACCCCCACCCCACCCCACCCCACCACCACCCAAAAACCTAACCCCCCCCCCACCACCCAAAAACCTACCCCCCCCACCCCACCACCCAAAAATCTAAACCCCCCCCCCCCCCCCCCCCCGGCAAAAAAAACAAAAAAAAACTATACCACACCAAAAAAAACCCCAAAAACCTAACCCCACACCCCCACCCTCCAAAAACCTAAAAAAACCTACCCCCCCCCCCACACCCCCCAAAAACTTAAAAAAAAAATCTAAAAAAAACTAAACACCCACCCCCACCCCTACCCCCACCCAAAAACCTAAAATGGCAACAAAATGCAAACCTTGGGGACCCAGATTTAAAAATTTTGGATTTTGGACTAAAGTGGCAAAAGTGAACAAACCTTAGGGACCATTTTGGCTATTAACTCTAACCTAATAATAAAACGTGTATAATATGGATATCTTCTGCTGCAATTTGGAGCCAAATCTGACCCGTACCTTTGACCCATAAACCATTAAACCGTGATCCGATAACGCACCGAATCGTGACCCGTAAACAAACCTGAATAATCCAACAGATTTGATGCAATTGGAAGTTGATTTCTGTTCATAATCATCATAATCAGGAAATATTAAGTCATGAATTTTTTTAGAATTAATGACCAACTTTTCAAATTATTATTTGTTTAAATCACGTTTTATTAAATTAAAAACAATATACAAATATAATAATCATTGAAATAGGGTTTATAAATATTAATATAAATTTTCCAGAAAATATAAATTATGGAATTTTATAAGAAACATCATGTCTCATGTCTCTTGACTCATCATTATTTGGTAATAAAAAAGATAAAAATTAAATCTTGGAAATTGGAATAAATAGTTATTACCACCTTGATTAGTTTTAAAAAGAGTAAATTACAAAAATCGTTCTTTATGTATGTCACTTATTGCAAACTGAGTCCTTTATCTTTAATAATTACAGAAAACGTACTCGATGTTTGCAAACCCTTGGAAGTTATGTCCTTTAGCCCTAACTCAGTTAATTTTTGTGGTTAAATCTGACCAAATCGACCCCACATGAGGGTATTTTTGTGGTTAAATCTGACCAAATGGACACCACATGAGAGTAAAATGACCAAAATACCCTCATGTGGGATCCATTTGGTCAGATTTAACCACAAAAAATTAACTGAGTTAGGGCTAAAGGGCATACCTTGCAAGGGTTTGCAAACATCGAGTACGTTTTCTGTAATTATTGAAGATAAAGGATACAATTTACAATAAGTGACATATATAAATGACGATTTTTGTAATTTACTCTTATTAAAAATATTTGTAAAGGTATATGCAGTCAGGAAAGATCCTAATCTTTCAAATAGTGATGTATCTCTGATCTCATTCGGATCTTTAAGATCTAGGAAATCATAGTAACACAATACGTACCTTGCAAGTAATAAAATTTACTGATTACTGGTATCATAATTTATATATTTTTGGGTTATTGGATTTTAATAATCCAAAGTTTCAGTAGTAATCCCAACTTCAAAAATTCCCTCTAATAATCCCAACTTGTAAGATGTTGGCCCACATCGATCCTTTTCTAACTGGGTAACCCAGGTAGTTTTTGCTGACTTGGACGCTGACGTGGCACACAACTTTATTATTTGCTGACGTGGACGATGATTTAGCACTCTCATTACTACCTCACCACCACCACCACCATCATCCACCACCACCACCATCTACACCACCCACCACCACCGCCATCTTCACCACCCACCACCACTAAAAATCAATTCGAATCATTCTCATTTGTCCCTCTGCAACTATTTCTAGAGAGAGAAAACGGTTTCTAGAGAGAGAAAGTGTGCAAAGGTCGCCGGAGAAGAAGACCGGAACTTCGCCGGAGTTGTAGAGGTCGTCGGACAAATGAAACCTTATGTTTATCATCAATCAACATACGTACAACAATCCAGAACAACAAACAACTATATCGACGACAAACGTTACAAAAATGTCCTATTGATCGATACTCCGGCAAACGTCCGATCATCTTCTCCGGCAACTTATGTGTTGAGTAGCAGCCTCTGGTGTTTGCTTACCAACCTGTGGTAGGTAGTAGTAGCCTTCGGCGAATGTTTGGTCATCTTCTACGGTCATCTTTGCACACAAATTGGGATGACGGTAGTAAATGGTGGTGGTGGAGATGGCAGTGGTGGTGGGTGGAGATGGCGGCGGTGTTGGTGGAGATGACGGGCGGTGTTGGTGGAGATGGCAGTGGTGGTGGGTGGTGTAGATGGCGGTGGTGGTGGTGGATGATGGTGGTGGTGGTGGTGGTGAGGTAGTAATGAGAGTGCCAAATCATCGCCCACGTCAGCAAATAATAAAGTTGTATGCCACGTCAGCATCCAAGTCAGCAAAAACTAACTGGGTTATAACCCAGTTAGAAAATGATCGATGTGGGCCAACATCTTACAAGTTGGGATTATTAGAGGGAATTTTTGAAGTTGGGATTATTATCGGCCAACTAGTGAAACTTTGGATTATTAAAATCCAATAACCCTATATTTTTGGATTAGACAAAAGTTCCACAAAATCATAATAGATAAGTTCTATAATTTTATTTAGATGTTTGGTATTTGGTTATTGAAGGGGTAAGGTCCCAAAAACCTTATAAAAAGTGCTTGGGACCATATCACAACTCTAATTTTCAGCTTGGCACCTTGCGCGGCCGCGCACTGGTCTCACAAAAGAAAGAGTTAAAAGGCCCCCAACGGTCAACACTTGCGCCCAAAAGGAATCATAAAACCTTGCGCCTGTCCTACACAAAGCAAAGGATAAGAATCCAGAATTAGACATTTCCGCTTAATATTTGGACTTGGATGTTATTTGCCAAGACTTGGGATTTATTCATCTGTTTCCACACGATAAGGTGTCACACCAGATTACAGCAGTAATCTTCTAGAAATAATTCAATCGTGCACCACCAAGACGGTTGCAACCGTCTAGACACGTGTCACTATATCAGTCGTCCCCAAAATCACAACGAATGCATGCAATGAAGAGTAATCTCCACTTAAGTCACTTTACACGTGGCAAATCCCTAGCCTTTGATCTAAATCACGATCCGTGTGCTATCACATCAGATCAAGGAGTATTAACGGAAGAAAGCATAACTGCTTACGGAGTTAGCATTTTCCGTCTTCTTTTCACTAACGGATTTTCCCGCCTTCGAACGACTCCCGGCTATAAATAAGAGAAAAAGCAGGTATGAACTCAAGTTACACACACACTTCTCAAATACATCTTCTTCTTCATTACCAATACTTATTCTCACACCGGAGTTGGGTCAAGGAGAGAACCCTCTTCTCCCCTTGGCGAGGCTAACGGTGCTCTTTTTTGCAGAATCACCGGAGAAGAAGGACGGTTAAGATCTAAATCAATCAAGTGGGAACTAACCTTTTTATGCGGTTCAAACCCCCTAGATATCTCGGTTCCGACCATTTATCCAGTGTTTCTTCATTGGCGCCCACTGATTACTCTGTTTTTTCCAGTTTTCATCTCGTTTCGATTTAGTTCTTTTCATTCTCTGTTTTGCACATGGCAGAGGGTTCATTATCTCATTCATCAGATCCCCGATCTGAGTATGGAGGTTCTACAACACAAAACACTCAAAGCAAAGATCATTCAGATAGGGAGAAATTCTCAGATCTAATCATGAAAAAATCCCCATCACATTGGTTCAGCAAATATCAAGCTGCCTTAAACACAATCGTTACACAAATCGCCAGATCTGAGGTCCCGAACATCAGATCTGGTGAAGAAAGCAATGTTACAGTATTGGACCCACCAACACCACGTAGGGGGGGACATCCAATCTAGTCGTAACATCGAATTGCAATTCAGAAGTAGCAGCCATCAGAAAGTTAATCAAAACAAATAAACATGATTCAAGGAGGTCCATCACGAAGGACAAACAAACGGAGTTATGATCAACATTGGAGGGAACAGCAAGTCATATTTCCCATCGTCCCAGGGGGCCCTCAGGAAGAACGACCAGTGATCATTACTGGTATCTTTGGTCATTACCGGACGGACTACATGTTTATAGATCCGGGTAGCTCAATGGACATCATATACGAGCAGTGCTTTAAACAACTCGATCCGGATGACAAAGCACGTCTAGAACCGGTCGACTTTCCCCTCACCGGATTCTGCAATGAAGCTGTATTCCCATTAGGGCAAATAGCTTTTCCTGTGACTTTGTCGGATGGCGAACATTCACGAACAGTTACAGTCAATTTCATGGTCATGCCGGCAATATCACGTCATGATGTTCTGCTCGAAAGGAGATCACAAAGAGAGTTCAGTATGATCACATCTATCCCACACGCAGCATGTGGATTCCCAACGGAAACCGGAGTTGCAATTCTGTACTCAAGCAAAGAAGTCATGTACGTGGACGACGAGCCACCAGCAAAGGTAGTCAAATCTTCAGCATCAAACGAGCCAGAGAAATGGGTCCTGAACGAAGAGTACCCAGAGCAGACCATCTCACTAGGTCACGTCGTTTCACCAGCAACACGAAGGCAACTGAAAGCATTATTGTCCAACAACAAAGATATATTTGCTTGGTGCCCAGCATACATGACTGGGGTTCCGCGCAATATAGCACAACATTGCCTAAATATTAAATCATCAGCAGAACCTGTTACCCAGGCAAGGCGCAGCTTTAGTGAAGAAAAAGCGAAAGCCATGGACGAGCAAGTGGTGGAGCTACTCAATGCGGGAATCTTGCGCGAAGTAAAGTACCATACATGGGTTGCTAATCCAGTAATGGTACAAAAACATAATGGCGGATGGAGAATGTGCGTCGACTTCAAAGATCTGAATAAAGCATGCCCAAGAGATTGTTACGCACTTCCGGAGATAGATAAAAAAGTCGACTCTCTAGCATCGTTCAGATGGAAGTGTTTTCTCGACTGTTACAAAGGTTATCATCAGGTCCAGATGAAGGAAGAAGACGAAGACAAAACTGCATTCCGCACAGATAAAGTCATCTTCTGTTACACCAAAATGCCTTTTGGCCTGCACAATGCTGGCGCAACTTATCAACGATTAATGGACACAGTTTTCAAAGACGACATAGGCAAAACAGTTGAAGTATACATGGATGACCTTGTCATCATGAGCCATGAGGAAGACTCAATGCTCAACACATTCAGCGTACATTCGATTCTCTGCGTAGCGTAAACTTAAAACTTAACCCAACTAAATGCTCCTTCGGCATGGAAGAAGGAAAATTTCTAGGCTTCATAGTCACAAGAGAGGGCTTCAAAGTGAATCCAGAAAAAGTACAGGCTATCCAGCAAATGCCCTCACCTGCAACAATAAAAGAAATGCAAAGACTTGCCGGACGTTTAGCAGCCTTGAACAGATTCTTGGCTAATCACGCGGCTAAGTCTTACCCATTTATCAGTACGCTGCGAAACTGCGGGAAGAAAACCCCCTTTCAATGGACGCCTGAAGCAGAAGCAGCACAAATGAAAGAATGTTTAATTCAGCTACCAACGCTGACTGCGTCAAAAGAAAAAGAGCCACTGATCTTATACCTATCAGCCGCGGAAGTAGCGGTAGGAGCAGTATTGATGGTAGAACGAGACAACGTTTAAACTCCAATTTACTATATCAGCAAAATGCTCACCGGCCCAGAAACTCGTTACTCAATGATAGAGAAATTGGTTCTAGCACTAGTGCATGCATCTCGGCGCTTGCGCAGGTATTTCTCGGGCCACGTCATCACGGTTCTTACAAATTATCATTTAGGCCAAATCTTATCAAAACCCGATGTGGCGGGAAGATTGGCTAAATAGGCTATCGAGCTGGGAGGATACAATATTTTCTACAAGCCAAGACCAGCAATCAAAGGGCAAGTACTAGCAGACTTTGCTACTGAAGTGCCCATCGATAAAATACAAGAATGCGAGGCAATCCAGAACCCTACACCTGTTTTCGATGACAGAGTCTGGACCTTGCACACAGATAGCGCTTCCAACGATGACGGAGCAGGAGCAGGCCTCCGGTTAGTCAGTCCAGACAATCACGAGCTCACATATGCCATACGCTTAGATTTCCAAAGTACCAACAATGAGACAGAATACGAAGCATTTTTAGCGGGACTTCGTTTAGCGCTCAAAATGGGGGCAAAGAACCTCGAGGCCAACGTTGATTCAAAACTTGTAGCCGAACAAGTTAACGGTCACTACGATGCAAAAGGAGAAGCTATGGCATTATACCTTGAGCAAGCACGGATGCTAATCAGCCAATTCCAGACATTCAGGGTTAACCATATCAACAGAAGCGAAAATAAGCACGCAGACGCGCTTAGTAAATTAGCCGCTACCAGCTTCAAACACCTAGCAAAAGAAGTGCGCATAGAAGTACTGTCTAACCCATCAATCCATCTCAAGCAAGTGAACGTTATAGAAGTCGGAAATCCGTCCTGGATGTCTCCGATCATCTTATACCTACAACACGGGAAACTCCCGGAAGGAAAAGCAGAAGCGCGGAAACTCCAACACAAAGCGATAAATTACGAAATGGCAGATGGCGTCCTTTATCGAAAGTCATTCATGGGACCATTACTACACTGTGTTGACAAAACAGATGCTCAGTACCTGGTCAGAGAAATCCATGAAGGTTTATGTGGAATACACGCGGGACCGCGCATGGTCGTAGCAAAAATAATGAACGTCGGATACTACTGGCCAGGAATGCATATGGACGCAGTTGATTTATTAAGAAAATGCGCAGCTTGTCAGCGCCATGCACCAAAGACACCCCGACCAAAAAATCCGCTAGTGCCTGTCACATCCGCCTGGCCATTCCAACAATGGGGCATCGATCTTGTTGGTCCGTTCCCTGATGCGCCAGGCGCAGTAAAATTCAGCGTAGCGGTCGATTACTTCACTAAATGGGTGGAAGCTAAAGCATTGGCTTCAACCACAGCAATGGTCATTCGCAAATTTATATGGGAACATATCATTTGCAGGTTCGGATTACCATTGCGCATTATCTCTGAGAACGGCACAAACTTCGCCTCGGAGGATCTTCAAAAATGGTTCAAAGAAATGAAGATCGAGCATCATTTCGCCTCCGTCGCGCATCCACAAGCGAATGGTCAAGTAGAAAGTATAAACAAACAGATTGTTGACGGCATAAAAGCACGACTAGGGACAGCACGCAGAGGGTGGGTCGACGAACTCCCCAGCATCCTCTGGGCGCATCGAACAATGCCAAAGACTAGCACAGGCGAAACTCCGTTCAGTCTAGTCTATGGGTCTGAAGCCGTCATCCCAGCTGAGATTGGCTTACCATCACCACACATGTTAGCCATGGAAAAACAGAATAATGAGCAAGAACGAAGATTGGATCTAGACCTCCTCGAAGAACGGCGCGAGAATGCCGCTATCACAGAGGCCAGGTACAAATCCAAACTCGAAAAATACTACAATGCGCGCGTCCACATATGCACGTTTGTTCCGGGTGATTTCGTTTTACGCGATAATCAAGCATCAAATGCTGAAAAACCGGGCAAATTAGCGCCAAGATGGGAAGGACCATATGTCATCAACGAAGTCCTAGGCAAAGGGGCGTATACTCTCAAAAGAATTGACGGGACTCTAGTCCCACGCACCTGGAACGCGCAGCAGCTGCGCAGGTGTTACATGTAGGTCAAAACATTCACAGGCAATGTATTTCCTATTTACTCCTGTATTACAAGACTTGCGCTTTATCAATACAAAAAATTAGTTTCATACTTGTTTCTGTTTGTTACAAATTGCATGGAATTCTTTGGGCTTACGCGAAAACAAAATGGTAAGCATTGTATACCTCGTGAACAGTCCAAACTAGGCTATCACGCCTTTTAGACAAACATTCACACATGAACACAATACCATTTCTCATTCGCTTCACCCATCCAAAAGCAATTAAACACATGCAACATATTGTAATCCAAACATAGAAGCGAAATCTTACAGACCAGTAGTATGTCATCATATACAAAAGATCGGCACAAACACTTAGCAAGATCATGGCAATGATCTTCAAAAAATTGTTCAGATCTACAAAACATTAAACAAGAACTAAACCCTAAGGATAAACACCTAACCAGCACCGGAATCTTCATCAACGGTGGACACCTGCTCACATCGGCGAGATTTCCGGCGTCGGTACACCAACCGGCATTCTTTCTTCCGAAGCATCGGAAACCGAGCTATTAAATTATCAGCATCCAGCACAATTCCAACATCATCAGCAACATCAGTATGTTGAGAAACTTTACAGACAGAATCAACAGTTACCGGCAAAGCAGGTTGGATCAGATCCTTTTCCGGAGCAGCAGCACAAGGTGGTAACCGAGAAAGCAACACAAGGCCTTCAGCAGCTTCATAAATCCTAAGAACATCCAGCAGAAGACGAGTATGATAAGAGCGTTTCATCTTCGTCGTCAAAAATTAGCAAGGCAAAAAGAATGTACCTATATATAGATGAACTCAGCTTCGAAAAACGAAAAGTTCAAATAGTCATGATTAAATGTCAGGAAACATCACATCCTAACGGCGCTACAGGAACAAGAGGCTTACCCCATTAATGAAGTCTGACAAAGCGCCAGTACGTATCCCAATGTAAGGAAAAACCCTCGCAAATACAGTATGATGTCATCACACGTCACGATATAATCATGATTTTCAAAATTTTCCTTTTTTCTTTTTCCTGACAAAATTAAATCTTCTCATAAAAGATTCTTTACATACCACACCTAAAAGCATTTCCCTCTCACAAGTCCAGTGCTCCACTTACTTACATAAGTACAACACTAGACTGGGGGGACTTGAAGGGGTAAGGTCCCAAAAACCTTATAAAAAGTGCTTGGGACCATATCACAACTTTAATTTTCAGCTTAGCACCTTGCGCGGCCGCGCACTGGTCTCACAAAAGAAAGAGTTAAAAGGCCCCCAACGGTCAACACTTGCGCCCAAAAGGAATCATAAAACCTTGCGCCTGTCCTACACAAAGCAAAGGATAAGAATCCAGAATTAGACATTTCCGCTTAATATTTGGACTTGGATGTTATTTGCCCAGACTTGGGATTTATTCATCTGTTTCCACACGATAAGGTGTCACACCAGATTACAGCAGTAATCTTCTAGAAATAATTCAATCGTGCACCACCAAGACGGTTGCAACCGTCTGGACACGTGTCACTATATCAGTCGTCCCCAAAATCACAACGAATGCATGCAATGAAGAGTAATCTCCACTTAAGTCACTTTACACGTGGTAAATCCCTAGCCTTTGATCTAAATCACGATCCGTGTGCTATCACATCAGATCAAGGAGTATTAACGGAAGAAAGCATAACTGCTTACGGAGTTAGCATTTTCCGTCTTCTTTTCATTAACGGGTTTTCCCGCCTTCGAACGACTCCCGGCTATAAATAAGAGAAAAAGCAGGTATGAACTCAAGTTACACACACACTTCTCAAATACATCTTCTTCTTCATTACCAATACTTATTCTCACACCGGAGTCGGGTCAAGGAGAGAACCCTCTTCTCCCCTTGGCGAGGCTAACGGTGCTCTTTTTTGCAGAATCACCGGAGAAGAAGGACGGTTAAGATCTAAATCAATCGAGTGGGAACTAACCTTTTTATGCGGATTCAAACCCCCTAGATATCTCGGTTCCGACCATTTATCCAGTGTTTCTTCAGTTATTATATATTTTACAATAACCCGTATCTCTTGACGTTTCTCATGATTCTTGTGCGGTATTTTATTCACGTATCGCATAACATAAATTATGAGTAAATCTCTACCTCCCTTTTTTGTAATTAATCTTTTAGGGTGTATGATGTGTCACTAAGTTTCTTTTATTTCTCTTAATTCAAATATCAACATGCAAGGTAAATGTGTGGCAGTGTGTTACGTGGTTTTTTGTTTTATTTAATTTATGTGTAATGGTTTCTCAAGTCGGAAGTGCCTCAGTTATTCATAGGCACACTTACAACCGGTTGACCTTTCCTCATGAGTATGAGATCTAGGCACCGACATCATTCTTGTCGCTCAAGTATTATGTGTTATTATTTTGTGTGTTTATTTGCTACATGTTACTTTCTTTGTGTTGCAGTTTCTCACGTGGATCCATTGGCTACCGATTCCCCACGACCATGGGTTGAATTCAGTACGCCACCATTGTTTCGCAATTGTTACGCTTGTGTCGCTATTGGTATTCGTTTATTTATAGATTGTTGTGGTTATTGATAGTTTCGCATGGTAACGCTTGTGTTGCTAATGGTTTCTATTATTTTGTGGATTGTTGTTGGTTGTTTCGCATTGTATCACTTATGTCGCTATTGTTACATATTAACATATTATTTGCATGTTAAACTTTTAAAATAATAAAATAGATTATTTTATTCAAGTTTATATTTACTCATTAACATTATTGTTGACCCAAAAACTTCTTTTTACGCATGATACAGGATATCAAGTGACAGGTTGAGAACGAAGACACATAGGACGTGCCTTAGTGAAATGAACCGGATATTTATTTTATGTTTTACATATGGAGTACTATTTGTATTACTTGGAATTCATTTCGATATGTGACAAAATATTTATACATTTAATAGTTGTCATGAGCTATGAACAATCATCATGCCCCAGTCACCTAATCTGCTGCGGGTCGGGGTGTGACAAGTCCGGTTAGTGGTGGTGATGGTTGTGCTTTGGTACGGGGATGGTAATGGAATCGATGTAGTGGTGGTGATGGTTGCGTTGTCAAATGCCGACCGTAACGCTGGCGGTGGCAGGGATGGTCATGGTGGCAGCGCGGGTGTTTGGTGGGTGCGAGATGAACGAGATCGGTTCGGGATTGTAAAACCCGACTAGGGTTTGTGCATGGCTGGCCGATCACGGTGGTGGTGTAAGGTGACGATGGCGCGGCTCGGAGGTGGTGATGAACTATGGTGGTGTGGTAAGAAGGTGGCGGCGGGTGCGAGTTGGTTAGGTTTGCATGGGAAGCAAACATGCATGCATGCATGGGGAACCCGGTTGGGTATACATGTTTTGAACGGGTCACGGATAACCCGATTGGTGGTGTCCACAAACTAGGGTAACCTCAGTGATGAGGATTGGATATGTGATCGGTAAACCTTAAGCACCCGAGGACGGTGAACGTAGAACGTGCCAAAAGAACGGTTATATGTTTGATCATAGATTAATATGCATATTAGGGGTGTTTTATCTATATTTTGTACAAAATCTCAAGGATTAATTAGCCATTAATAATAATGGAGAAGATCATCTTATATCATAAGGTTTCATATAGTTTGAAAAGTCAATGTTTGCTTTGTTTGAATCTTCTTAAATCTTATGGGTATGTCACTATGTATGAATGGTATTGGTGGTTGCAACTACAAAATTGAGCATTTACGACATGATAGTATGTTTACAGGTGTAAACGAGCCATTCGGTTTGTTTGTGAGCTACTTAAGATTGGCTTGAAAAAATCTCAAATGAGCCAAGTTTATACAAGCTTGAGTCTGAGCCTAAAAATAAGATTGTTTGATGAACAAGCCTGTTGTTATATAATCTATACTATCTATTAAAGGAGCTTAGAGGCTGACCTCACTTTGCTTACGTGTCAGCCTCTCAGACATGCCACATAGGTTTTGCTGATGTCATAAATAACATTTTTTTTTAATATTAATAATCCATAAATAAATTTTCAAAATTCAAAACCTAAATCTCTACTCTCTCCTACCGCGGCATTTATTTCAAAATTCCAATGTAAATCTCAGCTCTCTCTCCAACCTAAATCTCTGCTCTCTCTCACGCCTCTGAACACCACCTCCATCAACGTCGATTCTCTCCTCCAAGACGAGAGATGGAATATTGATTCAGCAACTTCGATTCTCTCCTCCAAGACAATGGAGCAGCAGACTTTCTGTTTTATAGCCCCCATTTTGTCGATTCAGCAACTTCGATTCTCTCCTCCAAGATGATGGAATATTGATTCAGATTCACGATTGTTCTTTCGATTCTCTCCTCCAAGGCGATACTTGATTCACGATTGTACTTTCGATTCTCTCCTCCAAGATGATGGAATATTGAACGAGTAATTTCACCTTTAAAGTAGTCTCTGAAGGAAGGTTCTGATTTTAGGGTTTCTGATTTTAACATGGACAACTATCAGTTTTAGGTTTCCAGTTACAACTATCAGTAAGTTGGACTGAGATCGGACCTTTTCTTATATCAGTATGCTTTTAGCCTGTTGGGATCTCCAATTTATCTCATTTAAACAGAGTAATTTGATATTTTGCAGGTTTAATTGTAACACCCCGTGTTACCGAGAGTCAAAGTCAAAGTCAAGATTGACTCCTTTGACCGTAGTTAGTCTATTATATGATTATGTTTACGTTAGTTGTATTATGTGGAGTATATGCTAAAATCGAATTAATCGAAGTTTATTTATCGACGCAAACCGCTTTACGACTGTGAATGATAGGAAGTAACAATGCGATAAAGTCAATTGATCAATAATCGAGCTAATCTAATCATCATCGAACTCGAGACTCGAATTACGCGAATTTTGGTGTTAATATACGTGTGTGTATGCCTTATGTGTTACTTGTGCGTGTCTACTTTATGTTACGTGTGGTTATCAATCGAAACTCAAGCCGAACTCGAAACTCAACCGAACTCAATCGAACTCGAATCATGGTAATTGGTGGAGAAGAGATAGCGCGAGATATAGATGATTGTATGTTAGATATAGTGGTTGGGATTAAAAGTAATTTGAATAGGAAACTCCATCGTACTCGCATCGTCCTCACTCGAAATCGAAATGTCACAAATCGTCGCACCGAACACTCGAAGCAGGCAGCTGAACGATCAGGCTCTCAGCCAATCGAATGGCCCAGCCGATCGGACTGCTGTCCGATCGGCCAACCCTTTCCTCTTTTGGCAGCCTATAAATACCCCTTGTCACTCTCAAACTTTCTACTTTTCGAAACCTCTGACCGACCAGCTCGTGCTCCCCTCCTTTTCTCAGATTTCTCTCGATTCCGGTAAGTTTTTGTCCTAAATCTTATACTTTCTTGATCTACACGCACTCCTACACCTTTCTATCTTTCAAATCTTGATTTCTAACTGTGAAATCATCAAGATTCAAGTGTTCTAGGATGATGTCATCATGGTGTTCTTGAAGAACTTCATGTTTTGGCTTCAATCCACCAAGGATCACATGGATCTAGCCGATTTCCACATAAACAAACAAGGATCTTTCATAGATCTAAACATTTGCACGGTGAAAAGGATTGAAAGATGGTTTTCCAATTTTCTTTCAACTCTTTTACACTCAATGCCTTCAAAACTAGTAGAAACGGAACTTGTGCCGAATTGCAAATCACTCCGGTGGTTGCGTGACTCAAGATCTGGATTCTATCCACGAGGTTCACCGATTTCGGGTTGAACGTTAAACTCTGTTCCGAACAGTTCACCGGCCGGATTTGTGTGATTCCTGTCCGATCAGGAGGAACAAGTAAGAACGAGGGTTCTATGGTTCAACTTGTTGTCAAAACACCTCGATATAACGACAAACCATCAGAACAGCCAAGTGTTAGACGAACAGGCTGATCAGGTCAGGATGCTGACCGATCGGACTGACTGTCCGAACGGACAGCCAGCCGATCGGACAGTCAACCGATCGACCAGGCCAGCTGATCGGCTAGCATATGGACCCACACTTAAGCAATTTCATGAAGTCTAGTGTTGAACGAACTGCTGTTCGATCGGTCAAGCCGTCCGATTTGAATTACTCTTTGGATCGTGAGATACTATACTTCAACACTTGGTCGATTTTCAACATGTTCAATGCACTAGGAGTGCCACCCGATCGAACAACTGTCCGATCAGGTGACACCCTGCTAAGAACTTAGCTGCTGAAGTACCTAACCGATCGGGCAGCCGGCCGAATGGACAACCGTTCGATCGACCGACCTGAAAGGTAAAGATACTTCAATGTTTTCAAATACTACAACGAAAACCTCAAAAGGTCAAACCATCATACACAAACACATCTTACTCAAAGGAAGAAACAATCCACTCGAACAGCCCATCCAATCGGCCTACCGACCGACCGGACAGGCTGTCCGAACGGACTGGTTAACCGAACGGTCAAGCCGTCCGATCGGACCTACCGTCCGATTGACCAGGCTATCCGACCCTCCAACACTTGTTTTCGTTTTACGCGTTACTCATCGTTATGCTATCGAACTATTCAGGCTAACCCTACTCCCAAGCGCTCCCTTCAATCCATCAACCGTTGTGAGTATACTCGAACCCTTTTTGCTTTACCACTTTTGGGTGTTACATACGTTACTTATTCTAAATCACAAGCGAACACACTACTCAATTACTTTAAACGCTAACCGTTACCGCATGTATTACGTGACTAAATGAATGCTTGTTGTTATGTTTACACGTGGAATGCTGTCTACCTGCCTTAACAACGATAGTACTATAGTTTGGACTCAGCACCCATTCACACGGGGGTTGTTAAGGACAATTATTTGCATGGATTACGGTGGTAATCATGTATTGCGAACTGCCTCAGGCAGTCAACCCGCAGTCATTGGTATCGATAGATCCATGTCGATAATTAACTTGCTTCGTTTTCCCCTGTGTACGTGCTGGTTATGCGTAAACTATTTCGAACTCTATATGCTATTATCAAACTTGTATGCTCACCTTTATATTATATGTATTGACTTTATTTTAACGTATGTGACGGGTGTATAAGATGCTTATCTGCTAGGAAGGCGAAGCTAGAATAAGAGTCTAGAGCATAGTTGTCTGTAGATCTTGCAGATCGAGTCTCTAGACATAGATAAACAATATTTATATTTAAATCTGAGTTATCGGAACAGAATATTTGACTAGTTGTTATCTGTAATAATTTGTTTACTATTTAAGGTACGGTATGGGACGTATTGTATAAATTGAATAGTAATGATAATTATTGTGGAAACTTCTGGACAATCTGTTTCGCTCAGTGCCGTGCCCCGATGATTCCGCCATCGGTTGGGGTGTGACATTAATGTTGTTGTTCTTTTGGCCAATCTGCATGAGTGTTTGTTCTTTATAAATTTACAAGTAAGTAATTTATTCGCTCAACTATTGAATGATGATTTAGGTTTTATTAATATGATTTTAGGTCTTACATATGTTTAATTTGTTAGTTTAATGTTTTGTTTTCTGCACTGAAGGTGTTGATATAGTGTCTACATCTGACTTACTTTTAATATTACTTTCAGTTGTTTAAGTTAAAGCTGTTTTGATTTTCGGGAACCACTCTCATCCTACACAAATCAAGTAAGTTCAACTCACTAATCCACTATAATCTCCACTAATTTCACCCAAAAATATATCATTTTCTTCATAAACGTCTTGATATGTACGTATTGTTTGCTTTTTGTGTGTGTTTTCTAGGGTTTTCAGTGAGAGATGGTTTGTTAAATGTCAATCAGTGAGATGTGATATGAATGATTATTTGTTGAGGGTTATGATTATGTTATGATTTTGCAGGTGAACGAGAAGATTCCCGAAGCCAAGGCTACGGCAGCCACAGGTGTGTTATGATTCATAATTTGATGCAAGTTTGTTCTATGGTTGAAGTGTGCTTTTAATTTGTAACAATTTGTTAAGTAGCAGTGGCACAACTTTTTGTAATTGTAGGTTTTAGTCACTATTAACTTAAATGAGGAGATTGAAATAAGAATTTGTGATGAATGATTATTACAGTTGGATAATGATCAGATAATAATGATCAAATTAACCTCTATTTTTTTCATGATTTGGTTGTTTTTACTGTAATCTCTTCAAGTTTTACCTATTTCAACGGCTTTGTTTATTTCGTTCTTCTGTATCGTTTAGCTCATTGGATTTGTTCTGTCTGAGTTTTATTTGTGCAAAACTCACAAAATCTAACGAAGAATTATCACAAAAACTCCTCATATTGTAGGTAGAGTGAATTAAATTAACCAGATGTTTGGGTGACTGTACCTATATTCACTGTAATCTGTTCAACTTTGACGTGTTTGAATGAATTCTTTCTTTTTTGCTCTTCTGTGCTGTTTTGGCCGATGTTTAGTTCGTTGAAATTGACCTATTTAACTTAAACTAAATTTTATTTGTTGAGGGTTATGATTATGTTATCATTTTGAAGGTGAACGAGAGGATGGAAATTACGACCCGCTTGCCTATGAATAAATTTTCTGTAACTATCAACATGGAATACATTTTATATGGTGTATTTTTGGGTGACTGTACCTATATTCACTGTAATCTGTTCACCTTTGACGTGTTTGAATGAATGAATTCTTTCTTTTTTGTTCTTCTGTGTTGTTTTGGCTGATGTTTAGTACGTTGAAATTGACCTATTTAACTTAAACTAAATTTTATTTGTTGAGGGTTATGATTATGTTATCATTTTGAAGCTGAACGAGAGGATAGAAATTACGACCCGTTTGCTTATGAATAAATCTTCTGTAACTATTGAAGAAGCGTAACCCGAGCGGGCCGGTAATTCTACGGTGATAGATACGGATATGGCCACATCTCGTCTTCTTCGCCCGAATCCTAGACCTGCAAATAAGAAGAAGATAGAAAAACGGGGACGTAGAGACGGCCGGTAGGGGAAGAATCCCCTGTTTCCAGCTACAAAAGTGTTGCCCCATATTCGATGCCCTAATAAGGAGGTGGAGACCTCCTTATATAGGAGATATGGGAAAAACCCTAACCTCAATGGGCCAGGCCCAGTTAGGGGTTGTCTCTACGAGCCCACAGCCTAGTGTAGCATAAACTACAACGCGCTGGGCTTCGCGGGTTAGTACACAATAATAGTATATAATTACTATAAAAGTGATAAATAGCAAGAAAGTCCGACCGCTCGGGTCGGGTCCAGTACCATACCTCGTCATGTCCCCCAGTCTAGTGTTGCTCCCGCGTGTAAGCGTGAGAGGAGTGCTTAGACTTATTAGGAGCTCGGGAGTGAAGATTACTAATTTTAGGCTTACATGTCGTCCGGGTGCGAGAAAGTCGCTGGCCACATTTTTTGTGGTTGTCGTTGGTTGTGAGTAGGGATAATGGAACAGTGAATATCACACGGTCGTGGAAACTGGTTGGATAAACCTGGCGCAAGCTGATTGATTGCAGGCAGTTGCCATTTGCACTGGCGCATTGCCATGAGCTCGTTAAGGTTGCGCGTACGTGGTTAGGTCTCGTGCACGAGTCTTGGAACAGGCTAGTTTTGGTAGTTAAGTACCTCGCCTTTGGATGATTTTTTCAGTTGTGGCCCTGCTTTAGCGGTGGCCATAGTCATGGGGGCCATTGCAGAATATTCACCCTTTGATGTGACTTTTGTTGGTTAGCATATGGTACGCTAACGGCGTTCAACCCATTGAAAGAGTCGATGTTGATGTGACGACGATCCCTACTACGCGTCCGTGTCACCGGGATCCCCGTTGTCGTTCTGTACAACCATTGGTGGTTATAGACGCATACGCGGATGTTATGCCACCTTAGGCGAATGTGAAACCGCTGGTGGTTGTACCAGTCGTTTTTATTGACGATCCGGTTATAGCAATTATCGTTGCAGTCGGAAAGAAGGATATACAAGGCACCCCTGCAGAAGTGCTTGCTATGCTTAGTGACCTCGGAAGGGTACTTAGAGCGTTATTTATGTTTCCCACAATGTTTTTATGATTCTGGGAAAAGTACTTGGTTTTTCATCAGTGGTTGTGCATCTATTACCAAGATACCCACCGGAGTAGTAGTGGTTGAATACATCTATTACCAAGATGCCCACTCTTAGCGCTGTATAATTTGATCATATGACTTTGTTATTATGAAAAGTATTTCGTGTCAGAGCTGTTTTTTTACCGTGATATGCAGTTCAAATGCGGTGGTATGTTGTGTTTACAAATGTTTATATGAACACTTGTAGATATCAGAAAGTGCTTTATAACCAGCGCGCCGTTAATGAACACTTGAACAACAAAGTGCTTTCTACGCGCTTGGCGTGAGTGAACACTCATTGAGATAATAAAATGCTTTATACGCGTTAGGCGTGAACGAGCACTTATGGAGATAATAAAATGCTTTATACGCGCTACGCGTGAATGATCACTTATGGAGATAATAAAATGCTTTATACGCGCTAGGCGTGAATGAGCACTTATGGAGATAATAAAATGCTTTATGCGCGCTAGGCGTGAATGAGCACTTATGGAGATAATAAAATGCTTTATACGCGCTAGGCGTGAATGAGCACTTTATGTAAGCTACTACGTGCTTTGCCCAGACGCGCATTGGCGTGGGAAACACTTATAGTATGTGGCATGTCTGTTTAAATGACCTTGCCGACTATAGCGTGAAGGTAGTCTGTTATCCATGCCACATATTGGCGTGGGGAATACACATCCGAATAAGTATTTTTCCTGTCGCATAGCGTGTGGAATACTTATTTGAATGATCACGTATATTGGTTTTGTCGTGCGTTTGTCTTGACTACCAAGTTGCATATGTTGTGTCAAGTGGTACAGTCGTAGGCCAAATGATGTGAGAAGTATAAATATCATATGGCGTATTGAAACATCCACATTATATAAGAACCAATGATGTGCAGTAGACACCATCTTAATGGGCGGCCTAAGAGAAAATGATTTTATCTCCAACGTACCTCTTAAATAATGTTACTCTTTTAAGGCGTAGTGGCGCTATACCCTGCCAGTCCCCCAGTTCATTGCTGGTAAATAATGTTAGTAGCATTGAACTTAAATAATATAAGAGACGCTCCAAAAGCAGTAATGCAAGCATATATAAAAGTGAATCGTATGTGATAGGATATACCATGTTTGTCGAGCAAAATATCCACACATGTCATCAGAGAAAAGGCCAGCTCTGATAAGCTCATAAGGCGTGTTTTCGCTTGTCTTCGGCCAGAATTTCATGTCATCAGAATATGAATGTTGAAAGATGACCATAAAAGTTTCTTAAGTAACATAAACAATGGGATAGTAAGCTCAGCAGGGTAGTGACCTAAAGAATGTGAAACCCAATATTGAGCTAATATGTCCGCGAATTATTTTGATACCCACACTATTAATTAGCTCAGGCGTGTCAACATCATTCTTGCTAACTGGTTCCACTGGCTGGTTGCAATCATGCGACTTTAAATGGTTTGTCCATGTACTTGATGACAGTTATGATAATTGCACTACCGATTGGCTCAAGGCTTCGGAGTTACTACTCCGCCGTGTCACACAGTTAGTTCCTTTATGATATGACTCCTTGTTCATCACAGTTGATGTGGTGTAAGGGCCCGCGGCGCAAATAGGAGCGGTGCGAGGTTAGTCCACACGTATATACGTATATGGGTGATGCGAGGTCAAGTGGTATGAAGGATAGTTGCCGTAAGTCCAAGGATCACACATGTAAACGGTTTGACTGTAGATGCGCAGATGCGGTCGGTGTTAGGGCCGATCGCACGATGGCGGGAAAGATAGGGGTGTGGAAAGCCGTTGGGCTATGATTATGCATCCGGGAAGTGCAAGCGAAAACTGGCGAGCTGTCTTCCTGGACCAAGTAAGATGGTACCGTGTTATCTAGGTTTACCATACGCGTGTTAAATTGTACCTCTCTATTTATAATTGACATATCGACCTAGTTTTGGCACTTTGTTTTGATTTTCACGTTCCTTGTATCCAATGGTGACGTATCGAACCCAACCACATGTGATCGTAAGTAGTTGATAAATTCCATTCCCTACTGTACAAACGATAAAGTTTTCATATCTATAACAATACTTCATATCCTCTTCAATTCCAACCCATTAAGGAGTGGCCACTGGTGTGACATAACGGTTTCGGTGGATAGGGTGGCGCGCGGTACCAGTCGGAGGAGGCATGGCATGGGACGCCAAAGAAGATTACCGGCACGTTTTAAAACATGTTGCAACAACTATTATCTCCTTCGTCTAAGAGTTTAAAGGTTAGAAGACAAGCTTCATTGTTCCGAAAATGATGAAAGGGTGGTTTCAAAATTTCAACGGTGGGTAAAGCATGAATGAGTTGATTCTATAGTATAACAGTTTAAAGCTATGAGCTATTATTCACCAAAATATAAGGCTTTAGGTTTCTTCCAAATAATAAGCTTCTAGGGATATCTGTAACTCTTATGTCGAGCCTAGCAAAAATAACCTTCATAAACAGCAAAGAAAGTGCAGAATTTGAAACCTGTTAACCGGAGTCTCTAGTATATATTGGGTAGGCGAATGGCGGAGCTCGACTGTCATGCGCAGGTGGCAAGCTCGTCCGTCACCGGTGGATGGCAGGAGCTTGCCAGCCATGTGAAGGATTCCCTGAAAGATGCGCGGGTTACGCCGGATAGTTATTGCACTCCGACGAACTTTGAGAAAATATAGATTTGGTCGCTGTTGATCCATGAGTCGTGTGTAGACTCTCGGAGAGAATCGTGAATGGCATAGAACTCCCGGCCAAGCGTGAAAGTGGTTGCCCTCCGTTGATGACGGGAAAGATAGGGGACGTAAAGATATTCCTCCTTAGATGGCGGGATGAGATGTTAGTCTGCCAGAAGTGGGAGGAGCGTGATACCTGTCCGCCGTAGGTGGCGGAGTGAGACGTTGGTCCACCAGAAGGGACAGAACGTGGCACTTGTCTGCTGGGCAGAGCACGATAGCAGTACGCCGGAGATAGCGGATAGAGATTGTAGTTTGCCGGTACCAGTGCACCTTGCGAAAAGGCATGTTGAAGCACGCTGCCACCAAAGAACAAAGCTTATCCGCCGTGCGCGGGTTGAAGCTTTTCCGCCTGGAAATGGCGTGGGTTACATTGGATAGTCCCTACGCTCTGGCAGGGATGCGGGGGATATGTGGCCTTTTCGCAAAGCGTATATACACCTTTACCCGCTTTCTCCAAACTAATACATGGTCGAGGCGGGAATGCATGATAAACATGTGGAACAATGGGATGGCGCATCACTTTTTGCTTTTCATTTTTAAGAATATATGCTGGCGGCACGGAGGCGTGCAGCGCGAACCGGGTGGCGTGAAGGCCCAAATGTTTACCTTCAATTTCAAGTACTTGTAGACATAAAGTACCATAATATATATCACTGAATAAGGATCATTCTTCGTGTTGGTCGGGGAGCCCTGACACGATTATGGTGTATTTTATATGGTGTATTTTTATGATATGTAACTTGATTTCAGGTAGATGAGTCGGTTAGTAAATTCGATAGTCAGGTGCAGCCTTTTGTGAAACATATGTCAACAAAAACTAAGAACCTGTCGGCAGAGGTTAAGATTGTTGGGCTGGCAAAAACCGTGTACACAAAGCTTCATGCCTGGCTAGCAAAGCTTAAGTGAGATAGTGGAGTATAAACGGTGAAGCTTAAGTGACAAAAGTGCATCACCAGCTACAACTCACAAGACCCAACTGTAGCTTGTAGTTATGGCTCCATTATTTCAGCCGCGGGTAACCCAGCTGCAGCCACGGCCCGCATTCTCCAGCTGTGATTAGGTTCAGCCTGTCGTGACTTTCTTCGGTAATGAAGTCAGTTTTAACTATTTAAGTCATGGGTAGTTTAGTTTTTGTTTATTTTGGTATTAGTGGTCGCTCATGTCTACAGTGGTGATATAGTTTATATTCATGCTTCATCAAACATTTTTATGATAAAGCCTAAACCGTTGGTTATTAATCGGTATTTGAGCTGTCTGGTTTAAACCGGTTTTAAATCACCAGTTAAAACAATTCACTACATTACTACAACACCACTTAATGTAAAGAACAGGTTGTTAACTTTAGTAATAAAAAAATATTTTTCAAATACGCCTTGCTGGTCACAGTTTTACTACCCTTTATAAAAAAAATATATACATGTATGATGAGGGTCATTTTAACTGTCTTGGCTCATAACGACCCATTTTAACTATTCATAAACATTAGGGCATAAACACGACGATTTCTCATGCTATCACCGTATCATAAACATTAGGACATAAACACGACGATTTCTCATGCTATCACCGTATCATGAAAGTTGAAACAAAAAAGAAACGAACACGCTTATAAATTAACTGTCATGTAAGTATTTAATCTTGTATAATGTGAACATCATGGTCAGATACAGGACAAGGCCGAATTGTTCTTTGAATTGTGTTCATCAAGTGTTTTTGATGAAATGGCTAATTAAGTTTTGATTCTGCAGGAGAGCTGGGAACGACCGGAAGTTGTGGTGGCTGTGTGACCGAGGTATAATCGAATTGAAGTTTGTAGAAGTAATTTTATACATCAGCTTCAAAAGGTACTTAACTTTCATTGAATTGAAGTTTTTTATAGATCTTAACTATTTCTATGATCACCATCAAATGTAACTAACGAAGAATCAATAAAATGCAAATAAAACATTAGAATCAATTGATCAAACAACTACACTTGAGTCTGTAAGAGTACCATATTGAGTCTTGTTGCCCCTAATGTAGCTTTCGACTTTAGCCCTAGAATATCTACAAGTACCAAATAATCTTAATTTAATTAAAATTAAGGAAAAAGTTACCCGTGTTTGTTGAAACTGTTTCGCTTCCAAAATTGTTAAAGTCAGCACATAAATGAACATTAAACAGATCATCCATGGTACCAAACAACAATCTTAAGAAAAAAAGTTTAGATGAAATATTTTCTAATTTATCGAAAATGGAACACCGTCTCTTTATCTTCAAACTCATGAAAAGATGTAAAACTAAACTGTGATAAAAAAAAATAATACTTATAAAATATGAAATATTAAGAAAGTAGCAATTACATATAAAAAAGAAAACTAATCAGACACATCTAACTCTAATTGCAAGAATCAAGGAACTTTAACTTCAATTCCATGGAGCACTGAACCTCTCAGTGTATCTCATTGATTTTTCTCATGAACTCCAGATCTCTTTCTCCACATTCTATATTACTCGCAACACACAGGTCACGAACGGAAGGAGTCGGCATCGCCCTCAAGTCCCTCGAAACCTGGTCTCTTGTCAGCAGACCAACTTCCAGTCCGTTAAAACACCTCTTCAACTCTTGAAGAGTAGACCTATCAGCCAAAACTTGGTCTTCGATTTGTTTGATAAAGCGTTGCTTGAAATCGTCAGATTTTGCAGAAGTATATGACTTCATTTTAATATATTTATAATAACTAAGGCAAAACAATAATAGTTGCACTTCTGTTTCACTGAATGAATTTGTTTTGATGAAAAAACTTTTTATTGGCAATGCTATTATATAGTATATGTAACAGGCCAAAGGTCAGCTTTAAAGGCAAACATTAAATAAACATTTATACTTAAAAACCATGTACATTTAATGATTTAAGAGTCAAAAACGTGTACATGGGAAATGCCTGTTCAGTTATCATATTAACCATTTTAATGCAAAACCTTTGAAAAATGAGTTTTCATGGGAAAACAAGTAAAATTAAATATGTAGAAAACCAAGGAACAAAATTGAAACCTTCAAAAAAAGGTTATCATAATTAAGAGATGTCTCTTCATTTACCCTATCAAAGATTTTAAACACTATAAAGCATCATTATTATTTCACTTGAAAACATCAGCACTTCAATTTAAAAAAAAAACGTTCATCCTAAAACAAATTGTCCAAAAACACTTACATTCTTCCTAAATGGCAAGGAAAACCTTCTACCACTGGTCCGATACTACTGATCTTAAAATCAAATTTTCAACCTGGTCACTCCAAGAACAGAGAAACGCTGAAGAACTCAACCAAAAAGTTGCTATTGTTAGTGATAAATATTATAAGCAAACCTGGAGTAGCATTGCACTGTTGGATGAAGTTGCCTCTTCTACTCCAACAGAGTTTAAAGAAAAAGCAGAAGAGGTTATTACAAATTTGCTGAAACAGGATCAGAAGACCTGTGATATGCTAGCTGATCTACAAATTAAAACAAAAAACGAAATTGCATGGAAGAAGGCGAGAGAACGAGATATTCTATTAAGTGTTAATTGTAATGTTTAATTTTTATTATTTTTCAAAATCATAATTTTGTAATACTATGGTTTAATATTGAATATTCAAAGTTTCGAAATCAGAATTTTGCAATTTCAGTTTTACCAGTTTCTTTTATCCAAGATTGCTACTGGTTGGTACAATGCCCTTATTGTAAATTTCTTTTATCCAAGATTGCTACTGGTTGGTTTAATGAAGATGTCAATGGACCTAATTATAATTATGGAACCCAAACATGCTACAGGTTTATTTAATAAAGATTGAGTTTTCTGATATTAATTTTGATGCAGGACAAGCAGTGGAAGTTGACCGGGAGGTGGGTACAAAGGAAAATTTTATGTTTGTTTCGTTAAGAATATTTCTACATAGTTGTTTTGGTTTTATATAAAATTTTCTACATTCTATGATGTGTTGTTTTGTTAAAATTTTCTATTTGTTTTGTTAAAAAATTTCTACTTTCGATGACAGTGAAGCTGGGGAAAAGATCACATCAAGTTTGTCCCTAAAGTCTAATTTATTTCTGCCAATGGGTAAAGAAATGACAAGGAACGGTTTGGTCACATGGTATTGGTTAGTAATCTTGAACCGCTTATAAAAAATAACGAAGTAGATACTGGAGTTAATGTTAAAGAACAGTGAAGTGTCTTGTGAGTTTTACATGAACCCATTTTTTTCAAATCTTTTATATGATTTGGATATGTTCTTGCATAGTGCCTTCATGAAGTTTATTAATATATGTTTTTCAAAAACCACACTTGGGATTTCTTACTTTGAGGTTTTATAATACTCTATTTACCGAACTGATTTACTTCCTTTATCTCTAATAACCGTTCCTTTTTTATTAAAGAATTTCATGATTAATTGTTGGTTAGGATTTATGTTCCTAGGTTTATGTTTGGAATATGATATTGGAATTGCTTTGGTCCGAGCATTAAATACCATTGAGTATCCTCCGTTATGGTTGCTTCCATATCAACTGAGACCTACACAGTAATTGGAGTACAAGCATTTTAAGTTTGTTAATCTGATTGTTGAAGGGGAACCGATGGTCCGAGCATTAGGTTCAATTATCCTTCTTTATTCTGCCACTCTTTCCGGTAATTGGAGTACAAGCATTCTAACTTTGTTAATTGTGAAGCAGGTCCGACGGCTGCTTAGATTCAAACAAGTGCAGCCAGAGTCCGTCTTTCTCAGGTACCAGTTCTATATTTCTCTTTTGTTCTCTACATCATAAGTTTGGTACTTGATGAGGTTGTTGAAAATTCATATATTTGATGAGTTATTTTATCTGATATCTAAAATAAGAGACTAAGTGCTTGTAGAAAGAGAACGGTCAAAAAATGCTTTGGGTCAACTAAGGGTCAACTAAGATAATGTCACCATATTTCTTGTATACAAAATGCGCGCAGTTGATGGTTTTCATCAACTTATGTAGTTTTCATTATCTGCATATTATAAAAGGTTAGTGGGTTGCTCATTTTTTTTTTTGCTGAAAATGGAATTTGATGTATGAAACAGTGGGAATTAGTGGTTCTTTCTCTTTGCTTGATTTCCCTAATGTATATTGGGTCGTTTATACTCAAAATTGTTTCAATTCAGAGCTTGTGGGCTAAACATGGGGACCGTCAGATAGATATATCAATTCATGGCTTAAAGAGTGGCTTCAAAACCGCATCAACTGGATGGTTTCAGGTGTTTACAATAATTCAGTTTGGAGAATGTATATTATGGTCAGTTTGCTATTTTAGTTATCTTTAAAGTTTCAATTACTTTTGATCAACTAAGCGGTTTCACATTATATGTGGAAAAAAGGTATTTTTCTTTTTCTTTTTTAACATTGAGCAAGCATTTGTATATACTCATCGATGCCATTATGAGTAAATTTTAGCCCTAATCTTGCATATTGTCAATGTAGAATGACATCATTATTTGATTTACATTTCAGTTCTATATCTAAGAAAGTCACCGCAATTCCGTTTTTGGTCTACTGTCCAAATTTAAAGCAAGTAATAGCAGCCCGTCGTTTACTTCTATCGAGAAATCAGGACATATTGATTCAGGAGGGCATCATGGAGGATCATATCTTCTATTGACCATAAGAAAGAGAGCCGTGGGAATGAAGATCATGTCAAGCTAATTAAGGACTATAGGGCGAGAAACGAGACCGAACTAAGCAAAATTTATGACGGATCATATGTTTAACATTGTTTTATAAAAGATATGTAACTAAACACAAAGAATTTAAATAATATATTATAATATGTTTTTTAGTATTTGATTCCGATTGTTATTAGAACAAACCCGTGTATTCATACGGGTGTACACCTAGTTATTATATAATATGGTAATTATTATGTTATAATAATTGTTATATATTAAATTATGATAAAAATAACTAAAAAATATATGTTTGTATATATATATATATATATATATATATATATATATATAGGGTAAGGATCATTTCAGAACCATAAATATTTACAGAACTCGCAGAACTCCTAATAAACAATCTTTTTATTTATATATTTTTATGTTTAGGATAATTTTATCATTTATTATGTGTATTTTTATGATTACATACATGTTACGAGTAATTTTATTATTTTTTATTTGTAAATTTATAATTACACATATGTGAACTAGTTTTTTTACATATATGTAATTAGTTATTACACATTTATATAATTTGGCTATTAAACATATGTAAACTACTTTTAACATGTATGTAATCATAAAAATACATATAATAGATGATAAAAAGATCCTAAATACAAAAAAATATATATATATATATATATATATATATATAAAATGATTGTTTATTAGGAGTTCTGAAAGTTCTACAATTATTTAGAGTTCTGAAATGAACCCAACCCTATATATATATATACAAAAATAATTTTGATTAAAATAAAACACTTGAGCTCGAGTTGACCTCGAGCTTGAAAAACTACTCGCTAAGCCTAAACTTTAAAAACAAGCTCGAACTGAGCCAAGCTCGAGCTCGGGCAACCTGAATACATTTGAAGAAGACAGTCAGAAATTCAGCGACTATGCTACAACCAAACTCGAAATGGTTGCAAAGCTAGCGATTGCAATACAGCCCGTTGCAAATCAATCACTAATTTTGTGACCATCTCATATCGGTTGCAAAAATGGGAAATTAAATAAAACAAAACTAAAATTAAAATTCTTGTCGCAAAGCGGACTTAAAACAGGATAGTCACAAATTAGTGCCAAAACATTGACGATTACAAACCGGTCACAAATATAGAGAATGTTTATTTAATCGCTAAAACCCGGTGGTAATATGACCTTTCACAAGTTTGCAAAATCGGATTAGCAATGGAGGTTTTTCTCAACCGCCAATTCTAGTCGAAAAACTGTAGGCGTTTAGCAACCGATTTGTGACTGTAGTAAATACCTAGTTTTGTAGTTGTCACATGAAAAGGGCCCAATTATTATTTTTACAGGTACGAGACTTTAAAATATTCGGTAAATTGGGGTGATACCAATCGTCGGATACGTAATAACAAATAGAGTAAACTGTCATTTTGGTCCCTGAGATTTGGTTACTTTTGCCACTTTAGTCCAAAACTCAAACTTTTTGCATCTAGGTCCCTGTGGTTTCAGTTTTATTGCCATTTTGGTCCAAAAATAAAATCAGGTCATACTTGTCTTATAAAATCCTGCAATTTTGTCATTTTGCTTAGGGGCAAATCAGGACATATTTGTCTTATAAAATATGGTATTTATTTATAAAAAAGAAATGATCATTTTGCCCCTGCGGAAAATGACAAAATAACATGATTTTATAAGACAAATATGACCTGATTTCATTTTTGGACCAAAATGGCAATAAAACTGAAACCACAGGGACCCAGATGCAAAAAGTTTGAGTTTTGGACTAAAGTGGCAAAATTGACCAAACCACAGGGACCAAAATGGCAGTTTACTCTAACTAACAAATAAAATACCAATCACGTGACAATTGGGTCCCCCTTGATTCTCAATTGAAAGATATGATGTAAATATGTTACAAGTACATGCATGTCTGCATGATGCATTTGAATGATACATTATGAAACTGGTATCTTATTTATTTGATTATTGATATACAAAGTCGAGAATTAAAAATATAAATACAATCATTACATGATTCAACTTCATTTCAAACTTGAGAAGTTAAAGCTTTCCCAAGCTTCTCATTCTTCACACACTCTTCTTCTTCATGAACATGCAAATCATCATCAACGGTTATGGCCACAGTTTTCGCGCCATTTGGACCCTGCACGATGTTCTCGTGCACCTTCTTATGCTCGTCGAAATGCACCATTTTGTTTTGTTCAGTCGCTTTGCTACCTTTCCATTTCTTCATCAAGCAACACAAAGCAATTGTTGCGAGTCCAAGGAGAAAAACACCTCCAAACGAAACGAAAATTATGACATTGGTGGTCATTATTGATTCTTCTTGATTTGAATGATCAAATTTTGTGGGATTTTGAGATGGGTTTGATGTGAATATAGAAATTTAGTAGGTTGGTATATATAGTAGAGAATAGAGTAGCACGTAGTTTTGAAGTTTCAAGAAACATGTCTTGAAGTTAATGCATGTGGAGAGTTGTAGCTTGTGTGTATTGTAAGCACCACTAAAGATATTTAAACATCATTTTCAGCTGATGTTCCTATAGAATTGTGATGTCACAGGTGTGTTACAAAATTGTATATAGAACTACACCTCGGATATACATGTTCTAATCTATATTTGGTATCCACTATTGTAACACCCCAAAACGGGTTTGGTAATCAAACCACGTTAATAGTAAAGACGGGTAAAATACTGTTAGTAGTCAAAATTAACCCGGTAAATTTTAGGATTTAAATAAATAAACTTGATGTTAATAAAAAAAGAGGATAAATACTTTGAGAAAACAAAGTATATAGAACGCTCGAGTTAACGGGACTTAAAAATAAAACGGGTTATGACATCCCGAACCCACTAAGTGACTAGGAATATTAACCTAGTTAATTATGTGTAGTTAGAACAATAAAGGAAACTAGAAATAGTTAAACCTTTTATAAAAACAAAACATGAGGGGCTAATAGTGCCAAATGGAGGAAACTTATTTATTAAAACTAAAAAATAAAACACAACACACACTTGGTAAGTGTGTGTGTGTGCGCAGGAACATGGGGTTCTTTCAAAACCCTAAAGCACATGAAATCCAGCAAAATCAAGGAGAAATCGAGCAAAGAAATTAGGGCTATAACTAAAATCGTGATCACCAAGCTAAGGGGATCGGAAGGTATGTCGAATTTTTGATATTTATGAAGTTGAGAATTCTTGATGTGCATAAGAAATTCGAAATTTATGTTGCATGATTGTGGTATGGATGATATTGAAGTGAAATAGTGTTTAGGAGTAAACCCTAGACAAGAATTTATTGAAATCATGCCTAGATCAAGTAAATTTAGATTTTTGTTGATTCTAAATTCATGTATGAGATGTTTTTAGGGTTTTGATTCCTAAAAATTAGTATTATGATATCAAGAACATGCTTAATTTGAAAGCTGAATTCAAACGGTTCTTGATCAGAATTTACAGCCAACTTGTATTGGCTGTAACCTGGATAAAACGTGGTAAAAACATGTGTTTCTTGAGCCTAAAATGTAATTCCATGAAATATCTTTAAAACCCCACTGGAATCGCATTTTTTTCGACGAAAATTGAGCGTTTTATGAATTTTTCCGTATCAAAGGTTCAAGCTGCGTTTTCTGGCAGAATCTGCAGCCCATTACGAATGTCATAACTCAATTTAGGAATTGAGTTATGATCTCAAATTCTTACTGTAGAAAGTATTAAGTGATTAGAAGAATTGCCAATTGGAATTTCGTCAATCGGATAAACGAGGAATTTTTAATGAATTTTTCCGTAAGCTGCAGTCAGAAGTGACGAATCTGATTGCAGCTTAGTAAATGAATTTTTACGAATTCTTGGTAAAGAGTTAGATCTTTAAATTTTAACACAAGTTCGAACCCTCCGAGGGGTACGCCACACAAAAAAATCATAATTTTTGGAGACTTGTAAACATGTTAAACAGGTCACCAAAAACAGCCTATTTTCAGTGATATGAAACTTGATTTTTGATGTTATAAATTATGCCCACAAATTTAATATGTTGAAACTATGAATGAAACACGTAATTTCCTAATTTATTTAATTAGGGGTGATACGTGATAATACGGAATCTAATCATAATGTAGATTTTAGTTAATTACACGTATCATATGATTAGAGGTAGTTAACTAGTAGAAAGTTAAAATTTACTAATGACGAAGTCGAATAATGATTTCGACATAGAAAATACGTAAGGTGGAATAGTCGTATTTGTTAATGACTAATCTAACCACCTTGTGAATGATGATAGTTTGACGCCTAACAAGCTAGGTGGAAGCTTGTGGATGAAGCGGGTCAAACGGAGCGCGTACGGAAAGAAAGGCGTGGCATGGATGCAAGGTAAGTATAGCTTACACTAGTCTTATATGTTAGGATATTCTCTTATCGTATTAGTTATGAATGAGATAAATACTTAATTGAGGTATGATGTTCCGGCGTGTAAACGTACGGAACAAAGTAGTCAATCATGACAAGAAACCATGTGGATGGTTAAAAGGAGTTAAATCGGTAAATTGGTCATGCGTTGACCATAACTATTGGTTTTGAAAGACACAGTAAAACATAAACCATGATAGGCTAAAAAGTGTTAAGAAATGATTAATAAGTGAAATGACCGCACGATGTAAACCGGAGCGAGTCATGTAGATGAGATGGTAATAAATATCATCTCGTCAACATATTCGGTCACTTAGACCAAATGGGTTAAAAGGTGAAGATATCACCCTTTGACAATAACGACTAATGATTTTTGTCGAGTTATATTATTTCAGGTGTAAATGTCAAATGGGTATTAGCAACGCTATGAATTAGCGGTTATAAAAGCAAGGTATTAAAAACGGGTCAATATATTGATCTGCGCCAGGTATGTGAAAAAGGGTAACCCTCATTTAGAACATGTGGTTCAAAGAGTGTTAAAAGTAGTCAAGGTGAACATTTGGTTACTTGATAAGTAAACCAAATGTTTTAGGTAAGGAACATTGTATTTGGAAAGCTTAATGACTTTTCAAATAAAATCATAGGTTAAAAGAGGGATTACGGGTCAAAATAAGCATACGAGTGAAAACGGGTTTAAATTGTGTAATAAACCTGTGATTATAACCTAATATGGTAAATAACCTTAATTTGAAGTAGTGTACGTGATATAAAGGTTAAACAAGTATGTTTGTTTGATAAACGTATAAACGGGTCAAAATTTTGGTAAAAGAGTAATAAGCCGAAGACTTAAAAGTCTTAAATTTTATTAATTCGGATGTTGGATTTTAACTCCATATGATGGAAGATTAAATTACAATCATGTAGGAAGAAACGGTAGATCAAACGGATAAGCGGTTTGAAAGATACGAAAGTTTTCGTGTCGAATAACGGCAAAAATAGAGAAGCTGGATGCAGAGTCCACCGTAATTTACGGTCCCACCGTAAATTACGGTGGAGATGAATTGGTTACGGTGCTAATTGTCTGTTGTACGGTAGAAGAATAGAAACCCAGGGGCCACCGTAATTTACGGTCCCACCGTAAATTACGGTGGAGATTATTTTTTTTATATATATATTTTGTTTTCATTTGAAAATCAATTGTTTCCCGGACATCGTTCGGACATGATTTAAACCCCGTATGACTAAAGCATTTCATGTTTATGAAATGTAGGTACACCTTGGACGCCGGAAGACGATCAAGCTCAGCGAAGAACCGAACACGATAATGATACACGCTTCCGCACTTTGCTACGTTGTAATTTTTAAACAACGAATTCGATCACGTTATGTAGAATAACTTATGATTTATAAAAGTTTTAATAAACCCGTATTTCCAAATGTTTATGTAATCTTAATTACATGATTGTTTTACGTAAAATTTACGTTAAACCTTGAATAATAAGACCGGGTGTTACAAGTTGGTATCAAAGCCTTGGTTTAAGAGATTCGAGTATGGTGGGGAGGAACCATGCTTGGACTTAAACCTTATGCTCTTGACAAAGAATAGTGTTCGGTTCGAGGCTTGATCGCAAATCCGGTAAGTACATGTATGCTAAAGTTTTGTAAACAACACATAGGGTTATCGTGTGATACACGTTACCCCGATTAAAATGATTGATATAGTTGACGAAAATACGTGCGTTGACGCGTATAGTAGAAAAAGCCTTGTATTATAATGCGGGCGATTATTAAAGTTGACGTTACTAACTTTTGTGAATGTTTTAATTGAAGGACACTCGCGTTTGAAGACGACGAGAGTCAAACGAATTGTGGATATAATGATGGAACGGTCCGAGATATGGCAAGGAGAGCATAATCATCAAGGACCTAAATCGCGTAACGATTGCAAATAAGTAACGGCAAGAAAGCCCTTTAAGGCAAGCAATATCAGGTGCACGCTTTTAAATATAATCACACAAATAGTAGAATGCAATAAACAAAGTAGAGAATGATTGTTGCATAGGTAAATTAGAAACTTGGAAAAACCTGAATAGAAATACATATCCAGGATATCATTTCCAAGAAAACTAAATAGAGTACTTACATAGGGCGTGATGTGAAAACTATAGGAAGGTCGTGTATGTCATGTGTTAATCGCTTACTCTGGCCAAGTAAGTAGTGGCATATGATACCACGAGTTTCTAATAGCGGACACATTTACATCCGATGTAGTAAGGGCGGGGTATATGGGACTAGTTTAAAAGTACCCAAATGAATCAAATGAGTAAGATATTTGATAATAATGTAAACGCACAACCGAGTGACGGAAGCGTATTACATTAGGATAATGAGCCCGAGGGAAGGGACAAACAAGCATGTAAAATGATTCAGACAAGTATTGGGAGGGAGTGTACTTACACTCGAACCCAGAAAACATCAAGTATTGGGAGGGAGTGTACTTACACTCGAACCCAGAAAACATCAAGTATTGGGAGGGAGTGTACTTACACTCGAACCCAGAAAACATCAAGTATTGGGAGGGAGTGTACTCACACTCGAACCCAGAAAACATCAAGTATTGGGAGGGAGTGTACTCACACTCGAACCCAGAAAACATCAAGTATTGGGAGGGAGTGTACTCACACTCGAACCCAGAAAACATCAAGCATGTAAAACGATTTAGACAAACATTGGGAGGGAGTGATACTTACACTCGAACCCGGAAAATGCAAATATGTTTCTTAACGGGTCAATAGAATGAAACAAGGAAACTGGTTAACTCCCCGCGTAAAATAATAACGAGAGACAAAGTTAGTATAAAAGCGATATGTTTCGCTAAGTTAATTAAATGGGTTAAAAGCAAAGAGATTGTAAAGGGTCTGGTTGACAAAAGTGAAAAATTTCACTAAAACATTTAAACGGGCAAAAAAATGACAAAAGAGTTCACAATTATTTAAATTGTGCTATGTCATAAAAGTGTGTGAAGTCATTACCGAAATGACAACGGAAGGGGATAAATCCTTGGACGTAAATTCCTTGGAATTGACATGAGCTAAAAAAAAAAGAGAAAACGTTAAACTAAAAATTCAATTTTGGGTAAGAAACAACATTTTAACACGTATGAATACTATGAGACGAATTCGGAAAGGAATAAATCAAAGAATGTGGGTCTTAACACCGATGGGTGCGAGATGATACATTCAAAAAGAAGAAGCATGACAAAGAAAAGTCGAATTAGACTTAAAAGTGACATGACACGCCCACAGACAAGAAAAGAAATATAGAAAATGATATAGAATACAATCAAGTCGAAACGTAAGTTACGAGATATGAAAAAAATCAGAAAAAAACATGTGAAAGGCCGGATCGGCAATAGATGTACCCGAAAGACGGGAATAAGGTGACGGCGACTAATCTGGCTAGCCGGTAAAACCTTTCTAAAGTCGGAATAGTGTTACGACTTATACAAGCGCCTGTTGAAATAAGATTAGATTGAAGCAAACATGTTGAAAATAAATACAACCGAGTGATTAGATGACAACTCGGTCATATAAGTGACTAAAATAAGAAATACACACTGAAAGTAACGGCCTATGAGGCCTTACACGTGAAAGGCACATATGTCATATGCCTTAAAACCAAAAGCACACTGCCTTACTTTTCTGGTAAGGTTGTTAATTACGAGCAATGCTCAAGTAGTTGTCGAAACTAAGTCAGTAGAGTCAAACCTAAAAGAACTACGTAAGAAAGGTTTCGGGGACGAAACCTCTTTAAGGGGGGTAGACTTGTAACACCCCAAAACGGGTTTGGTAATCAAACCACGTTAATAGTAAAGACGGGTAAAATACTGTTAGTAGTCAAAATTAACCCGGTAAATATTAGGATTTAAATAAATAAACTTGATGTTAATAAAAAAATAGGATAAATACTTTGAGAAAACAAAGTATATAGAACGCTCGAGTTAACGGGACTTAAAAATAAAACGGGTTATGACATCCCGAACCCACTAAGTGACTAGGAATATTAACCTAGTTAATTATGTGTAGTTAGAACAATAAAGGAAACTAGAAATAGTTAAACCTTTTATAAAAACAAAACATGAGGGGCTAATAGTGCCAAATGGAGGAAACTTATTTATTAAAACTAAAAAATAAAACACAACACACACTTGGTAAGTGTGTGTGTGTGCGCAGGAACGATCAGAAGAACAGGGGGTTCTTTCAAAACCCTAAAGCACATGAAATCCAGCAAAATCAAGGAGAAATCGAGCAAAGAAATTAGGGCTTTAACTAAAATCGTGATCACCAAGCTAAGGGGATCGGAAGGTATGTCGAATTTTTGATATTTATGAAGTTGAGAATTCTTGATGTGCATAAGAAATTCGAAATTTATGTTGCATGATTGTGGTATGGATGATATTGAAGTGAAATAGTGTTTAGGAGTAAACCCTAGACAAGAATTTATTGAAATCATGCCTAGATCAAGTAAATTTAGATTTTTGTTGATTCTAAATTCATGTATGAGATGTTTTTAGGGTTTTGATTCCTAAAAATTAGTGTTATGATATCAAGAACATGCTTAATTTGAAAGCTGAATTCAAACGGTTCTTGATCAGAATTTACAGCCAACTTGTATTGGCTGTAACCTGGATAAAACGTGGTAAAAACATGTGTTTCTTGAGCCTAAAATGTAATTCCAGGAAATATCTTTAAAACCCCACTGGAATCGCATTTTTTCGACGAAAATTGAGCGTTTTATGAATTTTCCGTATCAAAGGTTCAAGCTGCGTTTTCTGGCAGAATCTGCAGCCCAATGTCATAACTTAATTTAGGAATTGAGTTATGATCTCAAATTCTTACTGTAGAAAGTATTAAGTGATTAGAAGAATTGCCAATTGGAATTTCGTCAATCGGATAAACGAGGAATTTTTAATGAATTTTTCCGTAAGCTGCAGTCAGAAGTGACGAATCTGATTGCAGCTTAGTAAATGAATTTTTACGAATTCTTGGTAAAGAGTTAGATCTTTAAATTTTAACACAAGTTCGAACCCTCCGAGGGGTACGCCACACAAAAAAAAAATCATAATTTTTGGAGACTTGTAAACATGTTAAACAGGTCACCAAAAACAGCCTATTTTCAGTGATATGAAACTTGATTTTTGATGTTATAAATTATGCCCACAAAGTTCATATGTTGAAACTATGAATGAAACACGTAATTTCCTAATTTATTTAATTACGGGTGATACGTGATAATACGGAATCTAATCATAATGTAGATTTTAGTTAATTACACGTATCATATGATTAGAGGTAGTTAACTAGTAGAAAGTTAAAATTTACTAATGACGAAGTCGAATAATGATTTCGACATAGAAAATACGTAAGGTGGAATAGTCGTATTTGTTAATGACTAATCTAACCACCTTGTGAATGATGATAGTTTGACGCCTAACAAGCTAGGTGGAAGCTTGTGGATGAAGCGGGTCAAACGGAGCGCGTACGGAAAGAAAGGCGTGGCATGGATGCAAGGTAAGTATAGCTTACACTAGTCTTATATGTTAGGATATTCTCTTATCGTATTAGTTATGAATGAGATAAATACTTAATTGAGGTATGATGTTCCGGCGTGTAAACGTACGGAACAAAGTAGTCAATCATGACAAGAAACCATGTGGATGGTTAAAAGGAGTTAAATCGGTAAATTGGTCATGCGTTGACCATAACTATTGGTTTTGAAAGACACAGTAAAACATAAACCATGATAGGCTAAAAAGTGTTAAGAAATGATTAATAAGTGAAATGACCGCACGATGTAAACCGGAGCGAGTCATGTAGATGAGATGGTAATAAATATCATCTCGTCAACATATTCGGTCACTTAGACCAAATGGGTTAAAAGGTGAAGATATCACCCTTTGACAATAACGACTAATGATTTTTGTCGAGTTATATTATTTCAGGTGTAAATGTCAAATGGGTATTAGCAACGCTATGAATTAGCGGTTATAAAAGCAAGGTATTAAAAACGGGTCAATATATTGATCTGCGCCAGGTATGTGAAAAAGGGTAACCCTCATTTAGAACATGTGGTTCAAAGAGTGTTAAAAGTAGTCAAGGTGAACATTTGGTTACTTGATAAGTAAACCAAATGTTTTAGGTAAGGAACATTGTATTTGGAAAGCTTAATGACTTTTCAAATAAAATCATAGGTTAAAAGAGGGATTACGGGTCAAAATAAGCATACGAGTGAAAACGGGTTTAAATTGTGTAATAAACCTGTGATTATAACCTAATATGGTAAATAACCTTAATTTGAAGTAGTGTACGTGATATAAAGGTTAAACAAGTATGTTTGTTTGATAAACGTATAAACGGGTCAAAATTTTGGTAAAAGAGTAATAAGCCGAAGACTTAAAAGTCTTAAATTTTATTAATTCGGATGTTGGATTTTAACTCCATATGATGGAAGATTAAATTACAATCATGTAGGAAGAAACGGTAGATCAAACGGATAAGCGGTTTGAAAGATACGAAAGTTTTCGTGTCGAATAACGGCAAAAATAGAGAAGCTGGATGCAGAGTCCACCGTAATTTACGGTCCCACCGTAAATTACGGTGGAGATGAATTGGTTACGGTGCTAATTGTCTGTTGTACGGTAGAAGAATAGAAACCCAGGGGCCACCGTAATTTACGGTCCCACCGTAAATTACGGTGGAGATTATTTTTTTTATATATATATTTTGTTTTCATTTGAAAATCAATTGTTTCCCGGACATCGTTCGGACATGATTTAAACCCCGTATGACTAAAGCATTTCATGTTTATGAAATGTAGGTACACCTTGGACGCCGGAAGACGATCAAGCTCAGCGAAGAACCGAACACGATAATGATACACGCTTCCGCACTTTGCTACGTTGTAATTTTTAAACAACGAATTCGATCACGTTATGTAGAATAACTTATGATTTATAAAAGTTTTAATAAACCCGTATTTCCAAATGTTTATGTAATCTTAATTACATGATTGTTTTACGTAAAATTTACGTTAAACCTTGAATAATAAGACCGGGTGTTACAACTATTTACTCGAATGTAACACAATTAATATTCGTCGCTAACAAACTCTAATAGATGAGTTCTGTGACACACTAGCTAGCCCGAAACTCACCTCGGATAATGTATTTGTATTGGAATAAACGGATGTAACGATCAATATGGTGATAATTGTTGATGATGGACATACCTTTTGCAACAGATGCTACAGACATAGAGAAAATCAAGAGTGTGAGGTCAAATAAGGCAGGGAGAATAATATATTAAACAATATATAAACTCAATACAAAATAAATATATGAAAAAATTAAGATGATAACCGCCTTTTTTCCACCATTTGTAATGGCCTTCTATTCTATAATGCTCTTTATCCAACTCAAATGTCTGGTATCTTACTTGCACGTGATAAACCACATTTTTAGTAAATGCCCCTGAATAAAATTTGGCAAAAAAATAATCAAACAATGACATGTAAAATTTGTTGAAAAATATAGACCTGTAAGGCGTAAGTTGATTACCACTACTAAGTATATATAGTAATCCATTTCATGCATATATGGTAATTTCAAGTTCCATAACCTGATTAACACCATCAAATCACACAAAAATAGTCCTAGAATTAAAAATACAACCTGTGTTTCAACTCAGCCCAAAAATCATTCTTCATCTTACATCATGTTCTTATGACTGTTAAAATATATTTCGTTTTAGATTGACGGTTCTAGATTGTCACTTATCTTCTATTTTGCTTACATGTTAAAAGTGACCACTGTACTGAGATCTACTGGACCTCCTTTATCAGTAAAACTCATGCAAGTTTTTAGCTCTGGATCAAAAGATGCTTCAAGTCCATTAATCAGGTGCCTTGTGAAGCTATTATTACTTTGGATCTTTGCTTATATTATGTATCATTAACGTATCATTTTACGCAGAATGGTCAAATACTATGTTCTATAAGCTGAATACCTTGTATATTCAGAGATTATTTCATCTTTGGTGAAGCTATCCTCTTGTGATCCGAACTCATGCAAATATAAGCAGTCAGGATTGGTGTAAGGCTGCATAAACAAAATCAAATTATTAATTATTAATAAAATATATAAAAAAAAATAAAGTAAACTGGCAAAAACGACTTGTTCATATAACATACCATGCTTCTCGGCCATGCATGACAGTACTTTGTAGTCCCAAAACAGGCTCTGCAATAAAACTCCAATACATTAACCTAAAATATAAAAAAGAAACTCTCGGTTTGTGTTATTAGATGCTAACTTCAATGGTCTACCCTCCAAAACAAACCCATGTACTGACTGTATACTTCGAACCGCTTCATCCTCCTTTGAGTAAGTAATATATCTGTACAGTGTAAATATTACAAAGATAAATATCGCTCATACCAAATAAACTAAAAATGCCAAATATATGATGACTCAAGAACATTGAACTTACACGCTATAAGTATTGTTTGCAAAATGCTGTATGGCGCCAGCTGCTGTCCGAGATATAGAAACTACAAAAATTTTAGAAAAAAAAAACACACACACAAATGTAAATTTGTAAGGATGAAAAAAGAGATTACCTCTTCGTCTGCTAAATTAAGAGGCAGTCCCACAATGTTTTCTACCTTCAGAAGCTTTTGTTTTCCCCTTTTGAGACTTTTGTTTCTTCTCCACACTCATTTCAGCAACCAGTCTGATAGCACATTAGAGAAGTCAAACGTCAACCACTGGAACAAATATAAGTCAAAGTTTACGATGTAACAAATGTGTGAGACCAAACCTTTCACATTTTGATGCAGTCCCCACTATCTTTTCCTTGTTATAAGGCGTACGACACGCTGGACACCTCCCTTCTGTATCATCTTTCTCAGCCATATCCATAATGTGATGCCAGCACCATACACAAATCTGTAAACAATGATTGTTTATGTTAATAAGTCACATATACCACACATACCCTTAATTAACCAATCGTACACGTAAAATGTAAAACAGAACCATACTGGTGTTTCACTAATACAATTAGCTCAAATCGAAATAAAGTCCGTAATGTAATTTTTCTATCACATTGGTGTTTTAGTTGTTACATCTACACAAAAGGTATTGAAGAAGATATAAAAACACATACCGCTACATGGAATCATTCCGTAGATCAACTCGTCCCTCTTATGCTATCCAACCACCAATCCAGCATTTGCCTACATCTTTTTCATTCAGCAAACAGCAAACGAATCAATAAAATCTCATCAATAATGTTGTAATTTGATGTTAGGGTTTCCCTCTTAATTATATATGCATCATCTGAGAATCAACAATCGATTGTCCCATTATAATTTTAGAGTTATTCTGCTTCGTTTAGATGGTGAAAAAGAAATGCAAAATCGAAAGAACAACCAGATCTAAAATAAAACACAAATGAGAAATCAAATGAACCTAAAATTGAAATCAAACCTGAGAGATTTAACGAAGCTGATACTCGGCTCCATTCACGGCTCGTTGAACATCATTGCTTGATTTGACTGGAATCAGGGATCCTCTCGTGTAGCCGCTATTGAAGGGATTGTTGGAGAGCACAGCGGCATGGAATCAAAATAATGGTTTTGAGAAGCCATGTGAAGAATCTGGTTATCAATCTAGGGTTTACAATGGTAATGGGAACAAATTCATTATTTTGGAGATGATTGGAATTGATTGAGAAGAGATTAGGTTTCCATATAGAAGAACGTTACAAAATTGATTGAAGGAGAATTGAGAAAACCTTTTGCCGCTTATATGAAATTGAAGGAGAATTGAGAGAAAGGAAGATTGCCGCTCAAAATCTAATTATCTGCCTAAATAGCTATGCCACATCAAAGTCAATTGGTCAACATTATTTTGCTTTAGTATAAGAGATAGATATGCATATTAGGGGTGTTTTATCTATATTTTGTACAAAATCTCAAGGATTAATTTGCCATTAATAATAATGGAGAAGATCATCTTATATCATAAGGTTTCATAGTAGTTTGAAAAGTCAATGTTTGCTTTGTTTGAATCTTCTTAAATCTTATGGGTATGTCACTATGTATGAATGGTATTGGTGGTTGCTACTACAAAATTGAGCATTTACGACAAGATAGTATGTTTACAGGTGTATACGAGCCATTCTGTTTGTGAGCTACTTAAGATTGGCTTGAAAAAATCTCAAATGAGCCAAGTTTAAACAAGCTTGAGTCTGAGCCTAAAAATAAGATTGTTTGATGAACAAACCTGTTGTTATATAATTATTATATAATATGGTAATTATTATTATGTTATAATAATTGTTATATATTAAATTATGATAAAAATAACTAAAAAAATATATGTATATATATATATATATATATTTATAAAAAAATAATTTTGATTAATATAAGTTAATAATATAAAATAAAGAGTGAATTTCAAGTTTTGTCCTTTATCTTTAGGCCACTTTGCAAGTTTTGTCCTTTATGTTTAAATTTGACGAGTTTTGTCCATTATGTTTAAAAATCAAGCACGTTTTACCCTTTATGTTTAAAAATCAAACACGTTTTGTCCTTTATGTTTAAAAAATCAAGCACGTTTTGTCCTTAAAAATCAAGCATAAAGGACAAAACGTGCTTGATTTTTAAAAATAAAGGACAAAACTCGTCAAATTTAAACATAAAGGACAAAACTTGCAAAGTGGCCTAAAGATAAAGGACAAAACTTGAAATTCACTCTAAAAAAATAAAACACTTGAGCTCGAGTTGACCTCGAGCTTGAAAAACTACTCGCTAAGCCTAAACTTTAAAAACAAGCTCGAACTGAGCCAAGCTCGAGCTCGGGCAACCTGAATACATTTGAAGAAGACAATCAGAAATTCAGCGACTATGCTACAACCTAACTCGAAATGGTTGCAAAGCTAGCGATTGCAATACAGCCCGTTGCAAATCAATCACTAATTTTGTGACCATCTCATCTCGGTTGCAAAAATGGGAAATTAAATAAAACAAAACTAAAATTAAAATTCTTGTCGCAAAGCGGTCACAAATATAGAGAATGTTTATTTAATCGCTAAAACCGGTGGTAATATGACCTTTCACAAGTTTGCAAAATCGGATTAGCAATGGAGGTTTTTCTCAACCGCCAATTCCAGTCGAAAAACTGTAGGCGTTTAGCAACCGATTTGTGACGGTAGTAAATACCTAGTTTTGTAGTTGTCACATGAAAAGGGCCCAATTATTATTTTTACATGTACGAGACTTTAAAATATTCGGTAAATTGGTGTGATACCAATCGTCGGATACGTAATAACAAATAAAATACCAATCACGTGACAATTGGGTCCCCCTTGATTCTCAATTGAAAGATATGATGTAAATATGTTACAATTACATGCATGTCTGCATGATGCATTTGAATGATACATTATGAAACTGGTATCTTATTTATTTGATTATTGATATACAAAGTCGAGAATTAAAAATATAAATACAATCATTACATGATTCAACTTCATTTCAAACTTGAGAAGTTAAAGCTTTCCCAAGCTTCTCATTCTTCACACACTCTTCTTCTTCATCAACATGCAAATCATCATCAACGGTTATGGCCACAGTTTTCGCGCCATTTGGACCCTGCACGATGTTCTCGTGCACCTTCTTATGCTCGTCGAAATGCACCATTTTGTTTTGTTCAGTCGCTTTGCTACCTTTCCATTTCTTCATCAAGCAACACAAAGCAATTGTTGCGAGTCCAAGGAGAAACACACCTCCAAACGAAACGAAAATTATGACATTGGTGGTCATTATTGATTCTTCTTGATTTGAATAATCAAATTTTGTGGGATTTTGAGATGGGTTGGATGTGAAAATAGAAATCTAGTAGATTGGTATTTATAGTAGAGAATAGAGTAGCAAACTAGCACGTAGTTTTGAAGTTTCAAGAAACATGTCTTGAAGTTAATGCATGTGGAGAGTTGTAGCTTGTGTGTATTGTAAGCACCACTAAAGATATTTAAACATCATTTTCAGCTGATGTTCCTAAAAGAATTGTGATGTCACAGGTGTGTTACAAAATTGTATATAGAACTACACATCGGATATACATGTTCTAATCTATATTTGGTATCCACTATTTACTCGAATGTAACACAATTAATATTCGTCGCTAACAAACTCTAATAGTTGAGATCTGTAACACACTAGCCCGAAACTCAGACAAACCACTACTAGAAAACTCAAAATTTCTAACACCGTTTTCCGTAAAAAATGCGTCACAAATAGCGATTTCTGACTAATTTACGTGGAAATGTGTATGTAGGAAAACCCCTCGTAGGAAACCGGTTTCTTACGCATTTGCTACGCAACTTCCTACGCATTTCCGACCAAAATATGGTGTCAGAAGTTCCTACACATTTGCTTGAAAATTTTATTAATTATTTGGTTGACCGAGTCATGGGATCGATTTGATGCAAAGTGAAGACTAAGGCATGATTGAGGAGCGTAGCTCATACATTCCTCGCTTCCCGGAGGAGAGGTGTTCTTCATTTTCGGAGGAGCGTACGTGTTATGTTAAGTAGTATTCATCAAGTGAACTTGATCATTCTTCGCTTGTAAAAAGGGTATAGAGATATGCAGATGTACCTTTTCGCAATTAGTGAGAGAATGAGCTCCTCTTGTATGACACCTTTGGCATTTGCCTAAAAATGGACGATTACCAAATAAGGTTGTTTTAAAAGGATAAGTAAAGTTGGTTATCATAATCAAACCAAGGTTAAAATAACAAATTAAGATAAAATATCAAAGAACCCAATTAAACATTTGAATATGTGCATAGTTAAGGATTTCATTCCGTCAGTCAAGACTTAATCAACAATCTAACACTTCAATTAAATTGAAATCCTTGAAGTTTTGTGTTGCAATATCAAGCTCATTTGCTACTGCATCAAACCTGCATATTCATTTTTTTAACATAACTTCTGTATAAATATAGAAACTGAGTCAGCAAGAAACTAAAACCCAAACAATTACATGATTACATCCCGTACATTAAAATCACACCAACGACCTCAATTTAAAACATGAAATCTAATGTTATTGTTCTTTCTATAAATGGCAGTACACTATGGGTATTTATACCCATTGGAATGACAGTTGTTTAACCTTCAGGACAGTTATATCATATGGCGGCTAATCAACTTTTTCTTTGAAAGTCAAGGAACGACGTGCCAATCACCGTAACACCGGACGCTGTGGTCAAGGTCGACTACTCGACCGCCATTTTAGTTCAAATAGTTTCAAGCGTTGCCATTTTAGTCCACTGGGTTAACTCCGTCCATTTTTTCTGTTAGCTAGAAGGGTAATCCGATCATTTCATATGGTTAAATTGTCCTTCTAGTTAACAGAATTACATATAAAATGACCGAAATGCCCTTCTAGTTAACAGAATAAAGGGATGGAGTTAACCCAGTGGACTAAAGTGGCAACGTTTGAAACTATTTGGATTAAAATGGCAACGTTTCAAACCTTTGGACTAAACTGGAAAAATAGCCCAAACCATAGGGACTAAAATGACGTTTAACTCTAAAAACAAAAAAAAAAGTATGTTGCCATACTGCAAATATGGAAAGTACATTGTACCTAAGGCCATGTGTAGTGGTAATGCTCTTACCCTTGGGCGTTTTGCGTCATGTGGCATCCCAATCAGCAATAGGGCATTATGGGGCGTTTTCTAAAATGGGTGTAATGGGGATGTGTTACATTTTTTCCGTTGTTTACATTTTTTATAACTCACCTGTAACACTTTTTTATTGTTTTTTGACAACAGTTTTTTAGATTATATGGATTTTAGAACTTAAAATTTAGGAAGTTTTTATTTTGTATCATGCGTAGAAAACATGTTACATTTTTTATAACGAGATTTTTATGTGGCAATGCAGTTGTCACACTTTTTGTGTCAAATGAGAGAGGAGAGAGAAAACTGTAAATAACATTATCTGGAAAAGTAACTTTTTATACACTTTTTAATAGCGATCATTGATCACATTAGATTGATGGTGGAGATGAAGTTTTTTAGGTTTCCTTAACTCAGGTGGGTTTTCGATTTATCATTTCCCTATATATAGGGTTAGGTTCATTAGTGAACAACCCCCTTGATTGTGAACACTAGTGAACTAATCCTAGCCTTTGATTATCAATACACAAGTGTAAATCAATAGGCAACATTTGATGATGAAAATACACTTGTGTATTTTACGATTTGATGATGTAAATCAATGGTCAGCAATTGTTCACTCAGTTCACAAATACACTAGTGTTCACTCCGGAACCTCACCCTATATATATATATATATATATATATATATATATATATATATATATATATATATATATATAGGGTAAGGATAGTGTAAAAGGGCCTAAAGTGTGAGAAGTGTATTATAACACTATATATAATACTATATAACACCATATAAACACCGTATAACAATATGTAACACCATATAATACCATATAACACTATGTAACACTATATATCATTATATAACAAATATAACACTATACATCTATCATAGACATGCTATCAGACAACCTATAGTATTATATTTGTTATATAATGATATATAGTGTTACATAGTGTTATATGGTGTTACATATTATTATACGGTGTTTATATGGTGTTATATAGTATTATATATAGTGTTATAATACACTTCTCACACTTTGAGCACTTTTTACAGGATCCTCTACCTATATATATATATATATATATATATATATATATATATATATATATATATATATATATATATATATATATGTATCAAACTATGTTACAAATTTAAATTAGAGTAAAATGCACGGATAGTCCCTGTGGTTTGGTGAAATTTCACCTTTCGTCCCCAATTTTTCAGAATTACACTCTTAGTCCCTGTGGTTTGACAAGTTGTTACTCGGATAGTCCCTAAAGCGGAGGAAGGTTACTCGGATAGTCCCTGTGGTTTGACAAGTTGTTACTCGGATAGTCCTTAAAGCGGATGAAGGTTACTCGGATAGTCCCTGTGGTTTGACAAGTTGTTACTCGGATAGTCCCTATGGTTTGACAAGTTGTTACTCGGATAGTCCTTGTCATTTCACACCCACTTAACCAGAAAACTAACCTCCATCCGCTTTGGGGACTATCCGAGTAACAACTTGTCAAACCACAAGGACTAAGAGTGTAATTTTGAAAAGTTAGGGACTAAAGGTGAAATTTCACCAAACCACAGGGACTATCCGTGCATTTTACTCTTTAAATTAAAATCCCACAATTCTTGTCTCGTTATCCCGTGATGTTTGTTCGTCTTTTTTTCCTTTCGGTTTTGTTTTCTAGTTTCTGGCTGGATTTGTGTATGTTTTGGACCTGGTTTTTGGTTTTAATGAAGTTTCGTTGGCTATTCAAATATATATATATATATGTATATATATAGAGAGAGAGAAAGGGGAAGGTTAACGTACATTACGGCTTAACGTACTTCATGTACTACAGGTAATTACGCACATTCATTTTAAAATCACGCATGTTGAAACACAATAATTACGCATACTGAAAACATTAATCACGCATGTTATAGAACAAATCACGCACGTTGTTGTACGTGAAGTACGTTAAGCCGTAATGAACGATATACTTTTTCTATATATATATATATATGTATGTATATATAAGTTACTAAGGGTGAACGGTGTGGAGTCGGTAAACAGGCTCGGCACCGATCGGTGACCACTGCCAGCCTTGTTTACCGATCAATGTTACCGATTTTGGGGGTGTTTTCGGTGAGTGCTCACTGATTCGGTGAGAGAGAGGGAGGGAAGGGGAGAGAGATGGGTATGTGGTGGGGTCCATTCCTTCTCAACCAATCACACATTTTTTATTTTTTTTAAATAGTTTATCTAAACCTCATTAGGTAAACCAACGCCAATGTTTTTGTGACACTCGAGGTTTTTCCGAACGATCACCTTGTAATATTTTGTGTGTATATATATATTATTAAATGGAAACGTGATTTTTGCATGATATGTGTGATATGTATGTATTATGTATATATTTATATGAGAGCCGAAACCACGACCCGAGACCATGACTCGCAACCGGGCGGTTGCGAGTGGGCCTCTTGGTTTCGAGTGGGCCTTTGGGCCGTAACCGGTTTGGGTCGAAACCCCCAAGCCCAACCCGAAACACCCTATGAATATATATCCCACCTCCTCCTCATTTCCTTCATTTGTTACACCAAACAAACACACACCTCTTCTATTTTCTCTCAACTAAAAACCCCAAGCCAACAACATCCAAACTCTTCCAAACTTTCGGTTCAAGCTCAAGGATCTCGGACAAGGAAACTCGGTCAAGACCAATTCGGACACTCCATCTTCTCGGTTCTCTTTTCTTTGTTTTCGGCTCCTCCTTTCATAACCGGTTAGTGTTATCTTTGTGTATCTTTTGTGTATAAGATTTATGTTGGTTAAATGAACTAGAAGTATTATGCTTGGTTAGAAATACTATGCATGATTTTTAGGAAGATTGTGAAGTTTTGACGATGTGTGTTAAACCCTATGTATGATACTTGCTAACATGCTTAAATGGTTATGGAATAATGGTTTAAGGATGTTTAGGGCCAACCGAGTTATGTTAATGCCACTAAGTGTATGTTTTACTTGTTCTTGCATATTAATCTTGTTAGAAATAGGTGATTTTCGGTCCAAAATGTGTGATTATGTTGGCATGAAAACCCTAAAAAAAAAAAAACTATGAACTTGATGAACTTGTTGAAGATAGTTTGAAGATTTTAAAATGGTAATGTTTGATCTATTGTTGTATATGGTCAAAATTAGGAAAAGTGTTTGTAGAAACCCTATTGGCTGTTTCCAAATATGGGTCTGATTCCATATGTACAATTTGGACTGTCTTTTCTGCATCATCACGTGTATATGAAAGTGACAGATTACGACTCGCAACGACAGCATTCCGACTCGCAACGGCAGCATTCCGACTCGCAACGACGGCATTACGACTCGAAACCACACGGTTGCGACTCGCAACCAAAGCATGACAAGTCGAAACCACGAGATTTCGACTCGAGACTACGACGGTTGCGACTCGCAACCAACACGTGACAACTCGAGACCACGATTGCGACTCGCAACCATAACGAGACAAGCCGAGACCACCTGGTTGCGACTCGAGACAAGCTGGTTGCGAGTGGGCTGTCCATTTTGGTTATTGGGCCATTCTGTGTTAACTTGGACTATCTATTAAATGGACTATGTGATGCGGTTGACTGTTTAATTGTTTAGGCCGGCCCAATAACCCAATGACTGTTTACTTATATGCTTGATACGTGCCTATATGTGTTTTACGTGAATGCTTGTGCACCGAACCTGACCTATACCGGTAACCATGTTAGGACGTGGTGACCAACGTGATTGACAAGTAACCTAAACCTACCGAGCAACCCAAGGTGAGTTCACAACTTAAAAGCATGCGTCCCGGTGGTTTGGGACACGAGACTAACAACCCTATCCCCTGGTAAAAGGGGATACCATTTACATACCTTCCCTAGTTATTGGGAACAAAACTTACTTTTCCTTCCCGGGTATTGGGAAACCTTTTGGTTAATCACTGTTTATACGGATTGCAACTAACGGCACTAAACGAAACTCTATCACTCAAGTCCCTACTACAAATACCGATTAGTCGCCGGGTTAGGCGAGCGAGTTATTAGTTGATAGCGCTATTTAGGTGTTTACCAGCCTCACACCGTGCCCTGGTTTGGGATCGGTCGTGAACTAATGTACTCAGAAATCCGTCAATGATGATAGAACATTGACATCGGGGCATCCTGCGGATACGCAACGGTTACCTAGTGTTCGGTATTGGAAAAACAGTTTAGTCGCTAACTTTTGGGGTAGCTCCCCAGGGCATGTATAAACGGATAAATTAACCGGTGAAACAAAGTTTTTGGTAATTAAAACTGGACAACTAGTGAACTCACTCAGCATTTTTGTTGACCCCTTACTGCATGCTTTGCAGGTAACCAGTGACGAAGGAGCTTGCAGCTTGGGAACGTGTAGTGTCTGTTCACCCTTGTGCTGGGTGTTACCTTATTTTGAAACATGAACTTTGTCTAAACTACTTTACTTATGCTTCCGCTACTTATTAACTGTTTGAACTTAAAACTTTAAACTCTGAACTTAATATTTGCTAAGCTTATGAATAGCAAGTATTACTTTTGTTATCAACTTAAGTATTCGGTATAATTGGTGGCTGGATCCTGGTCAGTCACGCCCCCGAAGCGGGTGTTATCCGCAGGTGGATTTTGGGGGTGTGACAGATTGGTATCAGAGCCATTGGTTATAGTGAACTTGGTTTTAAAAAGGAAAAATCTTTTTGGAGAAAACCAGACTATAACCCGTGACTCGTAACGACACTACGCTCCAAGTGCAAGGCTCGACACTTTTGACCTCATAGCTCGGACCAGTGTTTACTTGTTTGCTTTATGTTCCTGTTATGCTATACGTACTAGTGTGCCTAAACTAGATAGATACACCTCTCTCTTCTATCTCATTCTCGCTACACTACGACATCACACTCATACTGTGTTTTCTGGTTATGAAGACAATGAGTGGACGCGGAAGGGGAAACATTAACATGACGCAGGCTCAGTTCACTAACCTGCTCAACACAGTGGCTGCGGCTTTTGCAGCTCACCCTATAGGTAAGCTCGTTGTTTTAGGATGTTTAGATCCTACCGCCACATCGACTTTTCGCCTCTAAAACTATACGCTTCGCTTCTCACGAACAGGTCAGCATGCACCTGCGCAACCACCAGTGTGTACTTTCAAAACTTTCATGGATTGCAAGCCTCTCCCTTTCAACGGCACTGAGGGTGCCATAGGTCTTCTGCATTGGATTGAGAAAATTGAAGCTGTTTTTGCTGTTTGCGAGTGTCCGCCTGCAAATTGGGTGAAATTTGCTACTGCTACGCTTGAAGGAAGCGCGCTTTCTTGGTGGAAGGCGCAGATTCAGATGTTTGGTTTGGAAACTGCAAATGCTACGGCATGGGAGGATTTCAAGGATATGATTAAGGATGAATACTGTCACCGGGATGACATCCACAAGCTTGAGAACGAGTACTATGAACTCAAGATGGTTGGGTCGGAAATTGAAACTTACACCAAGTTGTCCAATGACTATGCTGCTCTTTGCCCGAACATGTCTCGACCAATGTACCGAAGGATCGAACTGTACATCAAGGGTTTGGCTCCAGAGATTCGAAGCCATGTAACTTCAGCCAACCACACTACCATTCAGCCGATTGTTCGACTTGCTCACAAACTTACAGATCAGGCCGTAGAAGAGGGCCGGTTGCCCAAAAGGATTAGTGCCACTGTTGGAACTTCTAGTGACAGCAAGCGTAAGTGGGAAGGAAGTCAAAGCAAGGATGCTAACCCCACTCAGGCCCCAGCACAGCAAAGGAAAACTGAAAACAGCAAAGGCACCCAGCAACAGGGTGGCTACCGGGGAAGCTACCCAAAGTGCAACAAGTGTAACAGACACCACCATGGGACGTGTAACAAGGGCCAGTGTCAGCGATGCCACAAGATGGGGCACGAAGCCAAGGATTGTAGAAGTCAGTTCCCAGCTAGACAGAATCAGCAACAACCCCAACAGCAACAGCAGCAGGGAAACAACCGGGCATGTTTTAAGTGTGGAGCTGAGGGACACTTTAAGAAGGATTGCCCTGAACTGAATCAGAACCGCAACAATAATCAGGGAGCTGGGAACAACAATCAGAACAACAATGCTGGGAATGGTGCTAGAGGAAGAGCTTTCGTGATTGGAGCTGGTGAAGCAAGGAATGACCCCAATGTCGTGGCGGGTAAGTTCCTACTCGATGATCGTTATGTTTCTGTGTTATTTGATTCCGGTGCCGATGCTAGTTATGTATCCCTACGTATTAGTAAGAAGCTTAAGCGTCCGCTTTCGTTACTAAGTTCTCCTCATGTCGTCGAGTTAGCTAATGGTAGAAACATCGAGGCCTCACACGTTGTCAAGGGTTGCAAACTAGAGTTGTCTGGTCAGACATTTAGTATCGACCTTTTCCCTGTTACTCTTGGAAGCTTCGACGTCGTTATTGGTATGGATTGGTTATCCAAGCATCGCGCTGAGATCCTTTGTCAAGAGAAAGCAGTTCGTATTCCTCGCCGTTCTGGCAAACCCCTCATTGTACAAGGTGGCAAAGGCGGAGAAGTCTCAGGCGTTATCTCGTTCTTGAAGGCCCAGAAGTGTTTACGGAAAGGGCACACCGCTATCTTGGCACTTGTTACCAACACGCAGGAAAAGGAAAAGAGGATTGAAGACTTTCCAGTAGTACGCGACTATCCCGAGGTATTTCCTGAGGAATTACCTGGACTCCCTCCCCATCGTCAGGTCGAATTCCAAATCGAGCTAGCTCCCGGAGCAGCGCCTATAGCTCGTGCGCCTTATCGACTAGCCCCCGCAGAATTGAAGGAACTCTCGACGCAACTACAAGAACTATTGGATAAAGGATTTATCCGCCCTAGTTCATCACCCTGGGGAGCACCGGTACTCTTTGTTAAGAAGAAGGATGGCACGTTCCGAATGTGCATTGACTATCGTGAGTTGAACAAGGTTACCATCAAGAATCGTTACCCTCTCCCTCGAATCGACGATTTGTTTGATCAACTGCAAGGATCGAGCTACTACTCTAAGATTGACCTGCGATCCGGCTACCATCAGTTAAGGGTCCGTAACGAAGACATCTCCAAAACTGCATTCAGAACTCGTTATGGTCATTATGAATTCCTCGTTATGCCCTTCGGAATGACCAACGCCCCTGCAGTGTTCATGGATCTTATGAACCGAGTATGCAAACCCTACCTCGACAAATTCGTGATTGTGTTTATAGACGACATCTTGATCTACTCGAAAAGTCAGGAAGAGCATGAACAACACCTACGCCTTATCCTCGAACTCCTTCGCCATGAGCAACTGTATGCCAAGTTCTCGAAATGCGACTTCTGGCTTCGAGAAGTCCATTTCCTTGGGCACGTGGTTAACAAGGACGGAATCCACGTCGACCCTGCAAAGATCGACTCTATAAAGAATTGGCCTACCCCTAAGACTCCCACTGAAGTTCGCCAATTCTTAGGATTGGCAGGTTACTACCGCAGATTTATTCAGGGATTCTCTAAGATTGCACAACCTCTCACGACACTCACTCAGAAAGGCATCACCTACAAGTGGAATGAAGCACAGGAATCTGCTTTTCAGAGGCTTAAGGATAACCTCTGCAGTGCTCCTATTCTCTCGTTACCTGAAGGAACGCACGACTTTGTGGTTTACTGCGATGCGTCTATTCATGGGCTCGGTTGCGTGTTGATGCAACGCGAGAAAGTTATTGCTTACGCCTCTCGACAACTTAAGACACATGAAAGGAACTACACAACGCATGATTTGGAACTGGGAGCGGTAATATTTGCGCTTAAGATATGGAGACATTACCTGTACGGTACCAAGTGCACCATTTACACCGATCACAGGAGTCTCGAGCATATCTTCAAGCAGAAGGAGTTAAACATGCGACAACGTCGATGGGTCGAACTTCTGAATGATTATGAATGCGCCATCAAGTACCATCCGGGCAAGGCCAATGTCGTGGCAGACGCCCTCAGCCGAAAGGACACTATACCACGGCGCGTGCGAGCATTACAACTTACCATCCAGTCTAGTCTCCCTACCCAGATTCGAAATGCTCAGATTGAAGCTCTGAAACCGGAAAACATCAGGGCTGAGTCCCTGCGAGGATCAAGACAACAGCTAGAACAGAAAGAGGACGGCGCCTACTATGTGGCAGGGCGCATTTGGGTCCCACTTTACGGAGACCTACGAGAGCTTGTGATGGACGAAGCCCATAAGTCCCGTTATTCAGTACATCCTGGTGCAGATAAGATGTACCACGACTTGAAAACCACATACTGGTGGCCTGGCATGAAAGCCCACATAGCAACCTATGTTGGCAAATGTTTGACCTGTGCAAGAGTCAAGATCGAGTATCAGAAACCAGCAGGCCTACTACAGCAACCCGAAATCCCGAAATGGAAATGGGAACAGATTTCCATGGATTTTGTTACAGGGCTACCTAGATCTCAACGCGGGAATGATACTATTTGGGTGATAGTAGATCGTTTGACTAAGTCTGCACACTTTCTGGCCATTAAGGAAACAGACAAGTTTTCTACCTTGGCAGAAATCTATTTAAAGGAAGTAGTCTCCAGGCACGGGGTGCCAACTTCTATTATTTCCGATCGAGACGCTCGTTTTACTTCCGAATTGTGGCAAGCTATGCACAAATCCTTTGGCTCACGTTTGGACATGAGCACCGCTTATCATCCGCAAACGGATGGGCAGTCTGAACGCACCATCCAAACCCTGGAAGACATGCTTAGAGCATGTGTGATCGATTTTGGCAAGAACTGGGAGAAGCATCTACCGCTGGTGGAATTCTCCTACAACAACAGCTATCACACTAGTATTCAGGCGGCACCTTTTGAGGCATTGTACGGTCGTAAATGCCGATCACCTCTCTGCTGGGCGGAAGTAGGTGACAGTCAACTCACAGGCCCAGAACTAGTGGTAGATACAACGGAAAAGATTTCACAGATCAGACAACGCATGGCGGCAGCTCGTGACCGTCAGAAAAGCTACGCTGACAAGCGTAGGAAACCGTTAGAATTCCAGGTCGGGGACCGGGTTCTACTTAAAGTCTCACCCTGGAAGGGTGTGGTCCGTTTCGGTAAACGGGGCAAGCTGAATCCACGGTATGTTGGACCATTCGAAATTACCGAGAAAATCGGTAAGGTTGCTTATAGATTAAACCTGCCTGCAGAGCTGAGTGCAGTGCACAACGTTTTTCACGTATCTAACTTGAAGAAGTGTTTGTCGGATGAAACACTTGTGATTCCTTTTAAGGAACTGACGATTGATGAGCAGCTACACTTTACTGAGGAACCGATTGAGATCACGGATCGAGAAATTAAAACCCTCAAACGTAGCCAGATACCCCTTGTACGAGTTCGTTGGAACTCACGGCGCGGCCCAGAGTTTACCTGGGAGCGGGAGGACCAGATGAAGTCCAAGTATCCCCAGTTGTTCCCAAACGAAAACCCCAGCACTGAAGCTACAGCCGAATTTCGGGACGAAATTCCAAACTAACGGGGGGATGATGTGACACCCCGTTGAAACACGCTAGCTTGGCAGTGGCTGCTTCAACTTTCGGGACGAAAGTTCTTAAAACTTGGGGATAATGTGACACTCGAGGTTTTTCCGAACGATCACCTTGTAATATTTTGTGTGTATATATATATTATTAAATGGAAACGTGATTTTTGCATGATATGTGTGATATGTATGTATTATGTATATATTTATATGAGAGCCGAAACCACGACCCGAGACCATGACTCGCAACCGGGCGGTTGCGAGTGGGCCTCTTGGTTTCGAGTGGGCCTTTGGGCCGTAACCGGTTTGGGTCGAAACCCCCAAGCCCAACCCGAAACACCCTATGAATATATATCCCACCTCCTCCTCATTTCCTTCATTTGTTACACCAAACAAACACACACCTCTTCTATTTTCTCTCAACTAAAAACCCCAAGCCAACAACATCCAAACTCTTCCAAACTTTCGGTTCAAGCTCAAGGATCTCGGACAAGGAAACTCGGTCAAGACCAATTCGGACACTCCATCTTCTCGGTTCTCTTTTCTTTGTTTTCGGCTCCTCCTTTCATAACCGGTTAGTGTTATCTTTGTGTATCTTTTGTGTATAAGATTTATGTTGGTTAAATGAACTAGAAGTATTATGCTTGGTTAGAAATACTATGCATGATTTTTAGGAAGATTGTGAAGTTTTGACGATGTGTGTTAAACCCTATGTATGATACTTGCTAACATGCTTAAATGGTTATGGAATAATGGTTTAAGGATGTTTAGGGCCAACCGAGTTATGTTAATGCCACTAAGTGTATGTTTTACTTGTTCTTGCATATTAATCTTGTTAGAAATAGGTGATTTTCGGTCCAAAATGTGTGATTATGTTGGCATGAAAACCCTAAAAAAAAAAAAAAACTATGAACTTGATGAACTTGTTGAAGATAGTTTGAAGATTTTAAAATGGTAATGTTTGATCTATTGTTGTATATGGTCAAAATTAGGAAAAGTGTTTGTAGAAACCCTATTGGCTGTTTCCAAATATGGGTCTGATTCCATATGTACAATTTGGACTGTCTTTTCTGCATCATCACGTGTATATGAAAGTGACAGATTACGACTCGCAACGACAGCATTCCGACTCGCAACGGCAGCATTCCGACTCGCAACGACGGCATTACGACTCGAAACCACACGGTTGCGACTCGCAACCAAAGCATGACAAGTCGAAACCACGAGATTTCGACTCGAGACTACGACGGTTGCGACTCGCAACCAACACGTGACAACTCGAGACCACGATTGCGACTCGCAACCATAACGAGACAAGCCGAGACCACCTGGTTGCGACTCGAGACAAGCTGGTTGCGAGTGGGCTGTCCATTTTGGTTATTGGGCCATTCTGTGTTAACTTGGACTATCTATTAAATGGACTATGTGATGCGGTTGACTGTTTAATTGTTTAGGCCGGCCCAATAACCCAATGACTGTTTACTTATATGCTTGATACGTGCCTATATGTGTTTTACGTGAATGCTTGTGCACCGAACCTGACCTATACCGGTAACCATGTTAGGACGTGGTGACCAACGTGATTGACAAGTAACCTAAACCTACCGAGCAACCCAAGGTGAGTTCACAACTTAAAAGCATGCGTCCCGGTGGTTTGGGACACGAGACTAACAACCCTATCCCCTGGTAAAAGGGGATACCATTTACATACCTTCCCTAGTTATTGGGAACAAAACTTACTTTTCCTTCCCGGGTATTGGGAAACCTTTTGGTTAATCACTGTTTATACGGATTGCAACTAACGGCACTAAACGAAACTCTATCACTCAAGTCCCTACTACAAATACCGATTAGTCGCCGGGTTAGGCGAGCGAGTTATTAGTTGATAGCGCTATTTAGGTGTTTACCAGCCTCACACCGTGCCCTGGTTTGGGATCGGTCGTGAACTAATGTACTCAGAAATCCGTCAATGATGATAGAACATTGACATCGGGGCATCCTGCGGATACGCAACGGTTACCTAGTGTTCGGTATTGGAAAAACAGTTTAGTCGCTAACTTTTGGGGTAGCTCCCCAGGGCATGTATAAACGGATAAATTAACCGGTGAAACAAAGTTTTTGGTAATTAAAACTGGACAACTAGTGAACTCACTCAGCATTTTTGTTGACCCCTTACTGCATGCTTTGCAGGTAACCAGTGACGAAGGAGCTTGCAGCTTGGGAACGTGTAGTGTCTGTTCACCCTTGTGCTGGGTGTTACCTTATTTTGAAACATGAACTTTGTCTAAACTACTTTACTTATGCTTCCGCTACTTATTAACTGTTTGAACTTAAAACTTTAAACTCTGAACTTAATATTTGCTAAGCTTATGAATAGCAAGTATTACTTTTGTTATCAACTTAAGTATTCGGTATAATTGGTGGCTGGATCCTGGTCAGTCACGCCCCCGAAGCGGGTGTTATCCGCAGGTGGATTTTGGGGGTGTGACAGTTTTTGAGCATTAGGTAAACAATTGACATGGCGCTATGTGATTTGATGAATTAAGAGTTTACCTATTAATTAGGTAACCACTCCCTTCACCCTAACAAATCTTTTTAGGCCGTGGGGTATGGTGGGGCTTGGGTTGGGCAAAAGGTGACACGTGTAAAGGGAGCCAGCCCACGGGGTGGTTACGTGTCCGCTAGGTATGGCGGGGCGTGGGTTGGGCTTGGGTTGGGCGGGTGGCTATGCCATCTCAACAATTAATTTTAATATATATTTATATTTATAATTATACAAAAAATAAACATACATATAACATACATATTTTTTTAAAAAAAATACATAAACATACATAATAATTATTGTAACACCTCGAAAATTTCGTCCAATAATGTCTTGACACGTGTCATAAGGTTCCGGTATGTGAAAACATACTTTAGAGGAACTAAAGTTGACAAACAGTGAAAACTATGGAACGTAAGGGTCCAAAGTGTCAACAATGGATAAATAGACTCTATGATAACCCAACATAATGTTTATAACCTTAAACGGATGGTTCATGGATCATACGACGCAGAAATTGCACAAAAGTGAGGAATTACAAACTATAGGGGCCAAAAGTGTCAACATGTTGAATTTATACCTCTGAGTGAACTTTTGGCAGACCCGAAGCTTTGTAATGCAAAAATATACTCACTAGAATATGTGGTAAAAATTTCGTGAAGTTTCGTTAACGTATGAGAAAGTTATGGCCAAAACCGTACTTGAGGGATTAAAAGCGTCAACGTCGAATTTCATGGCTTTTCGGTTGAGCGCAAAGTTATCCGAGGACATTACCATGTTGGTAAATGTCCCAAGGTTCTTAAAAACCAAGTTTGGGGGTTTACAAGTCAAAATAAGTAGCCGAAACATCGCGTGCAAGGACAGGGACCAAAGCTGCCAAGTTTGAAAGAAGTTTGACAGCAGCAGACCTCAGGCGACCCGCCTGGACATGCCCAAGCGGGCCGCGTGAACCTATCAGATGCAGAAATTCGCGAAATGGGCATTTTGGGTCCGAAATTTGAATGGGAAACAGCTTGCAACACCTCCTAAACTCACCAATGAGAATGCTTGCATGTTGGGACACCTGTGAAGCTCTGGAGACATCTGAATTCACTTAAATTAGATCAAAAGTTCACATTTTTGAGGCACTTGCATTGTGTTCAAGAACAAGCAAACTTCAAGAACTCTCAAGACAACTTCTGGAGCATTTCTGAACGACAAGGCAGCCTCTAAGGGTTAACTAAGCTTCATTAGGACCTTGGTAATCCTTTATATCATCCTATAATTCGTTCTTGCTTTGATTATTAGTTAAAAGTCAAACCATTGTTCATATAGTTTGACCTTTCGATTAAACGAGTTTGGCTCTGTCATTTCTCAAATTGGAACCACTGATATGTTGGTATTTATGTGGGAAACAAACCCTCAAAAGGGTATTCTCTGATTCCCACTCTAAGCATGCTATTTGTCGAGTCAAAGTTGTTTCTAAAAAGTCAACAGAAATCGTTTTTGCGAAATATAGCTTAAATGGTAATGTAGATGACATGCAATCAGTTTGATCATCAAAAATAACTTATAATATATGTAAGAATGTGTTTTACCATAATCAACTCGACAATCTATAGTATAAATACGAATCGGAACGGAAAGTCTTGTAGAACGACTTTTTCGTAGACTATCGATTCGGATCCGTACATGCATGTTTGAGATCTGTATTGGAGCTTATTTTTGACCATTTTTATTTTAGTATAACTTTCTGGAATTTTTGATACTTGAGTCTATGCTTAGCCGATTCATTTGCATGTTTCCGATTTATGCTTAAAGTTGACTATTTTGCCCTTTTTGATATAAAACGTGATTTTTGGAAAAGTGAAAGAGTAGAAATCTTTATTACTAATTCATAAACTTGCACCGAAAATTTGAGACCAGTTGGTGGTCCAGATTTTGAGTTATGGCCAATAGCGTAAAACTACATCTTAAAGTTACATAAACGGCGCATTTCGCGTATAACCTATTTCAGGCCACGTTTTGATATAAAACTTTTTACCCACTGATGTTATATAATATTTTGGGATTTTTGATGATTTTTATTTAATTTTTTGGCTGATCGTATCATAGGTCGCTAAGTCGATTCGGTTAATGCCGGTTTTGACCGTTTAAGCCATAAAATGAGTTTTATACATCCTTTTGACCCGAAACCTTTTTCTACTGATTTTATTTGTTAAATAAATCATTATGAGTATTCTGGAAATATAAAAATCTCAGCTTTCTTTTAAAAACCCGGAAACGGCTCTAAATCGCATTTTTAGCGTTTTTAGCGCATAGTAAGCGTTATACTCGTATTAAACATATAAGACTCATACCTACTGATGTATTTAGCATATTTTCATATAATAACCGTAAGTATAAATGTTTGAACTCAGATTTCCAGTTTTGACATTTTTAGCCCTTGTGAAATTACTAAAATACCCCTACGGTGCATAGTTTGGTTTTAAATGATAAGTTTTGTATACGGGTCATACTCTACTGTTATAATATGACATATTAAGTTTATTTACTGTATAAACCAGACCTGTAACTCAGATTTCTAATTTAACTCTTTTATAACATTTTAAATGACCAAAATGCCCTTCTAAGGCATAAATTGAGTTTAAAATTATTCGGGCATAATAGAACATAACTTACTGATATTATATCATATTTAAAGCATACTATCTCAGGGAACTTGCATATGACTCATTTGGCTACCCGTAACGCCCTTTTAGCGTTCGGTTCGGTTTACGTAGCTAGTTTGCGTAAATTGACCGAAACGGGTCAAACGTTATCATTTTTATCTCAAAATCCAGAATGTATTTAGTATACCCATATTATACAAGTATTCAAACTTGTCGGGTCTAAATCACATTCTATCCGGTCTTTCGCTTAATCGTGCGCTTGTACCGTATCGTCCTTAAAACTAACCGGTCTAAGCTAAAGCTTAAATAAAAGACCCGTTAGGAATCTAATAGGTTATTATAAACCTTTGTTCCAGATTAGGAGGCCCAGTAAAAGCTACCTACACTTACCAATTGTGATTCATACTTGCTCAGGTAAATACATTTTGACTTATTTTCCCTATACGGGCTTGGGGTACGGTATATAAAATACCGCTTGATCGAGCGCACAAATCCTGCGCCCTTGGGTGTCCAGTCTTGAATAGTTTGTGCGACTCGTTTAAACAGTCTTGTTTTACTTTAAGGGTTTGGGGGGTTATTGACCGTGTCCCGGATATCCTTGGCATTATCTTACGAGATGGCCACGACCAGAGCACGGGGTGTAGGCGTACACCCGACGTGTATAACTCTTTAATGTGGTGTGTCATTTAATCTTTAGCCCGGACAGCAGATCCCGGGCCACCAAATGTACGAGTAGCATGTAATTCGTTCACAAGTTTATATTGCATAATTATCCCAAGTTAATAAAAATATTTATGCCTTGTGCATTTAAATCAATTTTCAATCATTTTCAAAATGAGTCAGTTGATTTGTATTTACCAGTGTAAACTGACGTATTTTTCCCAAAAGGTTAAGTGCAGGTACTATACGTACTAGGCTGGCTGTTTCCTAAAGAGCGTCCACAATAGTCTCGCAAGCTCGGACGATAATAAACTGTTGAACAATTTATCTTACTTTTTTTGATCCGCCTGTGGATCCGTTTCAACTACTTGTGATATTTATTATTGCAACTTAATTAAAGTTGAAATGAATCTATTTCTGCTTCCGCTGTGCATTATTATATTGTGTTGTTTGTCTATGACGATGCCAACCACGTCACTGTACCCCACACCGGGCCCACCGGTGACACGTGGAGACCGGGGTGTAACAATTATCAAAATAAAAGACAGTCATTCTTCGTCGTCTTCGTCGGTTTCGAACCCAGGAATCCTTGAAACGTGTTCCACCAAATCAGCTCGAAGGTTCTGATGTATATCCCTTGACTTTATTAAATATTCATTTGCCGCTTTATCTTCGTCTGTTACGTTACCTGGTTGGGGGTCATCGTCATCATAGTAGGTAACGACCGCTCTACCTTCATCCTCCAAAATCATGTTGTGAAGAATGATACATGTGTACATCACGTTTCCAATTTGATCCTTATCCCATAGTCGACAAGGAATTCCCAATATTCGCCACCTTTTCTTCAAAACACCGAATGCTCGCTCGACGTCTTTACGTGCAGACATCTGGACCCTGTTAAACTTAAATCTCTTTGGATCTGTGGTACCGTGTTTTGTGAACGATTTTACAAAAACCCCCCACTCTGGGTAAATCCCATCAACTAGGTAGTACCCGTACGCATACTCAACCCCGTTTACAAAGAAACTTCCTTTGGGTCCTATACCATTTACCCGATCATTGAAAAGAGGCGAATGGTGTATGATGGTAATATCATTATGTGAACCTGGCATACCGAAGAACGCATGCCATATCCAAAGATCTTGGGACGCAACCGCTTCAAGCATGATGGCTGGCACCCCATGAAATCCACTAGTGTGAGCACCTTGCCATTGGATAGGACAAAGTTCCCAGGGCCATTTCATACAATCTAAACTACCTATCATCCCGGGTAGCCCATGATAATCAGCGTGATGTTCCAATATTTGTTGCATGTCACTGAAGGAGGGCTTTCTCAAATATCTTTTCTTATAAAGTTCTAGAATACACGAACAAAAGTTGTGAAGAGTTTCTCTAGCTACACGTGCAGACATTTTTAAATAGTCATCCATAATGTCCGAACTATTGCCGTACGCTAACTGCCTAAGTGCGGCCGTGACCTTTTGCCACGTACTAAATCCTAATTGCCCGGTTACATCGGGTTTTTGTTTGAAATAATCATATTTCTCCTCAAGATCTCTAGATATTCTTAAAAATAAGTTTTTACTCATACGAAAACGACGCCTAAACATTTTTTCATCATACTTAGGTTCCGCTGAGAAGTAATCGCTTACCAACAAATCGTTAGCGGTGTGCCGTTCACGAGCGATGTACCTCCTCCTCCGTTTAGGTTGTTGAGTCTCTTCCTCATCGTCTTCGTCTTCCACGATAGCTTTCACCACAGCCGTGATCGTTTGTAGAAATATTGCCGCACCATCGTCAGATGATGATGACGATTCACTATAACTTGAAGAACTCATGGTAATATTGTGTTTTATGTGTTTGATATTGTGTGAGAAAAATGTTAAATGTGGTAAGTATATATAAAAGAAAAAAGATTTTTTTTTTAAAACCTAGCCCCCAACGGCTAGCCCAACGGCTAGCCAACGGCTACTTTGAATGGGCCACTCAGCAACCGCCATGTCACCTTGGTCCCCCGCCCCACGCCCGGCTTGAAACCCAAGCCCCAAGGGCCACGCCCCAAACCCAAGCCCACCCGGGGTGGTGACTTGGGCGTTTTACCCCAACCCACGCCAAAAGTCCCGCCCCATACCCCACGGCCTTAAGTAATTGAAATAATGTAAAGTCAAAGTTCATTTATTATATTGATTACACACTCCATTTTTTTCACTAATAAAGTAACAATCGATATGTTGAGAATAAAAAGTAAAAGAAATAGGCTTTTAAAATTTGAGAAGTGTTTTACAATACAAACAACTTACTTTTGCTTGATATGAGAGTCAAGTTTCTTGAAGCTTGGAAGTCATGTTCTATCCGGTATACTACAAATAATCATCCATCAAACTTCTTTTTGCACATCAAACCCATCTCAATATAACACAAAGTTCAATCATATCCATCAAAGAAATCAAGAAATTTCAACAATGACTACCATATTTATAGTTTTTGTCTCATTTGGCTGCGTTTTCTTCCTTGCGTTTGCTCTATGCGCTTTGTGGTTCATCGTTAAAAAATGGGAATGCAGCGCGACAGCTCAGAAACAAGATGTGGTTCATGTTGATGAGCATGTAAAAGTGAGAGAGAATATTGTGCAAGCTCCAAATGGCATGAAAGCGGTTTCCATTACAGTTGATGATGATTTGCATGCTGATGAAGAACAAGAGTGCAGGAAGAATGAGAGGATTGGAAAGAATTAACTTGTAACATATGATGACATTCATGCACAGCCTTGCAACTTCTCAAGCTTGAATTCTGTATTTGATGCTGAAAATAAAGTTGTGCATGCCAACTTATTGACTAATTAAATTAAAGTTTCATCATTGTTATTTAATATCTTCTAATACACAATATTAAATATTATAAACTTTATCTTCATCATGTGTAGAGAGTGGGTTGGGAATTTCTGAAACGAGATGAAAACACGATATAAACCTTACAGGAAATTTTGGGGGTCAGGTTTGTAACAACCGGCCCTAGGCATGATGTTACAGGTTTGGTATAACAGTTCCGGGTCAAACCCACAAACACATTTAGTTGTATGGATTCAAGTCAACTGGAAGGCTACTAGTAGCTGAAATGGTCGAAAAATAATTTGTAAAGCCTTACGAATCACAATAAGGGATAAGCAGGTTGACCTGTTTAACCTATTTTTTTAGTTTTTTCATTAACATATGTTTTGTGTCATAAATTAAAATGATCCGCAAAAACACACATTAAATTAAATTAAATTAAAATTAAAATTAAAAATTAAAAAGAAAGTACGATGAATAGTTGATTCATGTTGTTAAAAGAACAATTGATTCATGCTTGTTTTATTATATATTTTGTTTTTTATCTTGTAACCTTGACAATTAGTATTTCATATTTTAAGGTTGCAAGATAACGTGCTTATTTCTATTTATGTGTGGATATACATTTTAGTCAAAACCGACTTACATATAGTAATGTACAAGTGACCGAAGCACAAACGTATTTTATTATTATTATTATTATTATTATTATTATTATTATTACTACTACTACTACTTTTTAGCATATTTTGTTTTTTTTTTTTTTTGGAAAATTTCACAGAATAGTAACCAAGTTTTAAAAGTGTTCTAATTAAGTCACTGGTGTCGTTTTTGTCACAATTAGATAACTTAACATTCAAATCGAGCCATGTCTTTTTTCCCACGTGTCAAGAAAAAAATGGAACATAAGATGCTGTGGTCGAATTATTTTAATATATGAAATTATATTTATTAAAAATAAAAACCATTTAATTACATTAAAAACTAAAAAAAAAAACAAGTTACAATTCACGTCATCACTCGACGTTAGCATCAAATAAAAAAGAAAAAAGAAACAAAAATCCACATCACCACGGTTACCTATGAAATGGATGAAAAAACTCTTAATTTTAATGAAGAATGAATGTTGAGTGACCTGATTGGAACACTTTTGAAACTTAAGTGACCTAATTGGAACACTTTTGAAACTTGGTTACTACTTTACAAAGTCTTTCTTTTTCTCTTACAACTTTGAAAACACGATGTTTTTAAAGTTCTAAGTATGACATTTCGACGTGCTTACTTTTTTATCATCGACTCGATACAATTTTTACTTAAAAATGGTATAACACTAATCAGTATCGGTATCGGTGTTATCAGAACCGTTAACAATATTCTTTAATATGGTTTTCGATTCTCTTTCGATTGCTATAACGAGTGAAGGTATTATAACAAACAAAAATGATACATATCGAATTCCCACACCCGTAGCTTGGGTTAATCTCGCTAGTTTAAATTAAAATGCAATTGTTATATATTTTTTGCTGTAAAATTATAATTTATAGTATTAATTAAAAATAAAAAGCCGGTTGAAAACCAAAATAAAAAGAAAAATGAAAAAGCTAGTTAGACAGTTCTTGCAACCCACCCACCAATATTCGTGTTGTGGTTGGGGATCATATGTCTGACACGATTTCAAATTTTCAGATTCTTGTCGGGTTGGACCCACGAGGCCCGTTTAGCACCCCTGGTCGAGTGGGTTTGCCGTTCCAGAAGCGTAGCCGGAGCAATGAAAACATCCCACATGACCAGACAAAAAGAAAAGAAAAAAGATAAAAACATTTCCTCATTTGCAGAGAAAACAGAACTTGTATCACATTTTATTCATGAAAGGTGACCCAAAAACATACTACACTTATTGCATACAACCCTTGTACAACAAAATATTAATTGAATTTGTTTCGGATAATAACCCTGACCCTGAACCGAACCGTTTCCTCCATCTCTCTTGAACTCGCAAACCAAAATAATCCCAATCCTGCAAAAAACGACGAAATTCTGATTAACAAAAACATGAGACACTTTAAGGTCAAATAGTCAACTTACCATTTCATAAATATGAAAACAGGATTTCATTCCATGCATCAGGGACTCCAGGTAAGCACCAATGGCTACAATCAGGAACCGTTGGATTATCGCCCCAAATACCAACATGTGCATCGCTGCGGTATGAATCCATGGGGGTCACATGCATTGTTGTTACAGGAACCGACATATTATTCACCACTTTTTTTATAATGTCGGAAAAATGACTTCTGTATTCTCTCTTACTTCTAACCAAAGGCTTTTGTGTAACTTTGCAAGTGTGACTCTTGCTGGTAACATAAAAAAAGTGTTATTGGTAACGTTTTCTACTTACGTTCAAGATATAAAAGTAATTGTTTGACTTTTAAGGTCAAAGTCAAACTTACCGAACGTTCACGAACATAAATGAACAAACGCGACCTTTGTTCATGTTCGTACATTTATTAAACGAACGAACACAAACGAACTTCCCGCCAAACGGTTCACGAACTGTTCGTTGAACGTTCAGTTCGTTCATAGCCCTAAATTTCGCACTTTAAAGGTAATAATCTGCTTTGACCTTAAAAGTCAACATGTACGGTGTTCTTTAAAGATGAGACATGTTTTCATAGTGTTTAAACAATATATAATTTTCTTGAAATATGGCAATGTACCTCCAATGACTCCCCTCAAAAGTCCTAAAAAATACGCGGGTCCTGTTTGTATTAACCATATTTTCGACCCATGAAGCCCAAGTGTTTAAAGCTGTTGTATAAGCATCCATGATCGACATTCCAAGTTTTAGCCTTCCATTGACCTTAAAATAACCACCACTGTCCAAAACTAATTTAGATATGTTGAATAATAAAATTTACAAAAAAAAAAAAAATGGATCAAACTTATAAACGTCATCGAAAGTGTATAAAAACTCTTCAGTCACTTTATTAAAAAAAAAATTAGATCATTACCGACATAGTTTAATTTAGTATACATCCTTAAAAGCCTGTTAAAAGATGCAATTAAGAATACCTTCAAAGATAATTTGAAGGATGTGACTAATAAATTCATAAAACCTTTTCATGAAAACACTATAAAGCTCGCCATTTTAACATTCAAAACCAACCAAAAAACAATGCAAATTAAAGACAAGAGGGTAAAATTCATCAATAAAAATCGACAAGAAACCAAATTTAAATAAAGAAAAACTTACATCTCAAAAAGCTTTCCGCGATTCCACCAATGGCCCGTATTAAACACGAGAATATCAGAATCAATCCACTTTGAGCTAATACTATCCAACTCATCAAGCTTAATCGTCGATTTAACCCTCTTCGGTGCACGTTTTGGAACCGAACCGATTTGCACCAAAAAAACCGATCGATAAAACTCAACTGTAAAATTATAAGAACTAAACCTCACACCCAAATACCTAATCTTTTTACTTATCGTATTCCCGTTAACCTCGTAAACACTCGTTTTATCCTCCACGCCGTTCATAAGCAAACATATCATACTCTCCCATTGCGTCCGACTCAACGAATCGCCAACAAACACAACCCGTTTCCCACGAAGCTTTTCCAAAACCTCCTCAACGTCAAACCTCGAAACATCGCAATTCTTCGGCTTCCATCGCCACTTAAGATACCCCTTATTTTTTCTCCCATTAGCCAAACAATTAAAACCTTTTTCGGCAAAAGGGCATTGAGATGCATTGTATAAAGGGTAAGTTTCATCAACAACCCAACTCCCATCATAAAGATCACACACTCCCTTTGAATCTTTCGCATCTTTCGATAGAGAATCTATCGAATCAACGATCGCGGTTTCGTCAACTATCGCAGGCGGAACGAATTCGTAGAGGTATACATACCAACAAATTACAGCTAGCACAATATACAAACAAGAAGTAATCACATTGAATCTGTTAATTGACCCAAAATTCAATCTTTTACAATGTACCCAATTGGCAACTAAAGCCCTAATCCTATTAACTACTTGATCTCCCCCAAGTTTCATACTTTATTCAAAACCCTAAAAGGGTTTTTCAAGAATGAATCAAAATCACACAAATTCAGTCAATTGAGCATTGATAGATCAGTGAATAATTTGTAACAGAGAATCTTGAAAAGTTGAAAGAAACCCTAGAACCTGAATTTTGGAGGTACCAACCAAAGTGGGGATTCTGCAGAAAGATGAGCCAAATGTATGCAAGATCAAAACTTTTTTATAAACAATTGTTTGTATGTATAAAGAATCTTGATGTTTTGTCAACTGGGGTTGTGGTGAATCATTGACTGAATTTGGAACCAAAGAGTTGGACAAGACAAGGGTAGTTTCGTCATTTTAACTGACTTAGATCACGATGTTTTTTTTTTTTTTTTTTTTTTTTTTTTTTGAACGGCAAATTTGGATCACTGACGGACCACTGGAGTATCATCGTGCCACCAGCAGAACCACCCGATCATATCCATCTCCACTAGACAATAATGCCTATACACCAATTCAGGAGGAAACCCAATAAATCTGGGAAAAACCCCCTTTGTGGGAATCGAACCCATGACCTAATGGTCATAAGCCTTATCCCACCACCAAGATACCACTAGGCTATAATGCCATGGGTATTACTTAGATCACGATGTATCAACTATAAATTTGGTGAATCTAATAAATTTCTTTGTCGGTGTTGTTAGGGGAACATTAAAATTTGCACTTTTGTTGTCGTTAAACGAAAACAAAATATATTAACTAAGGCTAGTGGGTATGGTGATGGACCATTCTTGGAGGATGATTCGCTACATAGGCGTCACGTCATATTTCTCTCAAAGATGGTTCATCCTCCAAAACTAGAGGACATGGTAGGATGGTCCTAGTCATAGTCCTCCACCACTTTTTATGTTTTTTTATTTTTTTTAGTCTTCTATTTTTTTTTTAACATTTAACAAATATACTAACAAAATATATTTTCATTAATATTAAAACCACATTACATTAACATAAAAAAAACATAAACTTAAAAAAAACATACATTTAATAAAAAAAAAACCAAAGACTTAATAAAAAAAACATAGAGTTAAATAATTTGATGTTTTTTCATGATGTCGTGTTATAGTTTTTTCAACATCGAACGTTTCGGTGAGAGATTATAAGCACCCCGCATCATCATTTGTTGAAGGGCTTGATTTTGGGAGAATTGAGCGAATTGGTTTGGCGAGTGTTGGAATGAAGCAAACGCATTTGGTGAATATTGCGAGAATTGGTTCGGTTCTAGCGTCGGATAATATCCCGGAACCGAGAAAACATTAGGTTGGGTCGGGTTGTTGGGATTGTTCGGGTTGTTCGGATTGTTCGGGTTGTTCAGGTTGTTGAAGGGATCCATGAAAGAGTGTAAGGTTTATAAAAGTGGAAGAAGATTTATAAAAATTATGTGAGAGAGAGATGAAATTTTGGGGTTAATTTTGTGAATGAAAGTGAAAATGGAACGGAAATATATATATTTTTTAAATATGACCGTTTGTTTGTTTGTAAAAAATGGAATTTTTTTTTTTTATAACGGTAACTTTCTGGGATTGGGCCCCACTTTTTTTTTTATAACGAGGACGATGGGACGTGGGGGGGGGGGGCGGCACGGTGTTCAGACCGTCGCCGGTCCAAGACGGATGGGGGACGGACCCCATACCGTGTAGCCTAAGGGGAGGAGGGGTGGTCACTAGTGATAGATTTCTATCACTCTCACTATCCAATCAAATCATGCCATGTCATCACCCAATATTCTATCACTAGTGATAGAAATGTAGGGGGATGGTATCACTAGTGATAGAATTCTATCACTCCCAAATTTTTTTAATTTTCATTTTAAAATTAGAAATTAACAATAAAACACTAAAATATAAATTTCATTAAACTTAAAAAATAAATTACATAGCAAAATAAAAAAACAACTAAACATTGGAAAAAAAACTAAACGGGTGGCATCTCCCAACCCCACTTTGCGCAAATCTCGCGCTTTTGTTGAATGACAATTGACTTAAACGGTTCGTCGAGATGGTTGTGCTTTTCACACAAGATTTTTAAATCATTTTGTCTTTCAATCGTCTTCAAGTGTTCCTTGTACGCCTGCTCGCGTTCAACTTTTAGGGACATAATTGTTTCTTTTCTTTGTTCGGCCTTCTTGAATTGGGTCATTTTCTCCTCTTCGATTCTGAAGATCGACTCTGCCACCGCTTCCTTCCCTTTGTTTGACGATTCACCACCTCTCCTGCGTCGTGGCCTTGTAGGTGTATCTTCTTCAACGGGGTCGTTAACGGGTTGATCGGGTTCGTCAAGGGGGTCGTCGTTTAAGTTCATTTGGGGCAAGTTATCCGACGCGGAAGTCGTGTAGTTCCCCGAATCGGATGTCTTTGATCTTTTCGAACCTCCTCTTTTTTTGGAGCCGTAGGACCACGCATGTCAACCAACTCAACGGAGACCCACTTCGGGTGATTTCTCGCAACTTCCCATGCCGCCACGTGTGGAAAACTCCTCTTTTTGTAGACATCGCAATACATTTCGGTGGCTTGTCGCATGATTGTCGCCTCGCTCGCTCCACTTTGTGGGTTTCGGTTCTACAAAAAAGGTTATGTTTTTTTAAAAAAAAAAATTATGTTTTTAAAAAAATAAACAGTTTTCTGTATTTTTTAAAACTGTTTCTTTTTTTTAACTGTTTCCTGTTTTTTATAAAAAAACTGTTTTCTGTTTTTTTTTTAGTTTTTCTGTTTTTTTTAAACTGTTTCTTTTTTAAAAAAAAACGGTTTTCTTTTTTTTTATAAAAAAACAAAAAAACCTGTTTTCTGTTTTTTTTTTAAATTGTTCTGTTTTTTTTAACTGTTTTCTTTTTTTTTTTAAGTGTTCTGTTTTTTTTAAATAAAAACTGTTTCTGTTTTTTTAATAAAAAAACAGTTTTCAATGAAAAAATATTTAAACTTTAATAAAAAACATACCTTTTGAATGAAACAAGCGTTGAACTTACTAATTTTCCCGTTCAAATCCGTCCACTTCGACGTCATTTGGTCCATGTTTCGTATCCTTGCACCGGGAAGTTGCCTAAAATGATTAATGACCCGTCTCCAAAACGCACCTTTCTTTGCTCGTTGGCATGTTTCCTGCTCTCCGAGATGTGCAAATACGCCTGCACCAAGGACACCTCCTCCTCGCTCGTCCATTGTTGTCGGCCGATTTGGACGATTTCTTGAACGACATCATTTTCTTCGTCTTCCTCTTCCTCTTCTTCTTGTCGTTGTTCTTGAACGTAATCATCATCTTCATCGTCGTCAAGACTTTGTTGTGGTTCACGATACGCGTTTGCAAAATGATGGATGAGGGTGTTGTCTTCTAATAGTGGGTCGAGTGTGTGTGGTTGGGTTTGATACGTTTGGGGTTGAAATTGGTGAGGTTGAAACGGTGGGACGAATGGTTGGTTTTGATACGTTTGCAATTGAAAGGGTGGATATTGTTGGGTTTGTAAGGGTGGGTATTGTTGGGTTTGAAAGGGTGGGACTTGCTCGGGTTCGTCTTGCAACCTAAAGCGCGTCGGCTCGCCAAGATTCGCTCGAACCTTGGACCTTACGGGATTTTTCTTCGTACCCGAACCTCTTTTTTTCGAACCCCCACCTCTCTTGCTTGTAAAATTATTTAGAGAGTTTGTTGATTTTTTGTATTGAGTGTGAGATAATTTGTTGTTTTTTTGAATTGAGTAAATGAGGATTTATAAAAAAATATGTTTCAAACGGTCAAAAAAAATAACAAACGGTCAAAAACCAATGTTCCAATTTCAAATTCAACGCGTGATGTGTTTAACGCGTTTAAAATATAACGCGTTTTTTTGTTCGGCGGCGGTGTTCCGTTTTTGTTTCACGCGTTATAGGGGGTGGTATAACGGACCACCCCGTGTGCTCTAACTTTTTTATGTTATTAACTAGCTTATAAATACGTGTATTACGACTATGGGGTATGGGGTTTGGGTTGGAGCATGGGTTGGGGGGAAAACGCTCAAGCCACCACCCCGGGTGGGCTTGGGTTGGGGCGTGGCCCTTGGGTTGGGGCGGGGGAGCAAGCTGACATGACGGGCTGTGAGTGGCCAATTTAAACTAGCCGTTGGCCTAGCCGTTGGGGGCTAGTTTTTAAAAAAAAAAAAAAATCCTTTATAAATACCTTACCATATTTAACATTTTTCTCACACAATATCAAACACATAAAACACAATCTTGCCATGAGTTCTTCAAGTTATAGTGAATCGTCATCATCATCTGACGATGGGGCGGAAATATTTCTACAAACGATCGCGACGGTGGTGAAAGCTATCGTGGAAGACGAAGACGATGAGGAAGAGACTCAACAACCTAAACGGAGGAGAAGGTACATCGCTCGTGAACGGCACACCGCTAACAATTTGTTGGTAAGCGATTACTTCTCAGTGGAACCTAAGTATGATGAAAAAATGTTTAGGCGTCGTTTTCGTATGAGCAGAAACTTATTTTTAAGGATATCTAGAGATCTTGAGTAGAAGTATGTTTATTTCCAACAAAAACCCGATGTAACCGGCAATTAGGATTTAGTACGTGGCAAAAGGTCACAGCCGCACTTAGGCAGTTAGCGTACGGCAATAGTTCGGACATTATGGATGACTGTTTAAAAATGTTTGCACGTGTAGCTAGAGAAAGTCTTCACAACTTTTGTTCGTGTATTCTAGAACTTTATAGGAAAAGATATTTGAGAAAGCCCTCCTTCAGTGACATGCAACAAATACTGGAACATCACGCAGATTATCATGGGCTACCCGGGATGCTAGGTAGTTTAGATTCTATGAAATGGCCTTCGGAACTTTGTCCTACCCAATGGCAAGGCGCTCACATTAGTGGATTTCACGGGATGCCAGCCATCATGCTTGAAGCGGTTGCGTCCCAAGATCTTTGGATATGGCATGCGTTCATCGGTATGCCAGGTTCACATAATGATATTACCATCATAAACCACTCGCCCCTTTTCAATGATCGGGTAAATGGTATAGGACCCAAAGGAACTTTCTTTGTAAACGGGGTTGAGTACGTGTACGGGTACTACCTAGTTGATGGGATTTAGCCAGAGTAGGGGGTTTCGTAAAATCGTTCACAAGACACGGTACCACAGATCCAAAGAGATTAAAGTTTAACAGGGACCAGATGGCTGCACGTAAAGACGTCGAGCGAGCATTCGGTGTTTTGAAGAAAAGGTGGCGAATATTGGCAATGCCTTGTCGATTATGGGACAAGGATCAAATTGGAAACGTGATGTACACATGTATCATTCTTCACAACATGATTTTGGAGGATGAAGGTAGAGCGGTCGTTACCTACTATGATGACGATGACCCCCAACCAGGTAACGTAACAGGCGAAGATAAAGCGGCAAATGAATTTTTGTTAATAAAGTCAAGGGATATACATCACAACCTTCGATCTGATTTGGTGGATCATGTTTCAACGATTCCTGGGTTCGAAACCGACGAAGACGACGAAGAATGATAGTTTTTTATTTTGATAATTATTTTGTATGTTTATTTTAATAATTATTTTGTATGTTTATGTAGTTTTTGGTTATAGATATATATATATATATATATATATATATATATATATATATATATATATATATATAAAAGCTGATGTGGCTTGGCCACGCCAGCCAAGCCACGCCCACCATACCCCATCTAAAGTGGGTTTGAGAATTTACTTTTGAAATTACACGTGTCAACCCATGCCCCAACCCAAGCCCACCATACCCCACGGTCTACACGGGTTGAATGATAAAAAAATATAAATTATAAACTTTTATATAATCCTAACCGAGTGAAATGACTTATTAGATAAAATACTAAAACAAAAGAACAATTATATTTTCAACTATTCAAATAATTTTCTAAGTTTTCACTTCCCTCTTGAGATACTACAATCCATCTTATTATATGACTTAAAAGGAGTAACACTATAAAAAATAAACAATAGTGATCATAAAATTGTAAGTATTTTTAAAAAGAATTATTAGTCATGGGGTTATGGTAAATGAATTGTAATTAAATTCTACTATGTATATTAATGATGGTGAATGAATTGTAATTAAATTGTACTATTTGTATTAATGATATAACAAATTATTTGATATAAATACTATTTTTTGATATATGGATCATCAGACGAGATACGAATATCATCATAGTATAGAAAATATTACATATTAAAAAATCATACTACAAATAAAGTGTACGTTTAAAAAAATAAGACTTAAGTTTTTTAAACTATAATTTTAAGCGTCTACAACAACCTCTTTAATTAGTAGTCGGCATTTAAATATTCAAATTAAAAATTTTATATTATTCTATAACGTCGTTGTTTAGCATGATGATAAGTTGCTTAATACGATTGAAATTAATTTTTAATCTTTAAAACTTAATGGTCTTAGGTAATTAGACCAATTTTTAAGGTGAAAACTTATATTTAAAATTGGGAGAAAATATTGAACACGTGTATTACACGGCTTGAGTAAATATAATGTTATATACTTAATAACAAAAAATAAATCTTTTAAAAAACCATGTGGTGTTCGCTTTAAAGATAATTTGATACTCTATTTAGATAATCCGCTTGTAATTTTAGTCTTCTAAGTTATATACTATAAGTACTTGTACATGTTATTTGATACTTTATAAGTGATTAATGTTTATATCCAAATAATATATTTTATATTAACAAATATATATGTTAGGGTAAAATTAAATTTTTACGAGTTGTGAGAACTTAGAAATCTCAGCCTTACAAAAGGTTTTTTTGAATTTTTTTCTTACCAAAAATCATAAAAAAAGTCAACTTTTCATGGTGAGATCACCGGGAGATCTTTCCTCTTATAAATAGACCGGTACACGATGTAATTTACAAACTCTTAGAGATGAATATTCTCTGATCTAAGAATCCAAAGAGAGAGAGAGAGAAATATAAGAAGTAAAAAGAGAGTGAGCTTGGTAAGAGCGTTCATATTTTATCCACCAAAAGCTGAGAGAAGGGGTTTTTATATTGTAAAAGGTATAAAAAGTGGTTGTGAGTGGAGGAGAGGGAAATTGTTACTGTTGATATATATAAAAATATATTTTGAAAGTGATTGTGAGTAGAAATGAGAGAAAAGGTAATGATAAATGTATATAAAAATATTATTTAATTGAAAGGAGAGAGAAAAGATAGTTGTTTTTAGTGTAATTATAGGGTAAAAATGATGGATAGGATGTGAATGCTGTATAATATGAATCATTTGACAACTATCTCCAAACCTAGCTTTTGTATTGAACGATGTGTTTAATATTTACTTATATAGATTATCTTTGAATCATCAAACAACAGTTTTTATACAAAAACCCACACTCTCAGACCCAACAGGGTAAAATCCAACATACACAAGTTTGTTTTTCGGTTACTTAAACCCATTTTCTGATTTCAAATGAGGTGGTAGTGGTGGGTGATAGGTGGTCGGGTGGTGGTTAGTATAGAGACAATGGGAGAGTGTGTACCTTTAGAGAGAGAAAGAAAGGAGTAGGGTGTGTTGGGTTGTGGGGTTTTTTTTTTAATAATTTATGCATTAGGATAGGAAAAGACAGCAATACCCTTATACGGGTCCACGTAATCTGATTTAACGAAAAAAATCAATTGTGTTAGAGTCAAATAATGTAACATGCAAGATTTGTAAACATAAAGTACAAATTTCATCAATTTTAATGGCAAGGGACAATCTTTGAAATTTGGTATAAATATAAACCACAATTTTTGTAACTTACTAAAAAAATATGAACTATTTCCCATTTAACTACCTGACATTCTGATTTATAAATAAGTTCGCTTTTAATTTTAAAAAGCATTTCAACCTCTACCTCTCATCTTCATCTTCTCCAACCGTCACTAAAAAGAATGTACGATCGCTTCGAGTCATTCATTTTAATATTTTAACCAACACTTTGTTCACATCCAGGTAAAAAATTGTTTTTCTTTTAGTTTTGAATTCTGTCTTATTATCTTTTTACTGAATTTCATATATGTTTGGACGGGTCATCCATATTCATTTTTTGGACAACATTTCAATTCGTATTTAATATGTCATAGGGATTTTTGCTGTAGAATTCTATTTAATTGCAGTAGGTCAGTTTGTAGCAAGTGTAATAACAAAACAAAAAAAAAAAACCTTGGTTATTTACATATTTAAAATGTTATGTGTGTTGTAGGAGGTTAGTTTGTAACAATTTACTTCTTTGATGATCATTCACACAATAATTAAATGTTTTCAAAATATTCTTTTTTTTATTTGATGGTTTTATTTTTGTGTTAAGTTGAATAAGAAAATTCCGTTCCAAGGTTTGTTCTCAAAACTTATTTTATTACAATTTTCATTATCTTTTTCACAAGATTATTTGTATTATTACATGTTGTTTGATTTACTATTAAATCTGTTAGATTGTTCCTTGCGTTTGCTGTCACTTGAAGGTTTATCAAATGGACGTCAAATGTGTCTTCCTTTATGGAAAAATCAATGAATAAGTTTATGTTTGTTAGCCTCCTAGCTTTGAAGATGCTCACTATCCTAATAATGTCTACATCAAGCTTTGTATGGACTTAAATAGACTCCAAAAGCATGCTCTGAAACTCTTTCATCATTCTTAATTGATAATAACTTTAAGAGGGGTGCAATTGAATAAACTTTGTTCTTAAAATGGGAGGGTAAAGATTTGGCAATTGCTCATATTTATGATTTGTGCTGATATAATCTAAAGGTTTTTATTCAAAAGAGATATTATTATGGATGAGAAGGTATATTTTATTATATTCTTCATTTATTAATTTATTATATATATTATTATTCAAATATGTTATTATATTCTTTTTATTTTTTTACTACATTAATCCATATTAACAATCACACTCACCTTACCCGAACTAATTTTTATGTCATTTGATGTAACGGAACAGTTGTTAACTGTTATAAGATGGTGACTGACACCGTGGACAATGGCAAGCAATAAAAAAGAATGAACCTCAAGCTAGAAGATCTACGGTTGGAACTACTTATTTCATAATTATAACTAGGGTAGGGGTAGTGTACATTAATCCAGAAGTGTGAGAAGTGTATTATAACACTATATAACACCATATAAACACCGTATAACACTACGTAACACCATAACTATATAACATTATATAACAAATATAACACTATACATCTATCATAGACATGCTATCAGACAAAATATAATGTTATATAGTGTTACATAGTGTTAACACTGACCTAAACAGCACCTACGGCTTCAATGATTAGTGACTCGAACGCTTGGCTGCAAAACAGAAACACCGTTAGGACTCGTTACAGGAATGGGATTATTCCTGTAACCACCCTCCGGCGTGAGAATAAGTATTGGTTTATGAGAGAAGTTTTGGAGAAGAAGATGTATGAGAACAAGATGATCGTACCTTATACGTTTGTCTCTATATATAGGTTTTCCATTAGGGTTTCCTTTATCCCAGGATGTATTCCGATAAATTAGAGATTTACACGATCTTCCCGAAAAGTTGGAGATTTAGTTGTGCACCTTCCATGTAGATATGGAAGGTTCTAGAATAAACGTTTGTATTTATATAAATATAAAAGGTTGTAACCGGGTCGGGTTGACCGATGCGGGTCACACCTCGTCAGTTATATTGTGTTACATAGTGTTATACAGTGTATATATAGTGTTATATATATTGTTATACTACACTTCTCACATTTCTGGATTAATGTATTGTACAGGATCCTCTACCTCATTAATTATTTCATAAACTGTTTAAAAGGCTACCTTTCAAATGGTATCTAACATATTATATTGTTAATATAATGTTTTTATAATTTTTTTTGTTACATTTTTTTCTATACTTTCATTTATAATTTTTTTTATTATTTGTACAGTTTCACTTCCAAATACTACTAAGACTAAAGCTGCTCATATACGTAAATTAAGAAAATTATAGTTGGATAATGGAAAATCGAATATCATGTCATCGTATTTATATAAAACATCTAATGTTGTGTACAAGGAAATATTTAAAGACTTAAAAATTATTATTTTGTTAAATGCTTATTTCTATTTAAATTTCCGGTTATTTATGTTAATATGTAAATTCAGTTACTTATTTTTTTTAAGATCTATAGGATTTTTGTTAATATGTAAATTCAATTACTTATTCTTTTAAAATTTATAGGATTTTTATTTGTTAGACTGTGTATCACACAGATATATAACCTAGTATATTCATAAATCATTACACAAGATTCATGTCACATGTACTTGATGACCATTTTGAAAGTTTAGAGATATAAAACAGAAAATTCTATATCTAAACTGATTTAAGAACACATGAACTCCTTTTATTGTGAAACCAACTAGACTTAGATTGCAAAACCTATCTCACCATTTTTATTTTCACTTTTGGCCTTTGCTCACATGAGTAAGACTAGAAATTGAGACATTGTTGAGTTTGATCTAAAACCTTATTAATCATCAATAGACGGCAGGGGCGGAACTATAATGTACGGAGCCGTAGCACGGGCTACGGCTCACCCCCGTATTCGTACTGTTTTTTTTTCGATTTTATATAAAGGATACCCCTAAAAATACGAGGATAACCCTAAACAAAAAATAGGATACTTGACATTACTAAAATCTCATTTTTTTATAAGCTCAAACATTTTACAACCTGAAAACTTATAGAATAATTAAGCCCCAATGATAAAATAAGCCAACATTAAAAATAATAGAATTGAAACGAGACCTTCAATATAATTGATAAAGTTAGCCCAAAACCCAAAAAAAATATTATAATTGAAAGAGGCCCATTTTGATTTGTGATTATGGGCGGCAATGGAAACCAAACGTCAATTATACAAGAACAGAAGCCAGCGATCGGAACACTCTTTAGTGAGGTAACAACTAGTTTGATAAAATATATGTCGGGTTTAAATCCTTGTAACGGGTTTTCTATGTTCGACCCATTGAAGATAGTGACGTTTGCTGAGATGTATCCAGGTGATTTTACTACCCAAGAAATAGGGACTCTTTTGGTGTTGTTGAGGCATTTCGTCACACTATAAGCGATGATGATCGATTTGCAAACTTGAATGGAATAAGTGTTCTTGCTCGTCTTATGGTGGAAACTGGAACACATAGTTCTTGTCCTTTGGTTTATCGGGTAGTGAAACTAGCTTTGGTTTTAACCGTTGAAAGATGTTTTTTTCTAAATTGAAGCTTGTCAAGACAGATTTACGCAATCGAATGGACCCGGAAAATTTGAACAATGCTATGGTTTGGGCGGTTGAAAAAAAAAACTTTTGATAAAGTAAAAAACGACGATGTGATGGAACGATTTCAAGCTATAAAAAAAGAAGAGGACAAATCTATTAGGTATTTGTTGAGGCATTTATTACCGTTTTTTTTATTATTGTATGATTGCACAGTAAAAAAAATCGGGATACCCCTAAATTGGGCTATCTCCGGGACTGATAGACGGGTGGGTATCGTTAGGGAGTCTTGCACCACGAATAAATGAAGTAAACATACGTAGAGCACGCGATGGTTGAGCGTATGGCACCAAATGAGACGCACCTCTCACCGTTGCAAAAGTTAGTAGATTCCCATATTCAGTGACCCAGCCTCCAACCTGCACCCAAGAAATGCACATTTTGACTTTTGTAGGTCAAACTAGTCGAAATTCGAATGCAAAATTCATACGAATTTCGTTAGAATGGAATAAAACAATGAAACTATGTTAAATTATATCAAATGGACTACCAATAACAAATGTTGTAACCATGAAGGTACTGATATTAATCTCAAGTTTGACCATGAAAGTCAAACAAAAGCAGAATGGGCTAATCAAGTACCGGGCCCTTACATTTTGACTTTTGCAGGTCAAACTAGTTGAAAGTTAGAATGCAAAACCGATATGAATTCCGTTTGATTGGCATTAAACAAATGTTCTAATTTGAAAAAATCACTTGTTTGACGATGAAAGTCAAACTGATCCAAAATACACTATCGAAGTACTTCACGCTTACATTTGACTTTTCGTGTCAAAGTTGACGAAAAATAGGATCGAAAAAGAGATGATTCATTATATAAATATATAAAAATTATGAACCTGTTAATTTGTGTTAAGTTATTAACTTATCTACTCATAGTGAATTTTAAACTTAAAGATAGCAAAAACTAATTCATATTTAAACAAAACAAAATGTTTGACCATGAAAGTCAAACTAAATATAGTACCTGTCCCTTATGAAACCAAACTCCATATGGAACAGAAATATTGAACTCCAAATCTTGCGCCATTTCACGAACAAGTGATCTTGATCCAAGCAATGGTACGACCGAATCTTGATCACCACTAAACATTATGCAAATAGCAAATTTTAAACAAGTAACATTTTGATGTGTGTTTAATGTGTTTACTAGAATTACCACCCGCCGCAATGCGGCGGGGGATTCATTAGTTATATATCATGTTAGATGAAAGGCAAATGTTTCTCATATAACCACGGGCCTATGTGTAAAATCGAGAAAAAAATAATTAATCACACGTTGCGACAAACCTATCAAACGGGAAAAATAAACGCGCTGCGATAGACATGTCAAACAGGAAAAAAATAGATGAAAAAATGTTGAACCCCACACGCACGTTGCGGCGTTTAACTGGGAAATTTAGAACGACACGTTAAACGGAGAACTTATAAAAGATGAAAAGTATATAAGAGACTAAGAGTGTGTGTAGTGGGGCGTTATATACCCACATAAAGCCCTTATAAAGCCCCAAACACCACTACGAAGGGCTTTATGAGACAAAAAAAGGGGGTGGCGCGATATGCATGGCGCCGGTATGGGGGGAGGTTTCAAAGTTTGTACCAATCAAAAATTAGTTAGTGTTCTTATAAAAAGCCAGATAATTTACCTATAAATCCAAACTGGAATTCGGCTTTTTAAGATTCTTTTAAGCAAGGGGATCATATTGATGTTTCCGTCGCTCTCAGTGTAATTTAGAACTCTGTTACAAAAAGACACAAATGTCAACACTAATTTATATATTAGTTCTCTTTAAAAAAAAAAAAAAAAAAGAGGTTGCTTGAATAATAAGGTCAGAGCAACTTATTGACGCTATTAACGTAAGGCAAGGATGTTAAAGGACTAACCCAGTACTGCACATGGTCCATGAGTAGGGCAACATGGTTCGGTTAGCATGTAGCGCGTGTTGAACCTCAGGCAGATTAAAGTAAAAGCATCTTTCAAAGCTCATGCACACATCAACTCCATTGCTCATCTTAGTAACCTTAATAATAATAATTAAAAAAAAAAAAAAAAAGATATGTCATCATAAACAAGTTTCAAACAAATTTGAACTAGAAAAAAAAAAGAAGATAAAAAAGTTACTGTTTTCTTCATACGAAGCTCTTGTTCTACAATCGACGGGTAGCATACATCAAGAGTGACATCATAATCATTAATATATTGAGTGATTATATGAGATGCTTTTAAAAGGGCATCATTACATGCTTTAGATTCATTATGAGGTGAAGTAATTGTGTAGTCTTCAAAGTTGCAGTCAGACATGAGAGTAAGGCCTATTTCATCTGATAACATCCCATGGGACCAGTAGTATTCGTATACTGCTGGCGCATCGCGATCAATATTAAGAAGCGGGTTACCGATCTGATTATATATCAAAAAAAGTAATTCATCACATAACAAGAAAATGATACATTGAACAACAAGATAACTAGAAAACTGGAACCATAATCAGTTTAGCATGCTCATGTGCATAGTTATTACTAGCGCTCATAGCGAGCGCTATAGCGAATAGCGTAGCGTAGCATTCATGCGTTGCTGTTGATTTTGGCGCCTCCATAGCAAGCAAATAGCGGGATTTTAGGGTTTTTTTTGTTTTTTTTTTTTTTTTTGCTTTAATATATATAGCAAGATTTTATAGGTATAAAATAGTAGGATTTTTGGTTTTTTGTTAAGCATACATATAAAACAGCGTATAAAACAGTTTATTTCGATATAATACACATAAAATATTTCTAAAATTTTCTCCTGATCCTAAAAAAAATTAGGATACCCCTAACCTTTTGGGCTAACTTCGTTTTTGTTATATAAAGGATACCCCTGTTCCTAAAAAAAAATTAGGATACCCCTAACCTTTTGGGCTAGTTCCGCCACTGCTTGTCGCTATCGTCCGCTATTCACTATCAATAACTATGTTCATGTGAGAATAGTCAGAATACCACCAGGATGCGTGACATGACCTCTTGGGAAGGCGCCAGCAAGGCAACCAAAAACATACCCGTGAGCTCCTAGTGGGCAAAACAGACAATATTGATGGTTGGAGAGGCCGGATGTTACGATAACAACTTTCTTTTCCCAATAACTTTTTTTTCTAGTCATTATATATTACTTTCATATATATCTAAATTTTTGCAAACAATCAACTGATTTACACCACAAAAGTACATCCAAACACTATATCCTACGGCAGGGGCGGACCTACCCACAATCTTGGGGTGGGCGGGCGCACCCCTTGAAAAAAAAAATTAGTGTATATTTTAGGCAAATAACCCGACCGCACCCTTTGAAAATATGGTTGAACGCCTCATCTGCACCCCCAACAAATAATTCTTGGGTCTGCCAACGGTCCATTTCATTTCCATCATGATTATTTAAAATCAAATAATCACAACAAAAAGAGCATGATCCAAACATCCCCTTGTGATATTAAATTGGAATTATCAGTTTAGAGGTACATCCAAACACACACACACACACACACCATATGGCACTATAATTGGTTAGAAATCTTACAGCCAATCCTTTGATGTTGAACTTGAAATCAGTGCATTGTTCATTGTGGTTCAGAAGTGCAACAGCCAACTGTGGTATGTAATGCCCTACGCGTAAAACCATATTTTACAGTTATTTGTAAAGTTAGTTACATTACATTAATATGTAACTAACTTTACCTTTTTGTCATCGTATACAAGAAAAAGCGTGTAAACACGCTTCCATCTTTTACCATTGTACGTTGGTAACCTTTTACAAGGCGTACATACATTGGTAAAAAAAGAAAGCGTGTTACATGTAATGGGAAAATCTTGTACGTACCGGCGTAACTTTCTCCTGTAAGAAATAATTCTCGCGATACGAAAGATGGAAACTTCTTGTACCATTCTATAAAGAAAGTGTACATATCCCATGCTGCATGTTAATAAGATCGCGTGTAAGCGAATTAATTAACGCTTTTATCTTACTATTTGTGAGTGAAATAAGTTGTTCTGAACACACAAGTTGCGCGTTCCAAACTACTTAATAACCAAAATGACAATTCAGTTAGTGGTGAAATGATAACTTTGATCTTACATTCTTACCTGTTTGGGCATCGTTGGTGGTGTAATCCGATGTCGTGTTTGAATATGACCATCCTACCCCTGCCGGAGACTCCACGAACAAAAGATTTGATGCTGATTCCAACAAGAAACAACACATTTTGCTTAGTGAAAACTCGATATTTTTTTACAAACAATTAGCATGTCAGATATGATTACGATACGACTTTATATATATTTTGTACATTTTAAAGTTGAAATGTTCAACTTACCTTTGTTCCATGATTGTGTATTTTTGCGTAGGCCCCGGCCATCGCCCAATGGGAAAAATGGGCCCAGTTCTGTGAAGGCTCCCCCACCAATTGATGAGCAACCTGGGCCTATAGATACACACAATGAGATTCAAATTTGTATGCACATTGTTGTTTCAAGACTATGTGTTGTGGTAAGTAGAATGGACGCTAACCCCGTGCCAACTCAACAACCGGGACGCTGAATACCGCCACTTGGGGGGGGGGGGCACAAGGGGGCTAGGACATGCATGTGAGCTTGGTTTAAAAAACGTGAAGCACACAAATAGGTCTGTAAACGAACTGAACAGAACGCACACAAACAAAGGCATGTTCGTGTTAATTCGTTCATTTAACTTTAACTAAACACGGACATATAGTCAAACAAATTTTTTTCGTACATGTTCGTTTATTAAGAAAATATGCATGGTCGTGTTCGTTTATGTTCGTTCATTTAAAACCTAAAGGAAAAGTTCACTAACGTAAACAAACAAACTCAAATGAGCACATTCTCTAATCAATCTCCATTTTAAAATAAAAATGGATTTCTCATCACCGCCGGACTCATCCGAGGAAGACGAGCTTTACATGGAGGTAGCTAAAATCACTATCCAAAATTTAATAAAGCGTGCCAAAAGTTCACGTCCGCTTACAAACGACCTCCACTTGACCAGGACCGTGAGGCTGCTAATGAACGTTGGTACGTGTGACCATTTTTGTGACGATGTCATGTATGATGAGGCTATATTTAGGCTCCCTTTTCGCAAGGGGCTTGCGTTTAGTCGATAGCAAATTAGGAATACGATTTTTTTCCAACAAAGAACCAGCGTCGCAGGTTTCACCACTAGTTGGCCAAATAACCATCAAAACCGGACAGTGAACACTCCTAGTCATATCAATCATTTCACACCCTCTCATACAGCCCGTATGACACATAATCACTTTATTATACATCCCATATAAAGCTAGGTGTCTAGTTATCACATCAACTGTGTACCGACATCAGCCGCCTATAATAAATGCGCATGTGAGAGGGAGAAAGAGAGAGAAACTCACCTCCATTGAGCCAAAGAGTAAGAGGCTTATGATCAGCATCATTATCAGCCTCAACAAAATAATAAAAAAAACTCTTCCCAGTCCTTAAATCCAAATCTACATACCCAGCATATTGTTTAAAACTAACATATGGTTGTCCAGGCAATCTCACCACAAGATCCTCCGCCGGATAACCGCTTCCACCGCCTACTAACACCACCATTACCACCACCATCACCACCGCGGACAACCGCCTAACCGCCATTGGACAAAACTAACAAAAAATCTATTCAAATGACATGATCATTGAAGGAGAATCATATCATGTGAATTCTTGAACAACATAGAGGCAAGATTTAACAATGTGTATGTTCATGATTATAAGGTTTTTTGGCAGGTTTTAATACAAGAATAGTGTTTGTTTGTTATGGAGAGAGAAATCACAGGAGACTGAGCAACTAAAAAATCGGATAGGGAATGAGGGTATTTTATGTTTATACATTTATACTAGTGTCATTTTTTGAAAATATACAATATATTTGGTGATGTTAGAATGTCAAATACGTAAATAACACATTAAAAAACTCGAATTTTGTATAATGCATAAAAAAATTACTTTATCACGTGACACAAGTATTGTGTATTACGCGTCTAGACTCTAGAGTATTGTTGTATAACGCGTCTAGACTCTAGAGTATTGTTGTATAAGTTTGTTTGGTCAAGGTGTTCTGTGCTCGTATTATTATGGTATAATGCATAAAAAAATTACTTTATCACGTGACACAAATACTGTGTATTATTATTATGGAAAATAGTATAAAGTCGTAAGAGAAAAAAGGCTATATTTCCTTGATGTTTTAGATTTTAATATTCGTGTCAAACTAGTTTTACATACAATGTACTATTACATACATGGTCCAAAATGATCGTAAATTAACTTTGTATAGTTGTTTATATCCGAGGATAGTCTAGAAATTCCGTGAATCTTGTCTAAGCATATACTTTAAAGCTCGAAATCGTTAAGAAACATGCAAGGATGGTCTAGAAATCCTATGAATCTTGTCTAAGTACATACATTAAAGATGGTCTAGAAATTCTGTGAATCTGGTCTAAGTATATACTTTAAAGCTCGATATTGTTAAGAAACATCCAATGATGGTCTAGAAATTCGGTGAATCTTGTCTAAGTATATTATTGTATATACTTTATAGCTCGCGTAACGTTAAGAAATTTCCGTAATAAGGATTTTGTCCCCATTTGTAGCGGCATTTAACTTAAGGGTCAATGCTTGAAGGATACATGAGCTTCAACCTTAGACGAAAGTCTCTTGCATTCGGCCAAAATTGTATCAAACCGAGGGGCGTTTGGCTCACAAAACGTTTTGGAATGAAGTGAAATCTGTCAAATGAATCTTGAATGTAACAAAACGGAATCTGAATGAATTGGAATCTATGAAGCGTTTGGTTTAGCGATCTATCAAAACGATTTGAAATGTAAAGAAAAAATCAAATGACAGAATAACCCTCTATAAGTGATATGTTTACGGTATTCTAATAGAAAACAATAAGAACTTAATTGTTATATCGGTTTTCAAAACACGTATAACGCCTTTATAATATAAGAAACAAAACAAAACAAAACAAAACAATTTAAGATTCGGATTGTATAAATTCAAAAATCCGCATAGATTCTAACCAAAAGCAAAGAGTCAAAGGGAGTGGTTATCCGCCACTCCCTTTGTTTTTTGTTAAGGGGTCTTCCTTTCCCCGCCTTCTCTCGGTTAACCTTAACATCAGCCATACCCCAGGTACAACATTTTGTTTCCAAGTCAAATGATTCGAGTCTCAGAACACCGTCATGCTCACATGATGGCGAGGCATCGTCTTCTCTTGTTGTGTATTTTACGTACATGGGTCGATCTTTGAACCTTCCAAGATCTTGTGGGACCCTAACTACCCTTTCAAGTCCAGGTGAAGATACCTATCAAAAGAACAAACAAATGTAAAAAGAATTTATCATACTTTTTCCAGTAAAATGATTTTAGAGAATATTAAAATCGTTATAAAATCTATATTATTATGATACTACTAACATAATAATCATACTTCTTCCAGTAAAATGATTTTTAGAGGTGCTATGCCCTAGAATACACTTGGGATGAATTCTAACGTATTCGATCCACATTCGTTTTAGTTAGCTCTTTTAGGTCAACTCATTTGACCCATTAGGGGTGAGCAAGTTTAGGTCCGGACCGAAAATAACCGAGAACCAAACCGAAAATATACCCAAGCTGACCCGAACCCAAGTACCTAGGTATTTAGATCAGTTCCAATTTTTCATATAAAATAGGGTCAGGTCGGTTCTCGGTTCTTTTCACGGTGAACCCTGACTTGGACCTATGGACCGGAACCGACCCTATATTTAGGGTAGTGAATCGGTTCTGTATTTTATGTTTGGTCGGTTCTCGGGTCGGGTAATGGTCGGGTCTGGTTTTTCATTTTGCTCACCCAAATCAACCCGTTTATAGATAAATGGCAGACACTATCACCTTTAGGAAGAATAATAAAAAACATTAAATGAGGTTATTTTAACTCGTTTATATGAAAACCGTTCAACTGATGGTATATAACCTCCTAAATTACTTTATTTTAAGAAACCTGAAACGCTATATTAATAAATGGTTTTTGTCAATCGTAATGATATATACATATAGCGCGTATGTGTGTGCATGTGTTTGTATACATTTATTAAAATTCAAGAGAGTATGAAACAAAAAGCATTGGTGGGTCGACTTAACCATTTTTATGTGACGTAAAAATTTACCCGTTTTGACCCGTTACCTCAAGTGATATATCAACAGGAATAGATCCAGCAGCCTCAGCCTGATTTAACCGCTCTCTATACGCATTTGAAAAAGCTTCAATATCCTCCATCGTGGGAGAACCTGACCTGTAAAACATAATATGCTACATCGATTATTATTATTATTGTTTATCTCGTGATCATTTAGTTATTTAGGGCTAAATATCAGTTTTCGATAACCAGTTACAAATTGGCTGGAATAAAAGTAAAACTGAATATCAAAGGGCAAAAACAGAATTTACCTCATATACACAAGAATGTTCTTTCAGCCAATTTATGTAAACAAGTTCACATATATCTTTCTTAAAGTCCAAATATTTATATATATCCTTCTAAAGTTCATACTATCACATTTGTCAATTCAAACACTAAAGATAGAGTAAATTACAAAAATCGTCCTTTCTTATTGCAAACTGTGTCCTTTGTTTTCAATAATTACAGAAAACGTACTCGATGTTTGCAAACCCTTGCAAGTTATGTCCTTTAGCCCTAACTCAGTTAATTTTTGTGGTTAAATCTGACCAAATGGACCCCACATGAGGGTATTTTGGTCATTTTACCCTCATGTGGGGTCCATTTAGTCAGATTTAACCACAAAATACTCTCATGTGGGGTCCATTTAGTCAGATTTAACCACAAAATACTCTCATGTGGGGTCCATTTGGTCAGATTTAACCACAAAAATTAACTGAGTTAGGGCTAAAGGACATAACTTGCAAGGGTTTGCAAACATCGAGTACGTTTTCTGTAATTATTGAAAACAAAGTACATAGTTTGCAATAGGTGACATACATAAAGGACGATTTTTATAATTTACTCCTAAAGATATAATAGTTAGTAATTGCATAGTAAATAACATAAAATCGATTATCACATACAAACACCGTCTCCTTGCCTGTTTTATTACATGATTATCTGATTATTCAAAAACCAATTAATCACTTTCAAAACACACATCACATCCAAATGAGACATAAACACTTACTTGTTTGAAAGCCTCTCGATACGCACTCGAATTGCGGAATTTTGTAACGTCTTAAAAGCATATATTCCCAACTCTCCGTCGAAAGATAAAGAAACTTCTTCAGCAATCGTTAAAACTTCTTTGTCCCACACGGTCCCCGCAAGACAAATGCCACCACCTCCACCTCCATCCCCAAACTTCAAAAAAAAAACAAGCCTACGATTAGTCGATTACCACTTAAAACACACAAATTATTTTGCTAATACGTTGTGAATTAACTAAATTCAGCTCAATATCGTAGGACAACTTACTCTAGGTTCCGCATCTTCATCCAAATAATCATCTTCGAAGTCGTCGTCGTCGTCATCAAATCCCTCTATGCAAACATCCAATTCGCCATAAGATGAGTAATACATACATAAACAGCACAAATATATGTCCATTATGTTGCTTGAATCTTGATTAAATTAGCTAGTCTTATAAAACAATGCAGCTCAATGCCAAAGAGTTCATATATCCAGTGGAAATTAACATGAAGGGGCTGTTTGTTTACCTCTTAATGAGGCTCTTAATGGTTCAGACATCTTACTGGTTCAGCACTTAATGGTTCAGACTGTTTGTTTCACGAGCAGATGTCTGAATGGTTCAGACATTTGCCTCTGAATGGTTAAGCATTATACAGAGTCTGAATGGTTAAGCATTATACAGAGTCTGAATGGTTAAGACCTGTAATCTAAATTGGTCAGACATTTGCCTCTGAATGGTTAAGCATTCTACAGGCTCTTAGGTTCTGTTTGTTTTTTGCTAGAAGCACTTCAGAACCACTTATGTCTGCGCCGCGCAGACCACGCGCAGACATAAGGGTCTGCAGCTTGTTTGATTTTCAGAAGTCTTTTCATTAAAAAACATCTGCTTGGCCTCTTTTTCGCGCAGACATAAGCACAAGTCTTCTGGCCTCTTCAAATCACTTCTCCAAACCCTAAAAAAAGAAACACCAGCTCCACCTCCGCACATCAACTCCTCTCCACCATCTCCACCACCGCACATCATCTCCGGCGCCGCAACCAGCTCCGACGACCCACCCCAGCTCCGACGACCTACCCCAGCCCCTCGACAACCCACCCCAGCCCCTCGATAACCCACCCCAGCCCCTCGCGACCCAACCCAGCTCCTCGAAGAGAGAGAGACCGTAGAGAGAGAGAGGGGGCGACAGGAGAGAGAGAGAGGGAAAGAAGAGAGAGAGATCGGCGGTGGTGGTGGGTTTTGATGGCGGTGGTGGTGGTTTTGATGGCGGTGGTGGCGGGTTTGATGGTGGTGGTGGTGGAACGAAGAGAGAGACAGGGGGGGCGGCAGGAGAGAGAGAGGGAAAGAAGAGAGAGAGATCGGCGGTGGTGGTGGGTTTTGATGGCGGTGGTGGTGGGTTTTGATGGCGTTGGTGGTAGCTGACGTGGTGGTGGCGGATGGTTGTGGTGGTGGTGGTAGATGAAGGCAGAGAGAGAAGAAGGAGAAGGTCTGTGTGTTGTGTGTGTGTGTTGAAGAGGTTTTATGTAAAAAAACAAACCCTCTTCTCCTTGCAGACTGCAGACATTTGGTCCACCTCTTCTCCTGCAGATGCCTGCAGATGTGGACCGCAGACTGCAGACCTTTTCCTGCAGAAAAAACAAACAGCACCTTAATGGTTCAGACCTCTTACTGGTTCAGCACTTAACCATTCAGATGTTGCCAAACAGCCCCGAAGTTTATCTACACCCAAAACTGATACTACAATTTGTATGGATTAGGATCAAATACAAAGGATCCTAATTGTAAGAAGTGTAAGAAGGATTTATAGAGTGACAAGTGTCCAATAACCTAAAAAAACCCACTACACAAAAAAACCCACTACAAAAAAAAAAAAAACCTTAAACATCCACCACCACCAAAACCCCCCCCTCCCCCCCCCCACACACACACACATCACCCACCCTAAAAATTTTTTTTTTTTTTTTTTGCCGAGGGGGTGGGGGGTGGGGGTTTAGGTTTTTGGGTGGGGGTGGGGGGTGGGTGTGGGTGTTTAGTTTTTTTAGGTTTTTGAGGGGGGGGGGGGGGGGGGGGGGGGGGGTTAGGTTTTTTAGATTTTTGGGGGGTGGGGGGGTTAGGTTTTTTTTAGGTTTTTGGGGGGTGTGGGGGGGGGTTTAGGTTTTTGGGGGTTTTTTCGTGAGGTATAGTTTTTTTTTTTTGTTTTTTTTTTGCCGGGGGTGGGGGGTTTAGGTTTTTTGGTTGGGGTGGGAGGGGTTAGGTTTTTGGGTGGTGGTGGTGGGGGGGGGGGGGGTGGGGGTGGGTGTTTAGGTTTTTGGTGGTGATGTAGTGGGTTTAGTTTTAGGTTATTAGACACTTGTCACTCTATAAATCCTTCTTACACTTCTTACAATTAGAAGACTTTGTAGAATAACTTGACCCCAATTTGTATATTTACACTCAAAATTTGTATACAGATTAATATCGAAAGAGTTCACATTTAAAGTGGAAATTAATATGAAACTTATATTACGGGTGATTATCGGGCCCGAACCAGACCGAATAAACTATATCATGTATCTGACGCGTCGGGTTTTCAGGTTTCGGGGTTTGGACCTGATTCGGATTCCGATTTCAACTCTGCAACCAATGATGAACAGGTAAAAGGACAGGGAATTTTAGTCGGGTTTTGGACCAGAACCAAGTATTCTAGTTTATCAGAACCAAATAATCTAGTTTATCAGAACCGAGAACCGGACCGGATAAACTGTATCCGGGTTCTAACGGGTCAGGTTTCGCGGGTTTGTACCCCTTACTTATATATTCACATCCAAAATTTATATACAGATTAATGTCAAGACTTTGCAACTCTGGTTCAATGAGAATAAGAGTATCACCTTCCTATTTTGACTTTGAAAGTCAAACAAGTTATTATAATAGGTTATCATCTATTATAAAATAAAAACGAAGTGGCAATTGATTGTCTTATTTAGGGCTGCAAACGAACCAAACGAACACGAAAAAGGCCTTGTTTGCATTCGTTTGTTAAGAGAACAATGTGTTCACAAACTGTTCATGAACAGTTACCAAACGAGATTTTATGTCCGTGTTCGTTTGTTAAGGAAATGAACATGTTCGTGTTCGTTTGTGTTTGTTTGTTAATTTTAGGTACTAGACAAAAGCGAACATCAACAAATACAAATGAACATGTTCATGAACACTTACCAAACGAGATTTTATGTCCGTGTTAGTTTGTTAAGGAGATGAACATGTTCGTGTTCGTTTGTGTTTGTTTGTTAATTTTAGGTACCAGACAAAAGCGAACGTCAACAAGTACAAATGAACGTGTTCATGAACACAAACGAACGCAAACGAGCGTTCCTTAAATAATCTATTACTGGGAATTTTAAAGTACTTAAGTTAAAACTCTAAGGAACTATCAAACATAAACGAACGCGTTACCGAACGTTCACGAACATCAATGAATGAACGCAGCCTCTGTTCATGTCTGTTTGTTTGTTTAACTAAACGAACGAAATTTCTTGTTCGTGTTCGTTCATTTATTAAACAAACGAACACGAACGAACTTCCCGCCGATTGGTTCGTTTGCAGCCCCTAAATTCTTATTATCTCACAGAGACGAAACCCTAATTACCCAAATTGGTTCATTAAACAGCCAAAAACCTCAAATTAACAGCAAATTTGTACAAAATCAATAGCAATTCACAACTGGAATCGTATATAATTTGAGTTTCTATTCAAATTGTTCAAGTTAATTCCATTTAAATTGGGAAAATGGTAAAGAAATTAGTACCATCATCATCGAATTCTTCGTCGTCAAATTCATCAACCTCTGAAACTTCTTCAACAATTGAAGGAGTGAGAAGGGGTTCGGGTGAGCGGTTCTTCTTTTTGGCGGGAACCCGGGTTGTGATTAATGGGGTTGGATTGCAAAATGGGGTTTTGGAGAAAGTGATGAATTGGGGATTGGATTGTGATGGTGAATAATAAGAATAAGAATGAGGAGGAGCAAGTAAGATTGTTTGATGGTAGTAGGATGATAATGAATTCATTTTGTTATTAGGATTAGGATTCTTTTCAACTTGTTCATGTTTTTAAAGACTTCAATTGGAAAGTAAATTTAGACATATATAGACATAGACATCCCATCTACACAGTGCAACTCTATTAGGCACTATAAAAAAAGGGTAAATGTTGTATCCTTTACCACGCAAGGGATCCGTCTTCCCAAGCTAGCGACCCGACAATGTTGTCTGGCAGTGAATACCCAGCCGAGTTCGAGGGGAGCGAAGAGTATTAGACACAATCTAGTACAATGAAATAAACAACTATAAAAACTTTGGTATATTTTTTTTTCAAAAAAAAAAATTATAATAATGTTATACTCGTATTAGAGAGAACATAATTCTAGATTTTATAGTATAAGTTTTTCAATGATAATAAATTATACAAAAGTAATTTGAGGTTTTTTTTAATGTGAAACTAGTTTTTAATGAAAATTTTACATGAAGGGTTCTTTTTTACCTCTTCCAAACCTTGATAACTTCGAGTTGGTTACCAAACTATTATCGTGTTAATTTTTTTAAAGGAAACTTATATAGCCAAACTCATACATTTGGAAAAAAAAAAAAAAAAAAAAAAAAAAAAACTAACTGACACCGCAAGAAAAAACCCAAAGTTGACAAGGTCAACATTGAATTTTTTTTTCATCCACCTGACCTATACAATTTTGCTTTTGTTTGAGTGACTTGAAAACCATAAATAAGACGATGAAACAATTGAATCAAATAAATAATACTTCTTTGGATGTTCGTGCGGAACACAACTTTATTCTTAGCTCTCCAGATAAGCCACCAGGAGGTAAACAAAACAGTTTCTAACACCTTTTTCTTTTCTCTATAATCGAATCTAGCCAAGTAATCAAGTTTTGTGAGATTCTGGAAAACAACATTTGCAGGTCAAGCCAACGACCTACACCATCCCACACAGAGCCCATGACACAATCACCAAAAACATGGTCGGAAGTTTCTACCGAATTTAAACAAACCGAGCTCAAAATAGTCGTAGTATCAAGACCACGTTACTAGGTTGGAAGATGACCGGTGGTTAATCTTCACATATGTATATTAACTTTTCTAGGAACACACTTGCACCACCTAGTTAATAGCATCATGGTACACCCATCTATGTAAGTTTTAACATTTTTCACATAGAAATGATTTTCTAAATCCCAATCCCCTTCCCATAAATCTTCCCTCCAAGAAATCCCTGGAAAGTCGATAGCAAGTTAAAGAATTGAACATATTCGATACCCCCTCTATTCTGCCAAGACCATCTACAAATAGGGCGTTCAATACTGAGAGGTGATCATTGACACGCATTTTTTCTCCCACTCCAACAGAACAAACGAGGGAATCTAGAACTTCAGTTTGCATTACCAATCCAAACATCGTCCTAGAGATAGGTCATTGATAGGTTTAGAGAGAAACTAGGAGAAGAAGTTGGCAAATAATTTCTGGATAATTCATCAAAACCAAATCACAGAGTTTTAAACATGAAAAATACAAAACAACCCAAACAAATAACGAAATACCAAATTGGTCCCTGGCCCATACAAAACGAAATAAACGAACGAAACATAAAAGTTGCGTATCAATGCTCCCTCCTTAGCCACTTTTGTCCTCAAGAGTGAGCTCGGAGAAATCTGGAAAACGTAGCTGCATGTCATCCAAGAACTCCCACGTAGCATCTTGAACCGTTTGATCCCTCCACTGCACTAACACTTTCATTGCTGCCCGGTTTCCCCTCTTTACCCACTTCCTATCGATCACAGCCACCGGCCTAAGGTTGAACCGAGCCTCGACCGGCAATGGAACGACTTTATCTGGAGCACCAACCGGGCCTTTGAGTAATGACACGTGAAAGACCGGATGGATATGAGCCTCCGCCGGTAGATCCAACTTATACGCCACCATCCCCACTTTTTCCACAATCAAAAACGGCCCAAAATACTTAGGAGTGAGCTTCGAATGCTTGTAACCTCTCAACGAGTTCTGCATATACGGTTGGAGCTTGAGGTATACCCACTGTCCTGGTTCAAATTCCCGTTCTGACCTTCTCTTATCCGCTTGTTGTTTCATCCTGTTCTGAGCTTTCAACAATGATTGACGTAGTACCCCAATAGCCGCTTCCCGGTCTCTCATTACCTCATCCACCTCGTTATCCCCAGCATCCTTCGGAACATACGGTACATGTAACGGTGGACGATACCCATACAACGCTTCAAACGGAGTGCATCCCAAAGACGAATGAAAGGTGGTGTTGTACCACCACTCGGCCATCGAAACCCACTTAACCCACGTATGCGGCCGCTCCATAACCATGCAACGCAAGTACCCCTCCAAACACCTGTTTACCACTTCAGTTTGACCGTCTGTTTGGGGGTGGTACGAGGTAGATAACTTGGATTCGATACCTTGAAGAGTTAAAAATTCCTTCCAAAAAGAACTCAAAAATATCGGATCACGGTCTGATACGATCGAACTCGGGCACCCGTGCAACTTGAATACATTATCCACAAATACTTGCGCCACATCCCTTGCCGAGTACGGGTGACCCAACAACATGAAATGCCCGTACTTCGTAAGCCGATCCACCACTACAAAAACCGTGTCCCGACCTTTAACCCTTGGTAATCCCCCGATAAAATCCATCGAGATGTCCGCGAAAATCATCTTCGGTATCGGTAGAGGCTGTAACAACCCCGGCGACGCCACCGTTTCATTCTTTGCCCGCATGCACACGTCACAGTTGCGAACTACCTTCCTCACCACCTTGTTGATGCCTTTCCAAAAGAACAATCCTTTCACCCTTTGAACCGTAGCCCGTACCCCCGAGTGACCCCCAACCGGTGATTCGTGACACATTTTAACCATTTCCTCGCGTAAGCCCCCGTCGTTACCCACCACCATTCGATCCCCTCTCGTCAACCATTTACCATTCCACCGAAACCTTGCATTACCCTCCCCGTTTTTGATCTTATCCACTATCTGTTGCAAATCGATATCCCTTTTTTGACTTTCCACGATCCGATCTAACAATAGCGGTTCTAGTTGCGACACCGCGGTAACAAAAAGTTCACTCCCTTGCACCCTGGACAGTGCGTCGGCCACCACATTTTCTCGGCCCTTTTTATACTCAATAGAATAATCGTACCCCATAAGTTTCGCAAGCCATTTATGTTGGAGAGGAGTTGTTACCTTTTGAGAAAGTAGATGCTTCAGGCTCTTTTGATCCGTGCGAATGACGAAGGGTCCCGTAATTAGGTAGTAGTGCCATTGCTTTACTGCTAACATAATCGCCAACAACTCTTTCTCGTAGACCGATAACGCATTCGCTCTCGGGGAGAGCGCTTTAGACAAAAAAGAAACAGGGTGACGGTCTTGCATGAGGACGGCCCCAACCCCTCCTGCCGACGCATCGGTCTCCACGACGAACGTTTTGCTCGGGTCAGGCAGCGTGAGGACCGGGGCTGAGGTGAGTGCGCTTTTGAGCCTTTCGAAGGCGTCTTGTGCTTCCATACCCCATTTAAACGCATCCTTTTTTAACAGCTCCGTAAGTGGTCGCGCGATCATTCCGAACGAACGTATAAATCGCCGATAGTATCCGGCTAGGCCCAAAAACCCCCTAAGCTGCTTGACCGTTTTCGGAGGTGGCCACTGTTGTACCGCTTCAATTTTTTTCGGGTCCGTACTCACCCCCGCTTCCGTTATAATATGGCCTAAATACTCGATCGCTCGACCCCCAAACACACATTTCGATTCTTTCGCAAACAAGTTATTGGCCTGCATGATCTCCAAAACCTTTTCTAGATGCCTCCAATGATCGTCCTCGTTTCGGCTGTATACGAGGATGTCGTCAAAAAAAACTAACACTCCCTTCCGAAGCATAGACTTGAACACGTGGTTCATAAGCGCTTGGAACGTAGCGGGAGCGTTTGTCAAGCCGAAGGGCATGACCAGAAATTCGTAGTGACCCTCGTGAGTGCGGAATGCTGTTTTTGGCACATCCTCGGTCGCCATACGCACCTGGTGGTAACCGGATCGTAAATCCAATTTCGAGAAAAAAGTGGCGCCGGCCAACTCGTCTAACAGCTCGTCTATAAGCGGAATCGGAAACTTATCCTTCACCGTAACTTCATTGAGGCGCCTATAGTCCATGCACATACGCCACTGTCCGTCCTTCTTTTTAACGAGGACCACCGGGGCTGCGAACGAACTTTGACTATTCTGAATAACTCCGGAGTCTAACAACTCTCGTGTCGTTTTCTCTATCACATCTTTCTGCACTGCGGGGTACCTGTACGGGCGAATACTGATGGGAGACGTCCCCTCTTTCAACACAATTCGATGGTCAAACGGCCGCTGGGGTGGCAGCCCCTTAGGCACCTGAAAAACCCGTGGAAATCGAGACACTAACGCCTTCCACCGATTAGTCCCTGCCTCCCCTTTCGGTATACTAACACCCCGCGAATACCCATCGGTTCCTTGCTTCCCGTTGGTGAGATGCAAACTGAATAACTGTGAATCCCCGGTTCGAGTGTGTTTCTCCATTTTCTCCAACGAACATACGGCAAACATATTATTTTGCAACCCCTTTAACTCGTATCGCTTCCCATCTAGCACAAACTGCATCGTCATCTTTTTAAAATTCCATAAAATGTCGTTTAGCGGTAGGAGCCATTGCACCCCTAAGATCATGTCGTAGCTGTCAAGTGGTAACAACAATACCTCGGTCGTGAACCAATTACCTTGCATGTTCCATTGAAACGCCTTACAGACTTGGGTACTAGTTAATTTTTTTCCGTCCGCCACCCCTACGGTTACCGGTGCTACATCGAGCGATTCACATTCCAATTTTTTAGCCAACCGTTCGCGAAGGAAGTTGTGCGTTGAACCGGAATCTATGAGTATATGCAACTGACGCGTACCCATCGACCCGCTGACCCGCATGGTGGAGTAGGAAGGAATACCGGTGAGTGCATGAATCGAAATATGATGCTCGGTCTCAGTCTCATCTCCCAACTCCTGTTCGTCAATACCTTGTTCCTCCTCGTCATCGGCCTCGATGATGTACAGTTGTTTACGAGGGCTAGCACATTTATGGCCGGGCACGAACTTCTCCGTACACCAAAAACATTCGCCCTTGGCCCGTTTTTGTTCCAATTCCTTGCTGGTCAGACGTCTCTGATTTTGAAAGGGCTTAGCGGCATTCGTTGCGGTACTCTTAGGGGTGGGTAGGAGCGGTAGTTTGGCGGCGTTTGAAGGTGGTGTGATTTTGGCGGTACTGTTTTTCGAATGACTACCCATGTTCCCTGTTCCCCCAGCAAGCTTTTCTTCCCACGTCTCGTTGTTTAGGGCCTGCGTTTTTGCCAACCCGTATGCCTCGTGTAAGGTTCGAGGCTTAAACATCTTCACAGGGCCGCGGATATCGGGTCGTAGGGCCTTGATGTAGAGACTCACTGCTTGGGTTTCACTGAGAGAAACCTTGTTCAGTAACGAGTCGAAGGCCGTATTCAACTCGTGCAGGGAACCTGTTTGTGTCAAAGAGGCCATTTCTTCCAACGGATCTTCAAATAGTGTATTCGAGAACCGAGCAGAGATGGACCGAACGTAATCGTCCCAAGGGATTTCTGCGACGGTCGCATTCCGGGTCTTCATGAAAGCCCGATGCCACTGGAGCGCATGGCCCTCCAAGTGAACGGCGGCACAGCGCAGTTTTGTCTCATCCGAAGTCTCGTCCATTGCGAAAAAGTGTTCGCAACGGTATACCCAACCCTCAACATCTTCACCCGAGAATTTTGGAAACTCAATCTTACCGATTCTGAACGGCTTGGACCCTCGGCCATCCCCGTCGTTACCGGAAAACGACCCGAAGCTGCTGCCTGAAATCTGATCTGGTTTATCGCGCACGTGTTTGAGGATCTCCTCCTGCTGTTTCGAGGCTTGTTCTTGTTGCTTCATCAACGCCGACAACGCAGCCTGGATGTCGGTGATAGCTTTGTCGTGGGACTTGAGAGCGTTGTCGATTTGATTTCCTGGTTGCGAGTGTTCGTCATGGCGGCGGCGGTACAGAGATCCGATGAGGAATCGGCAAGCTCTGATACCTTTGATAGGTTTAGAGAGAAACTAGGAGAAGAAGTTGGCAAATAATTTCTGGATAATTCATCAAAACCAAATCACAGAGTTTTAAACATGAAAAATACAAAACAACCCAAACAAATAACGAAATACCAAATTGGTCCCTGGCCCATACAAAACGAAATAAACGAACGAAACATAAAAGTTGCGTATCAGTCATACTAACATTGCCGACTTTTTTTCATAGAAGACAAAGGGATAATATCATCAATATGTATATCATTCACAATCTTACTTATTTTTTGACCTTATATTGTGTAGCATACCCGAATTATCCATTTTATCGACATATATACTTTCTACAACTTTTACGAAATATCACTTTGATTTTTATCTGATATATACATATATAATTTTATAAATAATATATATCTTTTAGTTGTTTTTTTTATAATTGTATATTGTTAAGAAATAATAAACTTGTTTAAGTTTGGGAGCCTAGTTAAGCTTGATATACGAAGTTTGAGTTCGAAACCAGTGGCGGAGCTTGACCAAAAGTTTCGAGGGGGCGTAAAGTGATGGGACCCAAATTTTTTTTCCTATTGTTATGTTTCGGGTGGGGTCGGGTTGGCTATTCGATTCAAATCGGGTCAAATAATAATAGTTTCAAATAAAACAAAGTGTATATTTACCAAACTACCCATCATTTATATACAAAGTTTATAAATATTTAGGATATACAATATAGGAAAAATAATCGGGGGGCGATCCTATGTAATTTTAAAATTTTCGGACGAAAAATTGAAACTCGTACACTTCTAACCGAAATATTGGAGTAGGCGGGTGCACCCCCGGGCACCCACTATCCTTCGCCTCTGTTCGAAACCCTTTACCTAGTAGGTTTCAATTTAGGTTCGAGCTCTATTGTTCAAGTGGGTCGATTTAAACTTTTAACCGTAAAATCACAAAACTAAAGAGATGGACTTATACTTCAAGCTCCTGACCGAATAACATCGATGTTGATGTGCGTCTGTACATATAACTATGTAGGTCCCTTTTCGCGGAGGATTAAGAACCTAAACCTTGTTATACAAACCTACTAGCGAGTGCGGAATCCAAGCTAGTAAGCAAACTGAGTTAGTAGCAAGTAGAGAAACAAACACACAAGTTCACCGATTAACACAACTTGTATTAATGCAATGAGGGTTCGGTTACAAGCTCAATGTTTACAGAAATGTTCTATAAACTCTCAAAGTGTGTGTGTGAGTTCTGGACAGAATGCTCTCAAAGCTCTCTATCTCTCGGATGTGCAAATGGCAGAACTAACTCACACAACACACTGCATGGGTATATATACCCATACACAGCAGGTCTGCTCGAAGGATCCGATAGATGGTCCGAAGGATCATCTTTCGGATACAATGCTTTCGAAGGATAAGCAGGGACCTCGAAGGATCATCCTTCGAGGACCATCAGTCGGAGCATATCTTTCGAGGTGATCGAAGGATCTACATTATCCTTCGATCACTCATCCTTCGAGCCAGACAACTTTCAACAAGTTTACTTACTGTTGACTGAGTCAAACCAGGAGGACGGTTGACTTGGTCAACTTACATGACTTACAAGGACATCGTTTACATCGTGACTGAATACAGACAAAGTACAGACACAAGTGCACCAACAAACTCCCCCTTGGCTGTAGCTTTGTCTTTATCTTCTATGGTTGTAAACTCGTCTTGAACTTCGACGGTCTTTGGTCTTCGAGTTATCAAAACTCTGATGTCCTTTCAAGTCTTCAATGTCGGAGGATCTTCAAAGTCTTCACGTCTTGAAAGCAGAGAGTGTATCAACAAACTACCCGTATCATGTAGGAAGTGTGTTGACAAACTCCCCCTTAACATAAGCTCCCCCTGAGTTATGCTCGTGAACAAGACTTTATCTTTATGAAGTGAGATCCTTGTGGTGTTTACGATGGCCAGCGGCAACTCGTTCATCTTCATCACTTGAGTGCCTTCACGTTGTGTCTTCATTCCAGAGCTTGTCATCGACTATGTTCTCCCAGCCTTTAGAATCTGCACATGCAAGAAATCTAAACGCATAATGAGAACAACTGCTTGGAATATAGTTAACATACACACATGACACACGAATGACCATGTCATAATCAAACACCGTCCGACAGTTTGAAAGTTTAATAAATTTGCCAATTTTAGCCTTTTAACTTTCAAACATGCAAATTTCGACCGTTTATGAAGATTTAGTCAGTTCGGTTTTCAGTCAGGTTTCAGGTAACGAAGACTTGAGCTCCAACATCGTACGATCGAAAATAAAGCAGAAATAAAATCTTTTTGGCTTTTATAAAGTTTATATTAAAACAAGCCTAAAATCTTTTTGGTATTTTTGAAATTAAAAGACAACAATTTAAAATCCTTTGAGTGTTATCAAACGACATCACCGCTAATGTCGTGCTGATATGCACCAAACGACGAAACTGTTTAAGAGAAAACAATAAAAGTTAAGCAGTACATAAATATATACAGACATTCTTTTTGTGAGTTTCGAGGGTAAGAGAATCATATCAGTGTACGGTCATGCCAAAACACTCTTGTTGTTCAGTTAGTTAATATTAAGATAAGCATCCTATAACAATTATCGGTATTGTTGTCCACTTAAGCTCAACTTATCAGATGTAATCATGTTTAGAGGATACGTTAATGTATGATTTATACTTACCGACCGGTGTTCATCCACATCACGACACATTCCCGTATCAAGGTATGCACGAGAGTTCATCTTACCGGTGAGTATACCGATTATCATCTGTTTGACCGTATAAAATTGTGAGATACTCACTTATTTTGAATTGAAAACAAGCCCTTTGTGATAAAATCACTTATTGATGAGGAACTTGATTTTCATATGCATGAGGGCACAGGTGCAAGTCCGTGAACAGGTCAGTACTTCCGTACAGCAGAGAGACGAACTTGACACCCGGATAAATGTGATATTTTATCACTTATTTGATATGGACATGTGATTGTTTATCACTTATTGAGGTCGAATGCAGTATGTAATATGTACACGTATGTATAGTATCATGGAAGATCTAGACTTGCGTCCCCGTTATTTTTCGGTAAAAGATACAACCATGATACCCAGATGATAAGCAGCATAAAGACCGAATATCTCAGAACCTCGGCAATCTATCAAACGAAATTTCGGTACTAAGACCATATGCCAATGAGTGGTTCCCACCTGGTCTTCAGTCGATTAAGATTTATATCACCCTGCACACTTTAAAATGATTGTGAGCCTACCGATACATCTTATATAGAGCTGCTTATCGTTTTGCATTTAAGGTTTAAAGAGGTTGGATAGACCACTGATGTACTATCACTTTCTCTTTTGCTCGCCATGAAACTCATTTTTGTTTTTCTATTGTTTTTGAGTTTTTGAAATTTTTTTTCGATGTTTTTGGATTTTCAGATTTTGGATTTACTCCCCCTAAAATCAATAAACTGAGACAAATTGAAAAACACAAAGGTATTTACAAAAATGATTTTCCGATGTTGGTTTTACTCTTGCTTGACCTTAATGCCGTTTACCAATAATAAAAAGTCAAATCTTGATTTGTCAAAAGCTTTGGTAAATAAGTCGGCACGTTGGTCATCAGTGTGGACCTTAACAACATCGATTAGCCTTTTCTCAAAGCAATCACGTATGAAGTGATATTTGATTTCGATGTGTTTGGTCTTTGAATGCTGCACAGGATTTCTAGTGATATCTAAAGCAGCAGAATTATCAACGTAAATAGGAGTAGTTAGGAATTCAAAACCGTAGTCCCGCATTTGTTGTTGGATCCAAAGAACTTGGGAGCAACAACTTGAGGCAGCAATGTATTCAGCTTCGCATGTTGATGTAGCGACACACGTCTGCTTCTTGCATTGCCATGTAACTAGGCGATTTCCTAAGAACTGACATCCAGCCGTTGTGGATTTACCGTCGATTTTGCATCCGCCAAAATCAGAATCACTGAAAGCTACCAATTCAAAGTTATTATCCCTAGGGTACCACAGACCGGTGTCAGGGTACGCCTTCAAATAACGAAAAATCCTTTTAACAGCAGCAAGATGTGAGGCCTTCGGGTTAACTTGATATCTAGCAAGCAGGCACGTTGGGTACATTATGTCTGGCCTTGATGCCGTGAGGTACATGAGAGATCCGATCATGGCGCGATAGATAGAAGGGCTAACAGCTTCTCCCTTCAAGTCTGGAGTAATTCCGTGATTAGTTGGCAATGGGGTACCAATGGGCGTTGCATCAGACATCTGGAATCGGCTCAAGATGTCACCAACATATTTAGTCTGATGGATGAATATCCCAGACTCCGTTTGTTGTACTTGTAGGCCCAAGAAGAAGGTCATTTCCCCCATAGCACTCATCTCGAATTTATCCTGCATAATGCGCTCGAATTCCCTACACAAGACATCATTAGTAGAACCAAAAATAATGTCATCAACGTATACCTGTACCAGAAGAAGATCTCCATCTTGTTCCTTGATGAAAAGAGTACAGTCGATAAGACCTCTACGAAAACCGTTCTCCAGCAGATAGTGTGATAAGGTTGCATACCAAGCTCGTGGTGCTTGATGAAGACCATAAAGAGCTTTGTTGAGCAACCAAACCCGATCGGGATGGATAGGATCTTCAAAACCTGGAGGCTGTTCGACGTATACCTCTTCTTCAACCACACCATGTAAAAATGCACTTTTCACGTCCATCTGATAGACCTTGAATCCTTTGAAGGACGCATAGGCTAGAAAGATTCGAATTGCTTCGAGACGTGCCACTGGTGCATAGACTTCGTTGTAGTCGATTCCTTCAATCTGACGAAAACCTTGAACAACTAAACGTGCTTTGTTTCGGATAACAACTCCGCGGTCATCCTTTTTGCATTTGAAAACCCAACGGGTACCAATCTTCTTGTATCCAGCAGGTTTCTCTACTAGTTTCCAGACACCCAGCTTCTGGAATTGTTGCAGTTCTTCCTGCATTGCTTCAACCCAAGCGTTATCTTTCAAGGCTTCTTTCCACGTTCTTGGTTCTTCTTGTGAGACATAGCACGCGAAGGACCAGTCGTTTTGCTGCCCGGATTCTCGAATGGCTGCGTACAAGCCTGCATTGTTATTGTTTCGCAACATGTTTCTTGTTTGAACCCCACTTTGCACATTTCCAATGATGTTTTGTTGAGGATGGGTATTATGAATCCTTGTTTCTGGATTATCTGGAACTGGAACATTTATACCCAGGTTGTTAAGATTAAGATCAACAACCAATTCAAGACCCGGAATTGACGAAGAGGATGATGCAGTAGTCTCAGCTGCTCTATGTGTATCCACTGGAGGAGTACCCTCTGAAGTACCATGAACTGCTGTTGTAGGAGCTTCTTGATCTGCATCTAGAAATTCATCATCCTCTGAAGATTCGTTCAATTCGTTTGCATCATGAAAATCCTCATTGTTGAGAGTATTATTATTCACCGAAGAAGATGGTTCTTGATTAACAAGAATTGGACGAACCACCGGTGAAACTGTTGCATTGTCACTCTCGAAAAACATCCTAGCCGCAGCATTTTCTTCAGCGGCTTCAACATTGATCGAATTGAAGAAGTCATCATACTCAAACATCCAAGGTTGACCCGGATTTTTGACTGGCAAAGTGTGCCTTTGTACTCTGACCTCAGACCATTCCTCGACCCTTTTAGTCTCTAGATTCCAGACTCGTAAGTTAGGGGTGGCATACCCAAGAAAGTATCCATCAATTGCTCTTGCCCCAAACTTTCCATTAGGATCGATGATTGTGCATGGAGCTCCAAACGGTTCTAGATAAGACAAATCTGGTTTCCGTTTTTGAAGAAGCTCAAAGCAGGTCTTGTTGTGTCTTTTGACTGTAAGGACTCTGTTCAATGTGTAACATGCAGAGGCCACAGCTTCAGTCCAGAATGGAATGGGCAACTGTGACTCTACCAACATTGTCCTAGCAGTCTCGATCAATGTGCGGTTCTTACGTTCAGCGACACCATTCTGTTGAGGAGTATAAGCTGCACTAAACTCATGAAGAATACCCTTTGAAGTGCAGAACTCCGCCATGGAATGATTTTTAAATTCAGTACCATTGTCGCTACGTATCCGCCTAACCTTCAACTTATACAAATTCTCAATCTGAATGATCAAGTTTTTGATGATGCCAAAGGTTTCACTCTTGTGTGCCATGAACGCAACCCAAGAAAATCTTGAATAATCATCAGTAACCACGAGGCAGTATTGATCACCCCGAATACTCTTGTGCTTGACAGGACCGAACAAATCCATGTGCAAACGTTCAAGAGGAACTGCCACTGTATTGATCTTCTTTGTAGGGTGCTTCTTCTTTGTTTGTTTTCCTTTCTGGCACGAAACACAGACGTCTTGAAGATGGAAATTTTTGAGGGGAACACCATTCACCAATTCATTTGAAACCAAATGATTCATTTTTCGTAAGTGAATGTGACCCATTCGTCTGTGCCAAGAGATAGTGTCTTTTTCTGTGGCTTTAGAAACGAAACAAGTTGCTTGTGCAGACGTAGTAATAGCTTGGCTCATGTCGAGGACGTACAAATCATTTATCCTTGGAGCCGACAAGAGAATCCATTCTTTTGGAATTTTGAAGCCGGGTTTCAGCACGTAACATCCATTAGCATCAAAGTGTACTGAAAATTTCTTGTCACAGATTTGAGAAACACTAAGAAGATTGTGATCAAGTTGTTGCACAAAATTGATCTTGTCAAAGCTGACAATCCCGTTAGATATCATTCCTTCACCCGTAATGTATCCACCTTTATCTCCAGCAAAAGCAACATAACCTCCTCTAATAGATTTAACGTCGTAGAGAAGCTTCATGTCGCCCGTCATGTGCCTGGATGCCCCACTATCAACAATCCAATGACTACTGATAGTTCCTCCTGAAGCACCCTGCACATGAACTCAAATGAATTAGTTGGAGATGGGGACCCAAGCCATTGTGGTCTTGGGTCTTCCATTTTCATCAATGACAATAACTTCTTGTCTTTGATGGTTGGTGAATTGTGATGGTCCCCCTGATTCAGTAACCGTTTTTGGTTTCCAAGTCTGTTTGGTTTCACCAGTGTTTTTCTTTAAAAGTTTAACTTCTTGATGATTTGAAGTTTTAGAATTGCCTGGTTTTACAACAACAGATTGTTTGTGAACCGCATCGGTTTTAACCGCTTCTTCTACCTTTTTGACCTGTTGGCGTTTCTGTTTCTTTTCCCTTTCTTTTACAAGGCGGGGATCTTGTTTTGTGGAAACAGTTGGCTTATGGTCAGCTTTGCCACGGGGATCATCAACCTTTCCTTTTTGTTTATGAAGATATGGACAATTACGAATAATATGTCCAATGGTTCCACACTCAAAACATGATCTTCGTTCTACAAACCTCGAAGAATCATGTGATCGTCTAGCCGATGATGTTGAACTTTGTGAACCCGAGGTACTAGGCTTTGAACTGCTTGGTTCATTTCTTTTCTCGACAATAGTTTTCTTGACAAAATCTAAGTTAGATTGATTTTCAAACTTTTCAATTTTGTCTGTTCCCGTCGATTTCACAAAGTTAACATTTTTCTTCTTCTTTTGATTCGGCTTCTTGTTAGCTTGAGCCGGTGTTTTACCTTTGGGTTTGGTGTGATTTTGCTGTGTTGGCACTGTTGGCAATTTCTTGTTGCCAAATTGCTTTCGGATTTCAGCTTTTGGAATAGGAGGACACTGTGTAACTGTAACTTTAGGTCCTGCCTTTCCCAAGAACTTACTCGTCGAATTTTTAAAGACTTTGCAGATTAAGGATTGATTAACATTCTTAATGGGAAAATCTTTGTCTGAGTAAATTTTATCATCACCAACTAGAGTGTACAGCAAATTCACACTCTCCGGCTCTCCTGCAGATGAGGACTCAGTTGCAACAGTCTTAGCGGGTTGAACAGGGGGATCACATAGAATGTGATTCTCAAGAGGTATGTCCTCATTTTTGACTACCGCATCAGACTTTGCTGGGACAGTATCATCAGATTCATCATCAGACGAATCAGCATCCTCAATCACAACTGGAGGATCTTGATTCTGTTCAGCACTCACAAATGTATCTGCTGACACATCTGAATCTGAGGATACTTCCTTTTGGTATCCGAGTCCTGCAGCAAACTCCTTAACATCTAGAGGCACAGAAGGTTCAAAGAAAACTCTGTCCTCTTCATCAGGCATGGCGTCATAATTATGTCTCACTGGTGGTGGACACTTCTTGTAGCCTATGCATGTGACATCTCTCTTTTCCTTCTGAACGTCAATGATGTGATCTAACACATAGCTAGAACTCAAATAACTGTCTAGCTTGAGTTGGATCGCATCACTTTCGGTTTTCACACAAGCCATCTCTTTTTGCATTGTTTCAAGACGAGAGATATACAAATTAATGTCCGTCTGTTTTCTTGAAACCATTTTTGTCAATTCAGTTTTATCTTTCTTTAATGTTTCAATCATTGACTTAAATTCTTTTTCATGGTTTTCATGAAACATGTTGGCTTCTGTGCATTTAGAGAGGTCCACAGTCAATTTCTGATTGTGGAGAAAGGTCACATCATATTTTTCTTGCAAAGCGTCATGCTTACTTTGCAAGTCACTCAAATTCTCATTCACAGTAGTATGTTTGTCTTGCAAGTCAAACAAACTAGCTTGTAAAGCATCATGTTTGCCTTGCAACTCAGACATACTTTTCTCCATTTCAGCACATCTAGCATGCAATCTATCACATTCATCACAGTTAATAGCAGTGGGTTCATCGACACATACCTGACTTGATGAACCGTCGACATTAGCCATAAAGGCTGAATGGAGAGAAGACGAAGTATAAGCAGCTTGATCCACCAAAATAGATCTTCTTTGAGTTTCTGCTGCAGCTTCCTCCAAAAGTTCATCAATATCTGCATCGATTGCTGCATTCGATGTCTCACCCACATAATCATCACCAGAATTGGATGATTCTTCATCAGCACTCCTGCTATAACCAGAAGAGTCTTCATCTTCAGACGATTCACCACCACTGGCAGAAGATTCTCTACCACTGGTGTGAACCAACTCTTTCACAATTTGAGCAAAACATGCTGTTTCATCAGGAGCATCACCACCCAACTGGATTGACCAGTCACAACCTTCATCCACCTGAACTGCAAGTGCTCGGTTGGTTTGGTTATTTGCAGGCACCAATGAACGCTCAGTGTTTCTGTTCTGATTCTGCTGGTTGCCTCGGTTTCTGAAGGGATTTTGATTCCCGTGCTGTGCTGGCTTTGTACATTCCCTTTTAAAGTGGCCCCGTTCACCACAGTTGAAGCACTTAACAGCCTGCTTATCGAATCCATACTTGGTGTCTCGCTTACTTTCCAAGCTGGTTCTGCCAGTACTTTCCATCCAATCCTTTGCTCTTCTCACTGCACTCGCAAAGGCCCACTTGATATCCATCAAGTCCATCTCTTCCTTATCAATCTGCCTGTAATCTTCTTGTGTCAGATTAATGTTTCCAATCTGACCTTCTATCAACCCACAGTACGCGCTCACTACAGTGTTAAGCAGCTCCATGTGTTCCTTCGCTACTTCTACACTGATTTTAGAGAAGCTTGACGTGTCGAGCTGTACTGTACTTGACTTTGATTGTTGACCTGCAGCAGATGATGTTCCTCCATAACACGCATATTGTGGTTGTTGAGCAGGAGGAGGAGGAGGTGGTTGTATTGGATTTCCATACAGATCTGTGGTTGGAGGCGGCTTTACAGGAACTTGCACTGGATTGCCATACATATCCGTGCTTGTGACAAACGCCGTTTGAAGTGGAGCATGTGAACCGGCTTTTGCAGATGAAGTAGTGGAGGTGCCATAATACATCTCTGGATTCTGTGGCACTGCAACTCTCTTTGCCTTCAACGTTTCTTCCTGATCCTTGTTCTCCAGAAGCTGCACGAAATCGTTGATATTTGTAGTTCTCAACGTTCCGTTGTACTTCAAGATTTCTAGGAAGTTATTCCATTGAGGAGGCAATGCATCGGCAAACTTCTTTACCACCTCTGTTGGAGTCGTTGTGACTTCAAAGTTGGTCAGCTCAGTAAGCAGGTGATAGAAACGGCTTGTCATATCTCCCAAGGACTCCTTATCCATACATGTGAAGCCATCGAATTCTTTCTTCAGTAGATCTCGTCGTAGTTGACGTGTGGCTTCATTACCTACTCCTCTTGTCTTCAATGCATCCCACAGCTTCTTCGTAGTCTTGAAACTGACGAACTGATGATAAATATCCTTGCTCAGTGCTTGAGTGAGAATAGCGTATGCTTTCTTTTCTAAGTCATACGTCTTCTTTTGATCATCAGGAAGATCGGCAAATGTAGCTGTCGAAGAAGCAGCAACCTCGATAGTTTGATCGAATTCCGTAGTGAACCGCAACCACAACTCTGTATTTTGACCAAGAATGTATGTATGGAAACGATCAACCCATCCCGGATATTCATTAAGATGCATCAACTTTGGAGGCCTGTTCAAACTTCCGGTTTCACTTTCGCTTAGTAGAAGACTTTGAATACTCGGAGTTTGATTTGAAACAAACGCCCATTGACCAGCTGGAGTGGCATTTGTTTGTGAGGATGTAGATACCGGAGATTCGGCCCATGATGGAGATTGACTGGTATTCATGTATTTACCACTGTCTGGAGCCGGATTTCCCCACCAACTCGGATTCATCTTTAACAAGAAAAATAAATTCTATGTCCAAGTCTCGAAGGATGATGAGCACCCGAAAGATCACTCCCAGTCGAAGGACCCTGGTCGAAGGATCTGAAATCACAGAAACTTGTTAACAACAAAATGACCACAATCGAAAGATCAACTATTGTTCGAAGGATCAACTGTACTCGAAAGATTACTGTTGAGTCTCGAACAATGATTTCGAAAGATTCAAGAACTCGAAGGATTCCCCTTTGAAAGATCCTTATCTTTCGAGCTAAATCCTTATCTTTCGGACACTGTCTTTCGAATAGATTCCTTTCTCGAAGGATATGATTCAGACTTCGAAGGATGGGTCGAAGGATGGTAATCTTTCGAGCCTTCCTTGATCGACAGATGTCGAAGGATAATCTTTCGATGTCGAAAGATATCTTTCGAGAGCTCTGACACAATCTGATCTGATGTGAAAGGTTGGTGAAAAGGTGACAGGTTGGTAAGGTCAACCTTTCGGCAAAGGGGATGTCAGATCAACTTTCCCACCAACTTTTGAAAAGATTGCCCAAAAAGGATAACCTTATCCTAAAACCAGTCACCGGAAACCTTGATCGGAATTTGACCGGAAAATTCAAAATTTCTTAAAAACCAATTTCCAAGTTACCCAACCAAACTTTAAACACTCCCGGTTAGTTTAGACACGTTTTTACTCAAAGAAAAAGCAAGAAACCAAGTAAAAACAGGTGCAAAACCAAGTGTTTCAACACACCAAAACTTGTAAAAACCCGGTTTTAAACAAGGTAAAGAGCGAGGCTCTGATACCACTTGTAGGTCCCTTTTCGCGGAGGATTACGAACCTAAACCTTGTTATACAAACCTACTAGCGAGTGCGGAATCCAAGCTAGCAAGCAAACCGAGTTAGTAGCAAGTAGAGAAACAAACACACAAGTTCACCGATTAACACAACTTGTATTAATGCAATGAGGGTTCGGTTACAAGCTCAATGTTTACAGAAATATTCTATAAACTCTCTAAGTGTGTGTGTGTGAGTCCTGGACAGAATGCTCTCAAAGCTCTCTATCTCTCGAATGTGCAAATGGCAGAACTAACTCACACAACACACTGCATGGGTATATATACCCATACACAGCAGGTCTGCTCGAAGGATCCGATAGATGGTCCGAAGGATCATCTTTCGGATACAATGCTTTCGAAGGATAAGCAGGGACCTCGAAGGATCATCCTTCGAGGACCATCAGTCGGAGCATATCTTTCGAGGTGATCGAAGGATCTACATTATCCTTCGATCACTCATCCTTCGAGCCAGACAACTTTCAACAAGTTTACTTACTGTTGACTGAGTCAAACCAGGAGGACGGTTGACTTGGTCAACTTACATGACTTACAAGGACATCGTTTACATCGTGACCGAATACAGACAAAGTACAGACACAAGTGCACCAACAAACTAATACGTTCACACCTATCTATATTTATACTATATAACAAAAGAAACCTATGGCTTATGGGGGACACGTGTCATCATTAAAGCTATCTATTTTTTTCTCGCATTTCTTCCCTACTTAATTATAAATACTTATTTTTATAATTAAAGATATCCATTATATATAGATAAGAATAGAATAAACACCAAATTTAAATTCTTTTTATTCCTATAGATTTTTAAAGAAATATAAAATCAATCTATTAACTTAACATTAAATTATCTTTAAATTATATAAATAAAAATATTAATATATTCGATTTTCACTATTTTCCACTGTTTCTTTTTAATTCCCTTCATCCTTTTGATTTACGTAGCTTATTATTTGATATGGTACAATCATAATTAAAACACTGCCAAATTCAAACACCCGTCTAAGTCTTTGTTATGTTTTTTTATCATTGTAATATATGTGTTCATATTCTTTTATGCATTTATGAATGAACTGAACTAATACTAATAGAACTCCCGCTCCATATTAATCAATTTATACAAAGCAATAATACAAAATACACAGTTAGCCATACAAAACAATAATACGAAATGGAAGCTATACAAAAGAAAATAGGAAAATATTATAATATACATAAAAGACTTAAAAGGTTGCAACTACTTAGGCTATAGGGTGTGGTCATGACCCCCATGATCACCATGATCTTCCACGTCAGCGCCATGTCACCCACCTCTAATCCACCATTCAAAACCACTACCTTAAAGGTATGGTTATCACCCAAACCACTATCTCCTTATTTATTTTAATTTATTTTTGTCTAAAGAAAAAGAAAATGAAATCTTGGAAAATTGAAAAAAGGACCATGATTGTCATGCTTTAGTCCATGCAAACAATGGTGGATCAGACAAGGAGGTGGTGTAACCTTTCATTCATGTTTCTATGTGGCAAATCATGACCCAACCATAATCCACACTCCTACTAAATCTTATTTAATTTAATATATTATATTATAGATAATCCTCCTACTAAATATTATTAGTTTTAATCCTCCTACTAAATATGTAAATTTTTATTAATAAAAGATCTACTTGAAATCGAATCATACTAAAATATTGGTACTTCAAAGTACATAATATTGTAGTTTGATGCACCTAATTATGTACCACCACCTTAGGCTTATCATTTCCACAAACCAAAACGTATTTTTAATAGAACAATAATACAAAGATTTTGAGTTCAAATGTTGTATAGATTTGTATTTGTAATGGTTAATATTATAGATAATATTAATTAAAAATAATTATAAAATTAAATTTAATATAAATTTAAACAATTCGTATAGGATGTAATATAAATATATAATATTTTGAAATATTTATTAGATTTTAAAATTATTTATCCTGAAATTAACAAAGACGTACACTAAATATAAATTAATATAATGTAAATGATTTATAAGAACCATCACCCCATCCATCATATATCGAGTATATCCGTTAGATTTTTTAAAGATATAATTTTTTATTAGATTAATTCAACGCGTGTAATAAACGAGGTTTTTTAAAGATATAATATTTTTATTATGTACTATACAAAATTACATACGAGGTTTTTTAAAGATATAATATTTTTATTATTTACTATACAAAATTACATTTATGCAACTCATGTAATACACCGGGTTTTTAAAAATATAACTTTTTTTTTGTTATGTGGTATATAAAATTAGATTTATTCAATCCGTATAATACACAGGGTTTATAAAGATATAATAAGATATAACTTTTTATTGATTGGTATATAAAATTACATGTTCTCAACCCATACAATACATGAGTTTCTTAAAAATGTAATTTTTTTCATTTTAATATATAAAATTAAATTTACTCAACCCGTACAATATACGGAGCTCTTAAGGATATAACTTTTTTATTATTTAATATATAAAATTACATTTATTCAGCCCATGTAATAAACGAGATTTTTAAAAATATTTTTTTTATTATTTGGTATATAAAACTACATTTATTCAACCCGTGTAATAAAAGAGGTTTTTAAAGATATATTTTTTTATTATTTGGTATATAAAAATACATTTATTCAACCCGTGTATTACACGGGGTTCTAACCTAGTTTATACTATATAACAAAAGAAACCTATGGCTTATGGGGGACACGTGTCATCATTAAAGCTATCTATTTTTTTCTCGCATTTCTTCCCTACTTAATTATAAATACTTATTTTTATAATTAAAGATATCCATTATATATAGATAAGACTAGAATAAACACCAAATTTAAATTCTTTTTATTCCCATAGATTTTTAAAGAAATATAAAATTGTCACACCCCCAAAATCCACCATGCGGAGTACCACCGCTTGGAGGCGTGACGTGACCAGGATCGAGCCACCAATCATATTGAACAATGTATTTAAGTAAATAAAACCAACCACAATACAATTGGTGACCAAAAGCCAGTTAACCAAGTTTTAAATTTAAACAGCGGAAGCATAATAAGTGATACCAAAATATAAGTTCATAGTCCATGGTTCATAAGTTTAAAGTCCAAAACGTAGGTTTAGTAAGTTCATAAAGTTTATTTATTAAATACGGGACATATCAGTTCGCATCCCACAACGACCACCTCCATATGCAAGCTCCATGCATTTAGCGACCTGTAAGGCATGTAACAACGAGTCAACAACAAAGTTGAGTGAGTTCACGTTTGGTTGTTTAGTTTTAAGTTGTTTTCCGAAAACGTGGTTTGTCTTTCGTTGGCGTAATTGCCGTGGGGGTTACCCCGTAGTTGAAAGAAAGTTTAACTAGTTCATTCTTTATTACCCATACCCTGTTCATGATTAGTGGGGGCTTCCCCATGTGAACTACTAGACTGTACCATATCGACTACTACGCAAGTAAGTTGTGCCCTACATCAGTGTCTATCAGCACTGACGGTTTGCCATAGTCCATTAGTACACGCCCGTCCGACTGGCACGGTGTGAGGTTTGTTAAACCTAATAGCGCTATTAACTAATGACCCGCTCGCCATTGGCCTCGGCGATTAAGTCGATATAAAAATGAGGGACTTATGATAGAGTTTTGTCTAGTAAGTTGTAAGGTTGTTGTCCTACCCAAGGAGGACGAACGTACGTAGTTCTACCCAAGGAGAATACGCAGGAATAATATTGGCATCCTACCCAAAGAGGATGGCCGTACATATCCTACCCAAGGAGGATATGTAGATTCAGTTTTAAATTCTTTAACCCATTCCCAAACCACCGGGAATCCCATGCCTTAGAAAGTGTGTGAACTCACCTTGGTTTGCTCGGTTAGATTCTCAATATAGCTAACAGTCAAGGTTGGTCAATCACGTCCTAATATAATTTACCAGTTAGTCATTTAGTGGCTTTCAAATGGAACACAAAGTTCCTACACGTATCTATCACATAACATGCATCGTTTTAACGGTTTATGCCCATCTAAGTTTCCCATCCATTTCCCACTCAAAATAAAACATACGATAATGCACATAACATATATAACATGTTAGATCATTTACGGATAGCATACTCGACATTTAGACACGCAAGGTCACAACTTATATCAATTCGGCATTAATATTCAAAACCGGCAGTTTTCGGTCGTCTTAATAAAATAGTTAAATTATTCCAAAAATTCCCAAATTTTTACAAGATGTCTTAAACGTTCCATATTTTATTGTGTAAAAATATCGGGGTCCGGTTCACAACCAATATTTTATAAAAAATCATATTCCGGACTGAACTCAGATTTATGAATTTCTGACCACAGTCCACGGAACAATTTATTAAAAATTCATCGAGTGTCCGATTTACGAAATTCCAGTGGGGTAATTACACATGTATCGGTTGTCATCTACTGTACAAATTTCATGGTCTGATTCATCACAAAACTCAGGTTATGACTGAAAGTACGACACCCATTTATTGCTGTCAAAATCCAGCTTAAGTTGCTGTTACAAATTAATACTTTAAAAATAGTAAACGGAGTCCAAAAATTACGATTCCGGTGCCATTAGAACCGTATTTCCTAATATCACATTTTAGAGTCAAAATATCAGTTTTTCGTTAGGTTTATGACCCGTTTACAGCCAACTGAAGTTGGCTGTAAAACTTGGACAGATTCTGATTTTTAGTGTTTAACCTTCTAAATCGTGTTCGATTGATACCGTTAACAAGTTTAGTATTCACAACAACATCAAACATTAATATTATCCAGCAATACTTCAGATCATCAACCAATAATCATAACCACACAAGATCTACATGCTTTACACTAATATTCATTCATTAACCACCTTGTTCATCATTTTAGTAGACTTTTAGATTTGGATCTTGTATGTTCATAAATTTTTAACCGACAAATCTCTTATTAACCATATCAAACATGAACAAGAAGTTGATTAGAAGCACTTACAACTAGCTCAAGGCTAGGGAAGAAACTATGCGAAAAAGAGGTGGATAAAAGCAAGATAGAGAGGTCCTTCGCCTTCCGTTAGCTCCAAGACTCCTTATGCGTGACCCGTAACACTTGTATAACTTTGGAATGAGGAGATCAAGAGCCGAAAATGGATGTAGTGGCAAGGGGGTGTTCGGCCGTGAGCTAGGGAGGAGAGGAGAGAAAGAGAGTTTTGGTGGAATGGTGGTATTTATAAGATCTTCCATATAGCATATTCCTAGCATATTCCAAGCATATTCCTAGCATATTCCTAGCATATTCCTAGCATATTCCTTAGGATATTCCTTAGCATATTCCTTAGCATATTCCTTAGCATATTCCTTAGCATATTCCTTAGCATATTCCTTAGCATATTCCTTAGGATATTAACAAATACGTGTAAGCATAACACAGATATCAGAAAGCAGTTAAGTAATCCCACACAGTCGTCAGACACTTTAATTATCATTAATAATTTGTACGGAATACATGGGATTTTGAGGGTTGTCACAAAAATCAATCTATTAACTTAACATTAAATTATCTTCAAATTATATAAATAAAAATATTAATATATTCGATTTTCACTATTTTCCACTGTTTCTTTTTAATTCCCTTCATCCTTACTTATTTATCTGTCATATATTATTCCTGCATATTTTTGTAGGTTCTTTTAGCTAAGAAACATCTAAATAATCATGCATCTTTTTTTTATGCGTATTAAATTAGATTAGAAGTTGGTATATAATATATTCACATTATAATTACAAACAGATTGTTTTGTCGTATAGTGGAATTAATATATTTTGTTTAGTATAACGGGTAATTTATTAATATTAATTCCAATGATTATTGCTATATAATTATTTTATTTTCTTTTGCGTTTATCTCTTATTTATTCAACATTTGTTTATTTAATAGTTTCTTTGGTTTTTTTACTTATTAATAACTATTCAATATTTCATTGATTCAATCATGTGTAACACACAAGTTTCTAACCTATTAATAAATTAAAAACAAACTAAGTAAAATGTTATAAAAAGTATATAGTACATCAAAGTTATTTTTTTCAAAAACATATATTGACGACTGTGTGTGTTAATCGATTACATTATATGTATTCAAGCCGTGTAATACATGTATTTATTCAATCCGTGCAATATACATGTTTTTAAAGATGTAACATTTTTATTAGTTAGTACATAAAATTATATTTATTCGGACGTGAAACAAAATATCACTTTCAAGTTTTAGACTACTCGTTTCAGTCTTGACTCGTTATTCTATTTTCCTCTCTCCCTTTGTTTTTGGTCTTTGTTCTTTTGTGGTGCATATCTAAGCAAGTGTCCCCTATACTTTGAAACATTAGCATACGTGTGTTGTGGTCCAAGATATAGAAAAATTTAGGATGCTTGTTTATATTGGAGAATATATACATTTAAGTCCTTCATCTTTTATTGATGCTTGTTTTCACCTCTAATTTATAAGTCTCAAAATGATCCTAGACATTGATCTAATAGTTTGAGAGTTGATCGTTTTAGTACACATAATTAAAATTAAAATTGTCTAAAAACATAAATTTTTACTTTGTTCGTACGAAAATATATGACCAACAAAAGCAAACTAGCAAGACGTTAGAGACAAGCAAACAACAACAACGGAAATTAGAAGGAAATTTTACTTCAATCTTTTCAAAACAAAATTTTAAAGCTAGACCTATTCTTAATCCAAAAATAGCCAAGCACCTTGACATCAAGTAGATGATAAGACCATGTGTAGTGATGAGTGAAACAAATGCCCCACCTTTGGGCATGAATCGACACGTGGCCGTCTAGTCAACAAAGGAGCATTTGTTAAAAAGGGCGTAGTGGTATAATGACTCATAATACCCCAATAATGATTACCCAATTATTATATTTTTTTAGAAAAATAAAACAAATTAATGAGTTGGAAATTTGTTATTAGTCAAAATTTCAATAATATGGCCTTTTTGTGGCCACACCCAACAAAAAATTTTCGAAAAAACGTCCAGGGGGCGGTGATCATGGCGTGGAGGAGCGTTTTTTAGGTAAAAAACGCCCAAAACCCCCTCCACTACGAGTGGTCTAATGCTAAGATTTGAAAACCACAAGGACATAGATACAAGAAAAAAAAACCTTTGGGATGACACTAGCAGAAGTGACCAAACCAACCAGATAGACGAAAATAACAATTTACTCTAAAAAGAAAAACATGAATAGTCCTGGACTGAAATAAACTACAAGGTAGTTAAGGGACTATTGCGCATATAACCAAGCGCCTTGATATCAAGTGGACGACAATGACAAAATTTGAAAACCATAAGAACCCAGACATACAAAAAAAAACCTTTTGAACAAAACTAGTAAAAATGACGAAACCAACCACGTAAACGAAAACAACAGTATACTCTAAAAAGAAAAACATGAAAAGCCCAAGTCTAAAAATAAACAACAAGGTAGTTAAGGGACTATTTTGCATTTACCGATAACCCTAAACCCTTGTCTTCTACACATCATTTCATACTTTCACTCACTCCTGCTGCTTCCCCTTAACGCCACCACTCCGATCAACTTCCGGCAATCAATCTTTCACCGGTAAATGTTCCAACTTTCTTGATTCTTTTCATCTTTACATATATCATGCATTTGATCAATACCCATGTGTGTTTTTATCACATAACTTAATAAAAACCCAATCTTTCTTTATTTTCATGCATTTGATCAATACCCATGTGTGTTTTTATCACATAAATTAATAAAAATTCAATCTTTCTTTATTTTCATGCATTTGATCAATACCCATGTGTGTTTTTATCACATAAATTAATAAAAATTCAATCTTTCTTTATTTTCAGTTGCTATTTGTTCATGCCATAATGCCTGCATCGTTAGAGATCACAGCAGCAGAGTTCTTACAAGTATATATCTTTTTATTCATTAATTCTTTTCAAACAGTTAAACTATTTAAATTTATTATTAATTGGAGAGTTAACAATTTAATATCTGATTTTAGGGTTCAAAAAGTTGTAAACTTTACTTGCCTAAACCCTTACCAAAGGGTAGAAATTCCCATTTGCTGTTCGGTTCGACTCGCCGTAAAAGAAACAGTTCTGTGAGAGTATGCAGTCAAGGTGTTCGACGAAATGCGTCTGAGAAAATCCGGGCTGTGGTGTCGGTGGACTCGCAACGGTTAGGTAGTGTGGATGATTTCGAAACTGAAAAAGTGATTCATTTTTTCAGAACTCCGTTGATTCAAGATAGCGCGGCCGATGAGTTGCTCAAGTCGGTTCAAACAAAGATATCGGATAAGATTGTCGGGTTGAAAACCGAACAGTGTTTTAACGTCGGGGTTGATGAAGATCTGTCAAACGAGAAGCTTTCGGTGCTGAAATGGCTTCTGCAAGAGACGTACGAGCCGGAGAATTTAGGGGATGAAAGTTTTATCGGTAAAGAGACTAACGGCGGGTTTAAGACAGTGGTTGTTGAAGTTGGTCCGAGGTTATCGTTTACGACAGCTTGGTCTGCAAACGCTGTGTCCATATGTCACGCGTGTGGGCTGTCGGAAGTCAACCGGTTAGAACGGTCAAGGCGGTATCTTTTATACGTTAAAGCCGAAAGCGCAACGCTTCTAGATAGTCAGATCGTCGAGTTTGCTGCAATGGTGCATGATCGAATGACCGAATGCGTCTATCCAAACAAACTCGTTTCGTTCAAAACGAGTGTAGTTCCAGAGGAGGTTTATTACGTACCCGTAATGGAAAACGGGCGGAAAGCGTTGGAGGAAATTAACCAACGAATGGGGTTAGCGTTTGACGAACAAGATTTACAATACTACACTAAACTGTTTAAAGACGATATTAAACGAGACCCAACGAACGTTGAGCTTTTCGATATCGCACAGTCGAACAGCGAGCACAGCCGGCACTGGTTTTTTACCGGAAAGATTGTCGTAGACGGTCAACCGATGAACAAGACGTTAATGCAGATCGTAAAGAGCACGTTAAAAGCAAACCCTAATAATTCGGTGATTGGGTTTAAAGACAACTCAAGTGCGATCAAAGGGTTTTTAGCGAACCCGTTACGACCTACTCAGCCCGGTACTACATCTTCATTAACCCCGGTTACGCGTGATCTCGACATTCTGTTTACAGCCGAGACGCATAATTTCCCGTGTGCGGTTGCACCGTTCCCCGGTGCGGAAACGGGTGCGGGAGGGCGAATTAGGGATACGCACGCAACGGGTCGGGGGTCTTTCGTTGTGGCGTCGACAGCTGGATATTGTGTCGGGAATCTTAATATCGAGGGCGCGTACGCTCCGTGGGAAGATGAATCTTTCGACTATCCATCGCATCTAGCTTCACCGTTACAAATACTCATTGACGCAAGCAACGGTGCGTCAGATTACGGTAACAAATTCGGTGAACCATTGATTCAAGGGTACACAAGAACGTTCGGAATGCGGCTTCCAAGCGGCGAGAGACGCGAATGGTTGAAACCAATTATGTTTAGCGCAGGTATCGGGCAAATCGATCATACCCATATAACGAAAGGCGAGCCCGAAATCGGGATGTTGGTTGTTAAAATCGGTGGGCCCGCTTATCGAATAGGAATGGGAGGTGGGGCCGCGTCGAGTATGGTTAGTGGACAGAACGACGCTGAGCTGGATTTTAACGCTGTCCAGCGTGGCGATGCTGAGATGGCACAGAAGTTGTACCGCGTTGTTCGTGCGTGTATCGAAATGGGCGAGAATAACCCGATTGTTAGCATACACGATCAGGGTGCGGGTGGTAACTGTAACGTTGTTAAAGAAATTATATATCCGGAAGGTGCTACCATCGATATTCGGTCTATCGTTGTCGGTGATCATACGATGTCGGTTTTGGAAATCTGGGGTGCGGAATACCAAGAACAAGATGCGATTTTGGTCAATGCTAAAAGCCGTAATCTTCTGGACAGTATCTGTAAACGAGAACGGGTGTCAATGGCGGTTATCGGAACTATAAGCGGCGAAGGGTGTGTACGGTTAATCGACAGCTACGCAACCGAAAAACCACCCGCTGTCGATCTCGAACTCGAAAAAGTTCTCGGCGACATGCCTCAAAAAACGTTCGAATTTCACCGTGTAAACGATAAACACGAACCGCTCGAAATAGCTCCTGGGGTTACGTTACTGGATTCACTTGAACGGGTGTTAAGATTACCGTCAATCTGTTCTAAACGTTTCTTAACGACTAAAGTCGATCGTTGCGTTACCGGGCTCGTCGCCCAGCAACAAACCGTGGGTCCGTTACAGATCACTCTCGCTGACGTGGCGGTTATCGCGCAAACGTTTACCGATTACACTGGTGGCGCGTGTGCGATTGGGGAGCAACCGATTAAAGGTTTACTCGACCCAAAAGCGATGGCGCGTTTGGCAGTTGGAGAAGCGTTAACGAATCTTGTTTGGGCTAAAGTAACTAGTTTAAGTGACGTGAAAGCGAGCGGAAACTGGATGTACGCTGCGAAACTTGACGGTGAAGGTGCGTTAATGTACGACGCTGCGGTTGCGCTTTCGGAAGCGATGATTGAGCTTGGTATCGCGATTGATGGCGGTAAAGATAGTCTTTCGATGGCGGCTCAGGTTTCTGGTGAAGTGGTTAAAGCTCCTGGTAATCTTGTAATTAGTGCTTACGTCACGTGTTCTGATATAACGAAAACCGTCACACCGGATTTGAAGCTTAAAGATGATGGTGTTTTGGTTCATATTGATTTGGGTAAAGGAAAACGACGGTTAGGTGGCTCGGCTCTTTCGCAGGTACGTTTTCTTTTTCGTTTATTACATTTTACTATTTGTGTATCGTTTAACTAGTAGGCCTGTAAATGAACCGAACGAACACGGACATATAATCGAACACTTTTTTTTGTTCATATTCGTTTATTAAGAAAATGGACGTGTTTGTTTTCGTTTATGTTCGTTCGTCTAAAACCTAAACGAATAGTTCACGAACATAAACAAACAAACACACGTAGACGAACATAATTTAACAAACAGTAAACAACACAAATGAACAAACATAAATGAACATAACTGACTTAACATAAACGAACATAAAGTATTTTTTTATATGAATTAGTGATTAATTACGATAAATACCATTGGAAAACCAATTTTTTATTACTAGAAAGCCAAATTGCTAATTTGTTATATATAAAAAAGTAGTTGGAAAGTTCATTTTTTATTTAGTATTTATATAAAAATAACTACTTATGTATTTAAATTGAAACGAACAAACATAAACAAATGTAAATAAACGAACATAAATGAACGAACAAAACGCGTGTTCATGTTCGTTCGTTTAATTAAATAAACAAAAAAATTGTGTTCATGTATGTTCGTTAATTAAATAAACGAACATAAATGAACTTCCCACAGAACAAGTTCATGAAAGTTCGGTTCGTTTATAGGCCTATTATTTAGTATTAGCTATGAACAATTCGGGTTTGCTCCAAGTTGGGAACATGGAGCAAATCGGCTGTGTAACGGGTCAAAATAGCTATTTGTGGACCGGGTCGGGTTGACCGAAGACTTTTTTTTCCTCTAAATTATTATAGGCTGTTAGTGTGTTGAATGTTATTACAAAATACTATTTATTTTGATAATGATCTAGCTTTTGAGTTGAAAATACTTTTGACCCATTGCCTGCTGCTAGGGCTGCAAATGAACCGAATGAACACGAACAAGACCTTGTTCATGCTCGTTTGTTAAGGAAATGCTCACGAACTGTTCATGAACGCTTGCCAAACGAGATTTTATGTTTTTGTTTGTTTGTTGTTCGTGTTCGTTTGTTAATTGTAGGCAACGAACGTTAATGAGGATAAACTAATGTCAATGAACACAAATGGAAACGAACGACCACAAACAAGCGTTCATGAACATAATATATAATACACTGATACTTATTAAATATTTTATTTGTTGGAGTTTTGAACTATCTAAGTAAAATATAAAAATTAAAAATACCATCGAACACAAAACAAACATAAACGAACACGTTACCGAACGTTCACGGACATAAATGAACGAACTCGGCCTCTGTACATGTTTGTTCATTTAACTAAACAACGAACGAAATTTCTTGTTCGTGTTCGTTCAATTATTAAACGAACGAACTTCCCGCCAAACGGTTCACTGAACGTTCGGTTCGTTTGTAGCTCTACCTGCCGCGCCTATAGGAGTCAAATGTAGTTGGCATTAAATTAGATTCGAGTTTTTAATTTAATTTTCTTGAGTTTCTTTTTATTATTTCACAGGTGTTTGACCAAATCGGCGACGAATGTCCGGATGTTGACGATGTTTCTTACCTCAAAACAGTTTTTGAGGTTGTTCAAGAACTACTAACAGACGAACTAATCTCAGCCGGTCACGATATCAGTGACGGTGGGCTTATCGTTACGGTTCTCGAGATGGCTTTTGCCGGAAACTGCGGTGTTCAAATCGGTTTAAATTCACACGGAAAAAGCATATTCGAAACGTTATTCTCAGAAGAACTCGGTCTTGTTCTCGAGGTCAGCAAGTCAAACTTGGTCAAAGTGACAACAATCCTTAAAAGCCGTGGCGTTAGTTCCGAAACCATAGGGCAAGTAACCGCTGAACCAATGATCGGTTTAAAGATTGATGGAATGACACACTTATACGAGAAAACCGTCGATCTTCGAGACATTTGGGAAGAAACCGGGTTTCATATCGAGAAAAAACATAAGTTAGCCGCTTGTGTGACATCGGAAAAAGAAGGATTAAAAAACCGACATGAACCCGAATGGCGGTTAACGTTTATGCCAAAATTTACCGATGAGAAGTACATGAATGTCGTTAATAAACCGAAAGTGGCGGTGATTCGCGAAGAGGGTAGTAACGGTGACCGTGAAATGTCAGCTGCGTTTTTCGCTTCAGGGTTTGAGCCGTGGGATGTTACAATGTCGGATCTGTTAAACGGGTCGGTTTCGTTAAACGGGTTTCGGGGTATCGTGTTTGTGGGCGGGTTTAGTTACGGTGACGTGCTCGATTCCGCAAAAGGCTGGGCCGCTTCTATACGGTTCAACTCGTCACTATTAAACCAGTTTCAAGAGTTTTATAACCGTACCGACACTTTTAGTCTTGGGGTCTGCAACGGGTGCCAGCTCATGGCTCTATTGGGCTGGATTCCGGGCCCGAAAGTCGGTGGAACTTTAGGAACCGGTGGCGACCCGGCCCAGCCCAGATTCATACACAACGAGTCAGGTGGGTTCGAGTGTCGGTTCACTAACGTGACGTTAAAGGAATCGCCAGCGATAATGTTTAAAGGGATGGAAGGTAGTACGTTAGGTGTTTGGGCCGCACATGGTGAAGGAAAAGCGTATTTTCCCGATAAAGTGATTTTCGACAACGTTTTATCATCCGACTTGGCTCCGTTGAGATATTGTGACGATGATGGGAAAGTGACGGAAAAGTACCCGTTTAATTTGAACGGGTCGCCGCTAGGTGTGGCAGCAATTTGCTCGCCAGATGGGCGGCATCTTGCTATGATGCCGCACCCTGAGCGGTGTTTTATGATGTGGCAGTTCCCGTGGTATCCAAAGAATTGGGACGTTGAAAAGAAAGGCCCGAGCCCGTGGTTGAAGATGTTTCAGAATGCCCGAGAATGGTGTTCTTAATAAGCTAACTTGCGATTTCGGTGATTTAAGAATTATGTGTTTTTTTTTTTTTTGCTGAGAATGATGCAGAAACCTTGGTGTTTTTGGAACTGTTATGTCTTTGAAGTATTTACATAAAACTTGTCAAATGCTATGAAGGAGATGTTTCATAGAACACATATCTTTATGATCTTAATTTTCTGATGTAAGAAACTGAGGCTTGCCACAAGGGTTTTCTTGGTGGTTTTTTGTTTCGGTTTTTAATGATATTTTCGCTTCTGGCAGGCGAGTTCGCTTTATCCTTCATGCGATTTCACTCACTGTAGTGTCGATTATATTTTCGGGTTTTATAGTAATGATAATTGGCAACTTTGCACTTGAATCGTCTCACAAGATACGATAACTCAATCTTCGCACGTTGTTAACGAGCTCCTTCCAGTAGAAATGATGAGTCCGATGATAATTGTACAAAACATCGAAATTTGAGTTGACATTGTTGTCGTTAGTCACCTAACCGACCAAATTTAATACCATAAAATTGCAACGTAGAACTAGGGGACTAGCATCGTATAGCACCACTATGATTGTTGTTTTCAACATTAATGAAAAACCACAAGACCACTTAATTACATTGGATGAAGCAGAAACAACCAAAATGAAACGTAAGACACAGGTTTCGCCTAGCATAATAAGAACTACATTGTACTATACACTTGGTTTTAAAAAAGCAAGAGGCGCACAAAAGCGACGAGGTCTAAAACCGAGGCGTGGAGCGCAAAAGCGGCGGCCTTTCTGTACCCGAGGGGCAAGCTAATTATATATATATTTTTATATATCTCATCGGTTTTTAGCTTTCTCTATCCAAAATATAGCTATAAGGGTTTTTTTTAATGATTTTAGCTGCATGTAAAAGCCAAAAAAAATCCCAACGTACAATAGTTAGATGCAAAAAACGCCTCAGGTTCGAGAGGCGCGCGCCTCAGGCCAAAAAGGCCCAGAAAAAATTTCAAAAAATCGCGCCTTTTTGGCGCTTCTCATACTTAATCTAGGCACTGAGTGAAAAAGCCCCAGGGTGTGCGCCTTGTTGTGCCTCGTGCTTAAGAGCACCTGAGGCGCGCTTTTTGAAAACCAAGACTATATACATGTATCTTATATACGCATATTACGATACATTATCTAGACATATTCTATATCTTAACCCGTTGAAAGGGGATTTCAAACCCGATTTATGTCTATAAGTTCAATTAACCATTACCATAAAAGACACAAAAACAACTAATTAAGAGCAGGCCAATCCCAACCCTTTTAACCTCTAGACTCATATCATTTTATTATCTTCTAATACAAGCAATAGTCTCTTAAATTAATACAAGGCAATACAATTAACAATAACAACAAACAAACAATCTCTTGCACCAACTATAATAAAACTATTAACTCACCTTAAGTAATCACTACAACCGCTTGTTAAGCCTTCACATGCCTTCCCACATATGCCTGCACACGTTTTCGTATTATAATCCGTTAAAAATAACCAATTTTTTTCTAAAAAAATTAAGACCGTGATGCACACTTAAGCAGATGAGATGATGAATTGTAACAAACAAACTGACCTCAACAAGTTTAGTAATTTTCGATTTAGAAAACGTCAAATATTGATCCGTTTTCTCTTGCGTTCGTGGGATCTGAACTCCTTGCATGGTACTCGTAACTTTCTCAACCACTTTCTTCACAATCGTTTTATAGACCTCTCTACTCATTTTACCTTCTTTCCACGTCGGCTTTAAAATCTCTTTAACAAATTCCACAAGCGCGATCTTAAAACCCCGCATCGCCTTTTCATCATTTCCCATATTACCCTCGTCTACTTTTCCTTCCACTTCAGTTTTTCCAACATTCGTATTGGATTTTTCAGCTTTTTTGTTCACATTTACTTCCATGTTCCCAACTGGTTCTGTTGACTTTTGATTCTCCATTGATGCACCAGCTTTGACCGGCTCGTTGACCACTGTAGAGTAAAGCAACCCAAGCGCATTCGCGAAATTTAGGTCTTGAGATATCTGAGGGAGACTACTTGCTTGTGGGATATCGTTTCTAGAAGCTTCTAGAGGTTTTCCATCTTCTTTAACCGAACGATTCAACTGACGATTATGTCCATTCCCGTTTAAATTAATATTGCCACTATCAGAGTAGTTATTGTCGGGAAAATTAGGGTTTGGATTAGGATAATCATTATGATCCTGTGACCTTCCTTCATAGAAGTCTGATTTTGGAACATCATGTGAAAACCGGCAGTTATCGCGGTTGCATCTACCCATAATAAAAAACTTGCACGGTTTGATATTTTGATTTGACTGACGCCTGTGATCTTGATCATTATTATAACCACTCTTGTGGGTTCTATGGTACTGGGACCCACCCGAGTATTCTGGTCTATTGTTACTCCACTTTTTGGCTGAATCATTATCAAGTCGGTTCGAACCACCATCTCTAGATGGGCTCATAGCCCTGTCCTGTTCCCTGCCTCTACTCCTACTCCGGCTCCTGCTTCTGGCTAACCCATGAGTCCTACCCCGGTCCCGACCTCGGTCCCGGTGTGGACTCCAACTCCTGCTCCTACTACGAGCTCTATCCTTGCCGCCTGCTACTCGACCGTCGCCCCTACATGTAGCATCAAACAGCAGCCAAAACATAAAAAAAATATAATAAAAAGCAACAAGAGTAAAATGCCATTTTCGTCCCTGAGGTTTGGTCAGTTTTGTGACTTTCGTCTAAAGGTTTGTTTTTCCGCATTTGGATCCAAAAAGCTTGAAATCTTGCCATTTTCATCCGAGTCGTAAACTCCATCCATTTTTCTCCGTTAAGTCGGTCTTTAGACATTTCTTTATTAAACTAAAAATACTATAAGAAATAAAGATCCACCTCTGTTGACATTATTTCTTATAGTGTTTTTAGTTTAATAAAAAATGTCTAAAAAGACGGTAATACCCCTGACTTAATAGAGAAAAATGGACAGAGTTAACAAGTCAGATGAAAATGGCAAGATTTCAAACCTTTTGGATCCAGGTGCGAAAAAACAAACTTTGGATGATGCGAAAAAACAAACCTTTGGACAAAAGTCGCAAAACTGGCCAAAGTGCCAAACATTAGGGACGAAAATGGTATTTTACTCAAAAAACAAAAATTACCACTTTCTCCAAAAAAGCAACCCATTTAAAAGGAAGTGATCAATTTGGGCTACGGTTAATTGATAACGGGTCAAATGGGTAAAATGTAGATAGTTAACTAAAAACCCACATGTAGCATCAACAGAAGACAAGATTAAAAAAAAAATACAAATAGAAAAAACCCACTTCTAGCAACCGGTTTGGGTTATATATTGTATTGCATTTTTTTATAACTTTTGTATGATTAAAAATGATACAAAGAATTGCAAACCTATAGGATTGACCGTATTGACCTTCCCACTCGTCAAAAGCAGGGTCCATCTTCATTCCATGTTTGTCACCGATGTTATCATTATCTATTAACATGCTTTCATTTCCTTGCATAGAAAAATCATCAGACATCAGAACATCGTTAATTTCCGAATTTGACCGTTTAGGTGAATCACCGCCGGAATCAAACTCTTTGGTCTCGTTTTCAGCTTCTTTTCTATCCCATAAGGATTCTGATCTTCTACGTCTACCACTCATAATCCCAGCAAGATTCTGCAGCTTTATACCTTCGGTAACTATAATACAGTATAATCTGCATATGCAAAAAGAAAATATTAATACTTCATCACACAAACGAAATGCTCACAAACATATACTTTTACAGACACGTCATTAGGAGTAAATTTTGACGAATAAATAGGATGGACAAACAAATAAACAACATCAAAAAATCTTTCTAATAACATCGTCAAACCATACAATGTAAAACTGGGACTAGCGGGGATACTATGTTCTTTGCAAGTTCTTTGTCACTCGAATGTATATTATTTTGTTGCTACTTGTGTGTTGTGTTCTTTCCAAAAAAATGAATAAGATCATTTTTTTTTCCATTAAACATGGCATGATAGCAATGTATTACATTGTGGTAGCTTTACATGGAAACATGTCGTTTACTTTTAGTTTTGACATTTAAATTAGAGTTGCATAGCCAACAATGAAGACATAACACAATGTACGCTTTCTACATTCCCCTCCGCTAAAATTAGCATCAAATAACCCATTTTGGTGTTATTTATTTTGCGAAACCAAAACGTTAAAACCAAAGTGCCTTCAACAGTATCATAACCATTTAATAACTTCCTAGTGTATATCCAAGGTGGACATGAACATGCGCACAACTCGCATTGCGTGCTTTGTCCAGTCTTAACGGAATAGAGCATAAAGCAAGTCGCCAATTTTGGAGGTGGGAACGATATGGTTAAGTATTGGTTTCAAGTGAATATAAGCTCCAGATCCAACAACTTGATACTTCAATATACTAGATCTATGTATGGTCTCATACCCTCTGCAGTTAATATTGGTGATATATCGGTTATCGGCCCCATGTAGAATATTGGTGTCAAATATCTATACTGATATTATCGGCGATATTGACCGATATATCACAAATTTTCCTGATATTAGTACCTCTCTTCTTAGTTCTACCATTAGTCTTTCTTCTTATTGTTGCTATTAGTGTTTTAAGTCTTAATTGTTAATTGTTAGTGTTTTAAGTCTTAACCAGTTCCTACTTGCTACAATTGTTAGTGTTTTGCAAGTTGCAAAAGGTTAATGGTAGGAGTGTATACTGAATTGCAAGTTGCAAAAGATTTTTACGGCATTAACTGCATAGCTCTGCTCATACCCTCATTCTTTGTGGACTTAAGCCCTCTTTATGCAATGGAATAGTTCAAACCATTCCTTATCTAAAGCTAACGGATTGGTATTCTACATTCAAGCAGAGAGCAAGGACATTATGTAATCACTCAAGATTTTGACCTAGGAAAGGTGACTATGCCTTGAGATTTTGAAGTTAACGACTTAACAGAATAACGTCCTTCTAGACTTGTTGCATCTATCAACCTCAACCTTTGACTTCAATGACTAGATTTTCCAATTTGAGACCTTATGAGGGTTCTTCATATCTCCAACCATTGAATGTTCAATGCAAGTCTTTCTTTCTAATGAACTATTTTGACAACTTTCACATTGATAACACGGTGTTGATGCCAACTAATGTTCTCTAATCTCTATATCAATGCACACTGCCATGAATGAGCCCTACCCATAAAACCAAAACAATTCCAAGGCATATACATTCTTCTCTTCAATAAAGCAACATTCACATGTCGGTGATGTGGTGGGAGTTGTTACTTCTCAACAATTAACAAGGTATATCAACCTAATGTCGATCAATTGAAGCAAACTTATGTCGTGTGTTTTACGTAATGTAATGTGAGAAAATACTCCTTCAAATTGCAAAGCTTTGAGTTTTGGATACGGTGATTTCAAAATATGACACTTCATAGCTTATATGAAACTCATCATTGTCGTCATATTTTTTCACAATGTGTACATCATTAGCCTCATGCCTTTTCACAATGTGCTCACCATTAAACTCGTATTATTCACAATAGCTCATCATTAGCTTCAATTTTTTTTTCACAATATAAGACATGACATGGGGAAGGGTTACAACCATGTATGTTGTAAAAGATTGTTGCAAACAATTTGAAGACAGTTCCAACACAATCAACAATTGAACCAATGTCATGTAGAAGATCCTTCCAAAACTCTCATGTGCCTAAAATCAATAGCTCGAAAATGTTGAAGTGTGGTTTTCTTTATTATATAGTTGGACAAAAGTGCCATGAATGGTAGCGAGGGAAAGGCATTGCCTATGTGTTGCGCATGATCAAGAAAGGTTGGCTATAATAAGACCGATGTGGATTTCCACAATTTGAATATGTGGGACCACAAGACGAAGATATGACTTTTGAAGATAATATCACGTGGGCGAGAAAAAACACAGCCATCTACACATGTAAAGATCACCAAAAAAACAAAAGAATCAACAACATATCACATGGTAGTGATATACAAGGTGTCTAGATTTGCACATAAAGCTAAAATGAACAATATGTAAGGATTCAAGTAAGAGTAATTGTTTGGATATACTCTTTGTTGCATTATTCTAGAGTTAATCACTATCAATCTCGAGCATATATTATATGTTCTGATCGAGCGCACAACAAGATATGATAAATTAACACCAAAAAGAAATCACTTGTACCAAAATTTAAAGTTACAAATCAGGTTAGAACCACAAACTATGGCGTCTATAAAGAATATTTGACACCCCGCCTAGTGTCAAATAGGTAGTCTCTTTATACAGGAGATAAAGAGACATATTACAAAACTAACCAATTACATATTTGGTCTAATACTCCAAGTTGCAGTCTTCACTACTTAAGCAAACTATTAGTTTGCACATTACTGGCATGTGGATGTCCATTGACCTTAACGGTTAAGCAAAATTCTTTGTTAATAGTCATATACCTAAGAAATCTGAAATGAATTATGTAAGATCCATATACCTAAAAAATCTTAAATCAGCTACCTCAGGGGAACACACCAAAATCTATCAATCAGTTTTCCAAAAGTTTCTTGAGGTGTCTACACAGCCTACTTGTTTATAACAGAACAACTTCAGTGGCTTCTAATCCTTCTATTGCAAGTCTCTTAAGCCATATAGCTTTTCACAATACTACCATGTTTACCCTGATATTTGCCTAATGTGACATAAAGCAAGCTAAAAAAAAGAACTGAATAGACAAAAGATAACACACACATAGACATATATATACATACACACATATGCATACACACATTTACACACACATTTACACACACACACACACACACACACACACACATATATATATATATATAAATACACACATATGTATATGCACAATTACACACGCACATATATATATACATACACACATATGTATATGCACAATTACACACGCGTATATATAGGGTTGTAAACGGACCGAATGTTCAGCGAACAGTTCGTGAACCGTTTGGCGGAAAGTTCGTTTATGTTCGTTCGTTTGATAAATTAACGAACATGAACAAGAAATTTCGTTCGTTAAGTTAAAGTCGTTCGTTTATGTTCGTGAACGTTCGGTAATGTGTTCATTTATATTCATTTGTGTTCATTCATTTAAAGGTTTTAACCAGCTGGGGTAGCCCAGTTGGCCACCGACACCCACCTCTTACCAAGAGGTACCGGGTTCGAACCTTGGGGCGAACAAAGTACCCTCAAAGGGTCGGCTCGGCAAGGGTATTTACTGCCAGGCTCAGGCTTGTCGGGTGGCGGCCTGGGAGGGGTTATCCCCTCCGCGGTCAGGGGTACCGTGCATTACCCCCCCCCCCCCCCCCCCCTTCATTTAAAGGTTTTATATATTGTATTTTTGTTTTATTGTTTTTCGTTTTAAAATTTTGAAACCCTAGTTATACTATATGTGTCCCCTGGCATCACTCATTTGACCATTACAATTTCAGTTTGTGTTAAAACTCGACAAATTAGTTTCTTAATTTTGTGTTAATCATGTTTTTGATAATTATGTCAACTGTGTTTGGATAATTACGTTAAGTGCTTATTTTTTTAGATTCTTCGTAATCTTTATGATTTTATTCTAAAATGAATATTTCATGTGTATTCATTTGTGTTGATAAATGTTGTTTGTGTCCATTTATGTTAATGAACATTTGTTTGCGTTCATTTGCATTTTTGGTAAGTGTTCATGAACACGTTCACGTTCATTTCCTTAACGAACCAACACAAACAAGAAATCTCGTTCGGTAAGCGTTCGTGAACAGTTCATGAACAAACTCATTCCTTAATAAACAAACACGAACAAGGCCTCATTCGTGTTCATTCGATTCGTTTATAGCCCTACATATATATACATACACACATATGTATATGCGTAATTACACACACACATGTATATATACACACACTAAACTGTAAACTGTATTCCTTACGAACCTAACACTCTTTCACTACACTGCAAACTGAATTAGCATCAATCATTCCCTAATTTGAATCAACACACACACACACACACAAAACAACCACTAGTCACTTCAGTTTACGAACACAAAATCACAAGATCTCCTCAACAATAAACGCAACAGCAGAACAATTCCGCTAACTCAAACCTAACAAGTCGCATATCTCACAACTGAATCTATAAACCCTAATTGAACAGTGCGAGAGGATAAACAATACCTGTAACCGAAGAAAAAACAGTAGAATTCGATGTGATTGTCGGTTTATTACGCCATTGTAGAGCAGGTAGCTGCAATTCGAAGGAGAATGAGTGGATCTTCAGATTTTAGGTTATTCAATTGTACGAGTCAACTGGTGATTTGGAGATAATATGGAATTTGGGGTTGGAAATGGAAACATTGCAATTATTGAGACCCCTGGTGTGAAATGATAGTTTGCAAATTAGTCCTTGTGATTGTGAAATGTTGCATTTCTTGGAAGTAAGTTTGTACATTTGCAACTAGTTTAGAAATGGAAACAAGTATGTATTTTTATGTCATTTCCAATTCCAACTAGTTTAGAAATCTTATGGTAGTTTAGAAATCATATAGGAAATATTAAATAGTTTGTAATGAGAATTTATAAATCATAAAGTGATATTTTAAAATATGATATGATTGAAATTATAAATATAAGTATATATTTTAACTAATAAAGTCGTAATATAAATGGATGACACTAAATATTTTGCTATAAGATATATGTTTTATTGTCGTCTTTTTACTTATTTTTTAAATTAAGAAATAAAATACGTATGAGAGAAGTAAGAAAAGCGAGAAAGGAATTTTGGTCTCACGAAATTCGAACACGAACAAGTTACCTTTTATTACATATGGATTTGGTTGATCAAGTTTAAAGACATTAAGCTAAAATGTTATAATTACTGGAATTAACATTTTTGCATTTTTTTTGATGTTAATGAATGGAGTCGACTTCAAGTTTAAGTAAGTCTCAGCTTTATTCGTTTAACTTAGAACTGATTTATTTCGATCACTGTCTTAAAATATCGTACTTACCATCTACATAATTAAGGATGAATACATATACTTGCAGGGTTAAGTTATTATACATATGAGTTCTAACATACAAAATACCCTTAACGAAAGAACTTGTTAGGGGTGGATTTTTCATACTCAGGATCCTGTTGTCTTTAGCATACGACCGTATCCTGACATGACAAAGGATCCTGAGTCTCGGTATTATTAACGAGTTACTTGTCCCCCTCAGTAATTATTCGCATGAATATTCCCTCACAACGGTTACAAGCTGAAGGGCTCCGGATATGTCGTATGAGAAGTTGGACAAAATGTGTTGAATAAGGGTGGAAGGGCTACAACGTTCACTTGCTCAGTCTTCACAGGATCCCGGAAATCTTGGACTTCTAGTAAGGATTTGTTTTTACCTTTGTACTACAAATAACTTGATCCGGTCGAGTTAGGATGAAATTTTACGCACAATACACACTCGCAATACTTATAATCATCTTTGTAAAATATAGTTCTCGATCGATGAAAGCTCACAATTGTAAAGTTTCAAGTGTTTAATATATCGGAGGTACGTAGTTTTCAGCTCCTGGGGTTTTGTTGTGCTGGAGATCATCTTTCAAAGAGATCAAGGGCTTTTTCTCTATAACATATCGCCTATGCTCGTATTTACCTACTGCATTCACACTTTACTCATTACATTTCAACTGTTTTATCAAGCTTAATTACCTCCAAACCCGTTTTCTAAACCAAGGATCCTGACATTCAGCCCAAGATTCTGAATACTAAACTTACCATTTTCAAGAGCACCTTACCTGTGGCACCTGAGGAAAATCCACAGTCATCTTGATTTATCACTTCACTCCTCTGAGTTTGCTTATCAAATTTCGGGACAAAATTTCTTTCAAGTTAGGGATGATGTGACAACTCGTATTTTAGAACCTTTCGTCGTGCTTTGATGTAACTTATGTGTACACTATGTGAATAATTATTGTGGTTGTTTATGATTGAATGGACGTATTTAATTGTGTGATTGACTATGTGTAAGTGTTATGATAGAAAGTTATTTAGTTTTGTAACCCGACCGCACAAACCCTTGGCCGCACACTCCACCTACGACACATACCCTTTGATCGAGTGGACTGGTTCTCGGCCCAAACCCCATGATTAGGTCCGTAGCCCAAAACGAAGCCCAATTGAATTGAGCCCAACTCCTCTTGTTTTCGCATAACACATCAAGGTAGATGTGTAACCCTCATAATTTAGCAAAACACAAAATACCATCAAACTCTAATCCTCTCTTCTCCCTCACTTGAACCGACGACAGCCCTCCCCCTCTCTTCGAAGTGAAGGCCGACGGTTGTCTCCTCTTCCTCCTTCGAAGCTTTATCATCACACACAATCCTTGGTTCACAGCTTGATTCAGTTAGTCTCCTTATAGTATTAGTGTGTTTGATTGTTTGATAATAAATGCATGATGAATGCTACATGATTAATACCATGATGATCATTGTGATTCTAACACTGATTTGTATAGATTTAGGATTTGCATGAAGTAATGATTCACGATGATAGTGTGTAACACCCCGGAAATTTATATTAAAATTATAAAGTATAAATAAACAAGAATTAACCAACTAGGAATTTTAACCTAGTTAATTACAAGTCTTGAGATAACTCACAAAAGGGTTAAAACACTTAAACTTAAGGATAAATTAAAGTTGAGGGACCAAACTAGGCAAAACTGAAACTTGATTTACTAGAATAGTAGTAAACACCAAACATACACCTATGCTTGGGGTCGACCAGAACACAGGAGAAACTAGGAGCCCTCTTCAAGAACCCTAGTTCACTAGAAATTGAGCAATTGGAGGTTCAATTCAGTCCTAAATCGAATTCCAAATACAAATTAGTGATCACCTCGTCATAGGGATCAACAGGTATGTAAAAATTTGGTATTTTGCTACATCTTGAATTCTAGGTTAAATGTGAAAAACGAAAAATTCAACTTGATTATTGATGCATGGGTGAAATTAGAAGGGTTATGAGGTTTAGGAACAAACTCTAGATGATTTCTTGACATAACCTTGTATAATACTTGTAGGGTTTCATAATCACCATTGTAGGTGATTAGTGAACTCCAAGAAACTTGATAAATGCTAAAATTATAACTCTTGTTCTAGCACAATCTGAAATTAGGAAGTGATTTCTGAAATGTTGATGTTAAGATATGTGCAAAGTTGATTAACTGAGGTGAAATTCGATGATAATTACAAGATATGAACTTGGTTTAGTTTGTATAAAAATCTGACCTATTAGGTGTTTGTTGAAATGCCTAAGTGAGGATTTAAATGTTAAAATTTGGATGAAAACGCAGATTTGATCATGGTTCATAATGATGTGATTATGGTCATGAAAAGAGTTCTAAACAAGTTGTAAACTGAAATTTCTAGGCAAAGAGTCCGGATCGTCAAGCGGACAAGCCGGAGGGAATTCACGGGGGAAAGGCGTGCTCCAAAGGTACGGAATTTATCGTTTCGTTACATTATGCCTAATTGTTAGTTTTATGTAGACATTTTGAACATGATAATCAAGATTACCAATATGTCACGAATATGACTAGTATCTTAAACAAGTGTAACGGGTCAAAACAAGTGATAAACATGGTTTCTTGCATGCCCTGAATGGTGCTTAATTCAGCACCCAAACGGGTCAAAACAAGTCTTGTAGTAAACATGAAGCTAGACACCATTTCTTAATACATGGTTATAAATAATGCGTAAGCCGCGTGGTGGTCACGCTAAACAAGTTGAGAAACTTTACTCCTAATATAGGAGTTAAAGTTTAGAAGTTGAATGCATGACAAGTAGCATAAACGGGTAAACATGAAGCCCTGGAAACAAGCTTGTAGACTATTCCGTAGACATTCCCTCGTGAGAATAGTCAAGTGTTATCATAAGTAAAATATGGGTATGGGTAATTAGCTTAGTCACTTAACAACTTTATGTGAAAATAAGCTGTTTCGACGCAGGAAAAGAATCGGCAAAACTGCAAATAAAACAAGAAAACTAGTAGCGGACACCGTAAATTACAGTGGTATCGTAATTTACGGTGGCCAGTAAATTGCTACGATGGGTTTCTACTGAGTTACGGTAGGCCTCAATTGTCCAGAAGCCACCGTAACTTACGGTGCTACCGTAAGTTACGGTGGAGCCCAGTTTGATGTGATTTTAATTAATTTTTAAATTTTGATTTCTTGAATACGTTTTCGGACCTGGTTTCGAACACGTATGTTTCAAGGATCATAATACTAATGTTTATTTAAAAATTTTCAGTCTCAGGTAATTCAAGTAGTAGGATGAAGATCAAGAAATCGAACCGAACACACCAATCAACGCTTCCGCACTAGAATCTTTTGTTTTAAGACTATGTAAATACTTGTAGTTTTTGTCTTGAATATTGTTAGTAGGATTAATACGTGAATGTTATTACTAGTTATGGTTTTCAAATCTTGAATTTTCTTTGTAAACTCTCAATATTTGGCTTTAAATGCAAAGTTTTTATGTCATTAATCTAGTATTATAAACTGGGTCTTACAAGTTGGTAATCAGAGCTCCAGGTTGTCAATAGTGTTCGGTTCAAGCTTGATCAAGCATCCGGTAAGAGTTAATTGTTTAAGTAAATTTTGAGAAAATAGAAATAAATCATGAACAAATATGCATGGAAAAGAGTGTGTAAACACACTCAAACACAAGAAAAGCATGAAACAAGAACGATTGAATCAAGTCATGAACTTGATTAAATCAAAACAAGTAAAACATGTGTTATAAATGGAATGTTTAACAATCTATGTAAACATTTCAGTAACAAAGATGGCGGATGGAGATAATGATGATACGGTGCCAAGAGTCACCGAACAAATGAGGGAAGCGATTGCCGAAGAGGTTGGAAAGGCAATCGAAAACAGTTTGTCGGGCTTTATTGATAAAATTCAAAACACAGTTTTATCAATAGTAGACGTAAGAATCAAGAAACTAGAAGATAACTCAAATCTAGCAAAGGAAAAACCCGGAGGACGAAAGCCTTGTTCGTACAAGGAATTCATGGCATGTAAACCACCCATATATAATGGAGAGGTTGATCCAATAGTGTGCCAACGATGGCTAAGTGATATCAAAGGGGTATTTGAGAGAACTCATTGTGATGAAAATGACTACGTAGCCTATGGTACGGGTCAATTAAGAGGTCAAGCGAAAGACTGGTAGGATAACAAAAAGAAGGAGATCGGAAGTGAAACGGCTAAGGCCATGACATGGGAGGAGTTTAAGACGCCGTTTCTTAAACACCATAGTCCCAAAACAGTCATTAATAGAATCAAGGAAGAGTTCATGCAACTCAGACACAAGGGTGAATCCATAGACAAGATCACAGGGATGTTTATGGACAAGATGAAGTTCTGTGATGATTTGGTAACAAATGAAGAACAAAAGGTTTACTACTACCACAACATGTTGAGTGCGGAGTATAGAGAGTTCATAACCCCTTCAAAATACGAGACCCTTACCGAGATCATTAATGCTGCTCGGGAAAGGGAGATCGGACTGAAAAAGAGCATCGAACGGGGTGAACGGAGGGCACAAGATGTAAATCCAAGCCCTACCAAGAAAGCACGAACGAATGAAACAACGAAGAAATCGGATACAAAGGGTAGTACACCAAGTTGCAAAATATGTGGGAAGAGTCATAAAGGCGAATGTCATTTCAAAGATAAGCCTTGTCCCATATGTCGAAAAACGGGACACATGGCTATATCATGTCCGGAGAAAGTGACTGTTTGTTACAACTGTTACCGAACGGGTCACAAAAGATCGGAATGCCCGGAACTGGAGGGAAAGAAAGATGGGCAAGACTCGAAAGGTGAAGCCCCGAAAGCAAAAGCCAGATCTTTCCAATTGACTGCCGCTGAAGCAAAAGTTGAACCTGATGTGGTCTCAGGTATATTTACTATAAATTCGATTCCCGCACGTGTGTTATTTGATACGGGTGAGAATAAATCCTTTATTTCATATGGATTTATTCGGCATCCTTCATTTGTTCTAACAAAATTACCTATGCCTTTGGAAGTAGAGATAGGTAATAACAAGAGCTTTATTGTTTGTGATGTATGTGAAAACTGTAAAATGAGCATTGATGACGAAGAATACACTATAGACTTGATTCCGATGTCAATGGGAGAATTCCAAGTCATAGTAAGGATGGATTGGTTATCCCGATACCACGCGAAGGTGGTTTGTTCCCGAAAGGAAATAAAACTGACGTCTCCTAGCGGAAAGCAAATTACGGTATACGGTGAAAAAGGAGGTAACCTGGTGTTATGTTCAATGCTAGAAGCCCATAAACTTATGAAACATGGATGCAAGGCTTATATGGTATACGCAAGCGAATCGGAAAAAGAACCTCTCAAGATTGGAGATGTGCCGGTGGTACGTGATTATGAAGATGTGTTCCCGGAAGAACTACCGGGGATACCACCAGAACGGGAGGTAGAGTTCGGAATCGAATTGATTCCGGGCGCAAAACCCGTGGCCAGGGCGCCGTATCGACTTGCGCCATCAGAGTTACAAGAATTGATGTCTCAACTCCAGGAATTGCTCGATAAGGGGTTTATCCGACCGAGTGTGTCCCCGTGGGGCGCACCAGTTCTATTCGTGAAAAAGAAGGACGACAGTATGCGCATGTGTATCGATTACCGAGAGTTAAACAAACTCACGGTGAAGAATCGATACCCACTTCCAAGAATCGATGATTTGTTCGATCAACACAAGGAGCAAGTTGGTTCTCTAAGATTGACCTCAGATCTGGATATCACCAATTGAAAGTCAAGGAGGAGGACGTACTGAAGACGGCCTTTCGTACACGATACGGGCATTATGAGTTCCTTGTAATGCCCTTTGGGTTGACCAATGCACCCGCGGCTTTCATGGACCTCATGAACCGGGTTTGCAAACCTATGCTAGATAAGTCGGTAATTGTATTTATCGATGACATTTTAGTATACTCGAAGAATGAAGCTGAGCACGTGTGTCATTTGCGAGAAGTATTAGAGACACTCAGACGAGAAAAGTTGTATGCAAAATTCTCAAAGTGCGCCTTCTGGCTACGAGAGGTGCAGTTTCTTGGGCACATCATTAGTGCTGATGGAGTACTAGTGGATCCGTCAAAGGTAGAAGCTGTGTCAAAATGGAACCCTCCAAGAAATCCCTCAGAAATCCAAAGCTTTATAGGGCTTGCGGGATATTATCAGAGATTCATACAGGATTTCTCCAAAATTGCCTTGCCATTGACCAAATTGACTCGCAAGGAGGAAAAGTTCGTGTGGGGCATCGAACAGGACGAAGCCTTCCAAACGCTCAAGGAAAAGTTAACTCACGCTCCGGTGTTAACAATACCGGAAGGAGTCGACGACATGGTAGTTTACACAGATGCGTCGCATTCGGGACTCGGGTGTGTTTTAATGCAACGAGGAAAGGTCATCACCTACGCCTCGAGGCAATTGAAGATCCATGAAAAGAAATACCCGGTTCACGACTTGGAATTGGCAGCGGTGGTGTTTGCCTTAAAGATATGGAGGCATTACTTGTATGGGGTAAAATTTACGATTTTTACTGACCATAAAAGTTTAAAGTATTTCTTCGATCAGAAGGAATTAAACATGAGACAAAGGCGGTGGCTGGAAACGGTCAAGGATTTCGACTGTGAAATACATTACCACCCCGGGAAGGCCAATGTAGTGGCTGATGCGTTGAGCCGAAAAGCAGATTATACCTCGATACGGGTACGATCATTGCAGCTCATTGTGACCTCGGGCTTACTAGAACGAATCCGAGAAGCACAAGATGAAGCAGTAAAGACGGAAAACTGGAGAAAGGAAAGGATTGTCGGCCAAGTTAAAGATCTCAAGGTAGGCATTCACGGCTTGAAGACACGTTTCAATAGAATTTGGGTCCCTAACACATGTGGAGTTAAAAAGCTCCTACTTGATGAAGCTCACAAGTCCCGTTATTCCATTCATCCGGGAGCGACCAAGATGTATAACGACTTAAAACAAAACTACTGGTGGCCCGGAATGAAAAGAGACGCCGTGAAATACGTGGAAAAGTGTTTGACGTGTCTACAAGTCAAGGCGGAGCACCAAAAGCCATACGGTAAACTCCAACCGTTAGAAATCCCGGTTTGGAAATGGGAACATGTTACGATGGACCTATTAACCAAACTACCAAGGACGAACCGCAGTTTTGATGCTATATGGGTAGTTGTTGACAGACTAACCAAGAGTCCTCATTTTATTCCAATTCGTGAGACTTATACGTCAGAAAAGATGTCAGAAGTTTACACTAATGAGATAATAGCACGCCATGGGGTACCGGTATCCATCGTGTCCGATAGGGATACTCGATTCACTTCAAATTTTTGGCGAGATTTCCAAGAACAAATGGGGACCAAATTGTTCATCAGCACTGCGTACCATCCCCAGACGGATGGGCAGAGTGAAAGAACAATACAACCGTTGGAAGACATGCTGCGGGCATGTATAATCGACTTTGGAGGCAGTTGGGATGTCCATCTACCCTTAGTTGAATTTTCATATAACAACAGCTATCACGCGAGTATTAGAATGGCCCCGTACGAAATGTTATATGGAAGAAAATGCCGAACCCCAGTATGTTGGGGAGAAGTGGGCCCACGTGAACTTGCCCATCAAGATATAGTATGAGCCACCAATGAAAAGATTGATGCGGTTCGGGCTCACCTGAAAGCAGCTCAAGATAGACAAAAATCGTATGCCGACAAAAGGAGAAGACCAATCGAATTCCAGGTTGGCGACAAAGTCATGCTCAAAGTGTCCCCATGGAAAGGGGTTATCCGGTTTAGAAAGAAATGGAAATTGAGCCCAAGATTTATCGGACCGTTTACGGTTATCGAACGGGTAGGAAAGGTAGCTTATCGCTTTGAACTACCGGAAGAACTAAGCGGAATTCACAGCACATTTCACGTGTCACATCTTCGAAAATGTCTAGCGGATGAGACAACTTATATCCACTATGATGATATCGAGGTGGATGACAAATTAAACTACGTGGTAAGGCCCATTGCGATTTTGGATCGTAAGGTAAAAACTTTAAGGAATAAAAAGGTCAATCAAGTAAAGGTCAAATGGGAACACAAGAAGGGTGCAGATACCACATGGGAATCCGAAGAGGAGATGCAGCGGCTTTACCCTACTTTATTTGGTACGTAATTTGGTTTCGGGGACGAAACCCTTTTAAGGGGGGTGGACTTGTAACACCCCGGAAATATAAACCTTTATATTAAAATTATAAAGTATAAATAAACAAGAATTAACCAACTAGGAATTTTAACCTAGTTAATTACAAGTCTTGAGATAACTCACAAAAGGGTTAAAACACTTAAACTTAAGGATAAATTAAAGTTGAGGGACCAAACTAGGCAAAACTGAAACTTGATTTACTAGAATAGTAGTAAACACCAAACATACACCTATGATTGGGGTCGACCAGAACACAGGAGAAACTAGGAGCCCTCTTCAAGAACCCTAGTTCACTAGAAATTGAGCAATTGGAGGTTCAATTCAGTCCTAAATCGAATTCCAAACACAAATTAGTGATCACCTCGTCATAGGGATCAACAGGTATGTAAAAATTTGGTATTTTGCTACATCTTGAATTCTAGGTTAAATGTGAAAAACGAAAAATTCAACTTGATTATTGATGCATGGGTGAAATTAGAAGGGTTATGAGGTTTAGGAACAAACTCTAGATGATTTCTTGACATAACCTTGTATAATACTTGTAGGGTTTCATAATCACCATTGTAGGTGATTAGTGAACTCCAAGAAACTTGATAAATGCTAAAATTATAACTCTTATTCTAGCACAATCTGAAATTTGGAAGTGATTTCTAAAATGTTGATGTTAAGATATGTGCAAAGTTGATTAATTGAGGTAAAATTCGATGATAATTACAAGATATGAACTTGGTTTAGTTTGTATAAAAATCTGACCTATTAGGTGTTTGTTGAAATGCCTAAGTGAGGATTTAAATGTTAAAATTTGGATGAAAACGCAGATTTGATCATGGTTCATAATGATGTGATTATGGTCATGAAAAGAGTTCTAAACAAGTTGTAAACTGAAATTTCTAGGCAAAGAGTCCGGATCGTCAAGCGGACAAGCCGGAGGGAATTCACGGGGGAAAGGCGTGCTCTAAAGGTACGGAATTTATCATTTCGTTACATTATGCCTAATTGTTAGTTTTATGTAGACATTTTGAACATGATAATCAAGATTACCAATATGTCACGAATATGACTAGTATCTTAAACAAGTTTAACGGGTCAAAACAAGTGATAAACATGGTTTCTTGCATGCCCTGAATGGTGCTTAATTCAGCACCTAAACGGGTCAAAACAAGTCTTGTAGTAAACATGAAGCTAGACACCATTTCTTAATACATGGTTATAAATAATGCGTAAGTCGCGTGGCGGTCACGCTAAACAAGTTGAGAAACTTTACTCCTAATATAGGAGTTAAAGTTTAGAAGTTGAATGCATGACAAGTAGCATAAACGGGTAAACATGAAGCCCTGGAAACAAGCTTGTAGACTATTCCGTAGACATTCCCTCGTGAGAATAGTCAAGTGTTATCATAAGTAAAATATGGGTATGGGTAATTAGCTTAGTCACTTAACAACTTTATGTGAAAATAAGCTGTTTCGACGCAGGAAAAGAATCGGCAAAACTGCAAATAAAACAAGAAAACTAGTACAGCGGACACCGTAAATTACAGTGGTATCGTAATTTACGGTGGCCAGTAAATTGCTACGATGGGTTTCTACTGAGTTACGGTAGGCCTCAATTGTCCAGAAGCCACCGTAACTTACGGTGCTACCGTAAGTTACGGTGGAGCCCAGTTTGATGTGATTTTTATTAATTTTTAAATTTTGATTTCTTGAATATGTTTTCGGACCTGGTTTCGAACACGTAAGTTTCAAGGATCATAATACTAATGTTTATTTAAAAATTTTCAGTCTCAGGTAATTCAAGTAGTAGGATGAAGATCAAGCAATCGAACCGAACACACCAATCAACGTTTCCGCACTAGAATCTTTTGTTTTAAGACTATGTAAAATACTTGTAGTTTTTGTCTTGAATATTGTTAGTAGGATTAATACGTGAATGTTATGACTAGTTATGGTTTTCAAATCTTGAAGTTTCTTTGTAAACTCTCAATATTTGGCATTAAATGCAAAGTTTTTATGTCATTAATCTAGTATTATAAATTGGGTCTTACATAGTGTAATGTGTTCATACATGGAGATGGTCATATGATTGTAGGATATATGGTTTATCATGATGATCCTTGACTGTGTGCGATTAAGCAATGATTTGCAACAAGAATTAGTTCATGATTGCAAGATTACTTGATGATGATTATGTGTTTAGGTTAAACTGAATGATGATTAGAATGATTATGGCAATTGATGATTAACTTGATCTATGGAAGGTTGACTGATCGAGTAAATGGGATGGTGGTTATGGAAATTGCCATAAATCACGTTACCATGTAACTGACACCATGTAAACAAGTAATCGCACACCCTTGGGCCAGTCGCACAGTCCTTAGGGCTGGCATGCACTTAGGACGGGTGTTTGGGCTGGGTCGCACACACCGAGCACATGGGACGAACAATTGATGAACACACACCTCTTATGCAAGCGCACAAGTACATTGGGCTTTGCGTGTATGTGGGTTATTATTACATGTGGGGCCGCACACCAATCGCACAAAATAAGCATGTCGCACAGTGATCGCACATTTCGTGGTCCAGACACACAATAACTGGTTGGGTTGGGTAATCTATCGGGCCGCCCTATGACAGGCCAAAAAAGAGGTAGTCGCACACCGGCCCACATATGAGTCGCACAAGTCCAACACAATCGCACACCTTATGTGAACATTCCACTGATTGGGCTCTACTTGTATTGGGCCATAGACTCGCACACTGTTAAGACTTGTGATATTTTGATGTATACTACTGATTGCTTGGTATGATTGACTGTTACAATAGTATGATGATATGTGTGCGTTACATGAGTCTTATATGGAATGATGTGTATGACGAGATTAAGAAACTGATTGTTATAGGTAAACTATGTTAGGATGTAATTGATCAACTGGTAAACAAGTAGCTAGTCTTATCGAGCAAACCCAAGGTGAGTTCACTTCTCTTGAGCATGCGTCCCGGTGGGTGGGGCAATCAAATGGGTATTCCTGAGGGGAATAAGTCTTTTCTGGGTAAAAATTGGGATGTTGGATAATACACTCATTCCTATCACCTTAAGTCCCATCTTCTACCGAATAGTTACCTGAGAGGTAACAGGGTATTAGTTGATAGCACTATTAGGCTTGGCAACCTCACACCGTACCTGAGAGGACGGGCGTGAACTAATAACCTTAATCACGACCAATGCTTTGATTGGGGCATTGGGGACGGGCAAACAAACTGACGCCATCTTGTACGGTATCGAGTTATTATCAACATTATTATTGAACTGGATTAATCACTAGGTAACTAAACGTTTTGTAAAAACTGTGAACTCGCCAGCGTTGTGCTGATACACTTGTTGCATGCTCGCAGGTCGTTAGATTCTTTGGACAAGGAACTTGCTGTCTGGAACTACTGGAGTGGTCATGGGTCGAGCCTTTTGGAAACATGAGACAAGTTTATTGATTTTCATACATTTGGTTTTGCAACATTAAACAATGGTTTACTTTATGCTTCCGCTGAACACGTTAAACTATGAGTTATGTTTGAGAATGTTTTAATTTAATAAATGGGAATTTATTATAATATCTTGTTGATAGTTTAATGTGATTGGTGGCTGGATCCTGGTACGTCACACGCCTAGCGGGGTTTCCGCATGTGGTATTTTGGGGGTGTGACATTACCTCACCTTCTAAATTTGGTTACTATATTGTTCTTGTCAGTTTTTAACAAAAACAATTTGGCACCCACCGTGAGGCAAGTGGTGCTATTCATCGCAAAATTTCTATTCAAATTTCTGTTAAGCCAGTTTCTTTCGAGGTTATTTTAAAAATATGGCTTCTCAACACAAATTAACCTCAACTTTATCCTCTATTATTGTTACTGTTTGGGATAGAATTTCTAATAGCCAGGATCCTGACTATTTGTGAGACAGCGATGATATCTTGGTATGCTTAAAACATGTCAGGATCCTGATAAGACCAGGGATCATGAATATATTTGTTACTAACAAATTTTTTCTGTCTTGAGAGAATATTTTGCAGGAATATTCCAGTTACAAACGGCTAGGAGATAGCTTGGGCCTAAATTATAGCTAAAGTGGTTCAATAAAACGTGTGAAAACGAGGTTGAAGACTTGCAACAGTCGATGACCCATTCTTTCAGAATCCCGGATATCTCAAAGCTCTAGTTAGGAACTTTTTTGTACTTGTGTTATAAATAGGCTCGATTGGATCAAGTTTGGGACAAAAAAAAAAAAAACACTCACTGCAACATTTTACACTGGACATGATATCAAGTTGTAACACTTAGTTTTGATCCATCAAGCCCCACCTTTGTAATTCTTTCTATATTAATACTATCGGAGCTGTGTAGTTTCCAACTCCCAGGGTTTTAGTTGTGCCGGAGATCAGCTTTACGAAGAGGATCAAGGGCTTTTTCCCCATAACAAATCCTTTGTGTTAATTGCATTCATTTATATCTACAATATTTACTTCGTATATCACATTTTCACATTAGGATCCTGATTGTAAATTCAGGATCTTGAGCATTATACTTATCGTTTTCACTAGCACCTCATCTCACCTCACCACTAAATTTGGTTGTTAATCTCACTCAAATAATTTTTGACCAAAACAGTTTGGCGCCCACCGTGGGGCTATCGGTGCTTTTCATTATAAGGTCTCTTTTGAAATTCCTTCTAAATCAACTTCTTTCCAAATTGTTCTCGAAAATGGCTTCTCAAACTAAGTTAACCTCAACCACTTATGCTGTCTCTACTGCAGGTATGGGAACTATTAACCCTCTTCCACCTCCACCTGCTGGAAACCAAAGGAAGAATACTACTGCCGCAGCAAGTGCTTATTCAGGATTTGGAAAATCCGCTGCGGGGCTAGTTTTGGACTCAAATGATGAGATCTTGTCAATGTTTGCTTCGGTACAGAGCCAAATGAAACAACAACATGAAACTAAACAACTGCTATTTAAGGAACTCAGAGAATTGAAGAACTCCAGGAAGCCAGTGGAAGTAACAACACCTCTGTAGGTCAGGATCTTGAATTTCAATACACCAGGATCCTTAGGAGTTCACCAAAGAGACTTTTTGCCGATGTAGTTAGGTTAAATTACAATTGAACCTACTCCTACAAGGACGACAATGAACAGGGATTCAGGAGTTACCTCAGGATCCTTGTCTCAGAATCTTAATGTCGGTAACCCTGATAGTCATAAATAATTCTACTAATGATATCATGCAGGTCACATGAGTTAATTGTAGGATGACGAGAGAATTAAAGAGATTAAGGGACATGATCTCAAGTGTACCAGGAGTAATACAACCAATACCGGAAGTATCTCCTGAGAGTCATAGGATCTCTAGGTTCACTCCCCCGATTTGTACCACGGAGATCCCGAAAAGATTTCAGACTCCCAATATGAAGCTATATGACAGAACTACATACCCTGAGGAACATGTGGCGTAGTATAGGGAACGAATGGAAATTAACCCTATTCCTACAGATCTTAAAGGGGCTTGTTTGTGTAAAGGCTTTCCGCCCTGAAATGGTTGCTTAACATTCCTCCTTATTCTATAACTTCCTTTGCTCATTTGGTTAATTTATTTAATTGTCAGTTTTCTCATAGTAGAACTTTTGAAAGACTAACAAGCGACCTTTAGAGGGTTACGCAGGGTCAAGACGAGTCTTTAAGAGATTACGTTAGTAAATTTGGTCGAGAATCTATGGAGATCCCAAATCTTGACATTGCTACAGCAGTCCAAGTGTAATACCCTTACTGTTATAAAAGGGTTTTTGTACTAATAACGATAATTAAATGTGTACTTAGAAATACACATACATATAAAATATGGGTTTACTAAAACTTTTACAGTTTAAAAATAGTACAACATAATGTAACTGAGTTCATCGTTTAAAAGTTACGGTTAGGGGAGGATTTTCCAATGATCAGTGATCCTCAATTGCTGTTGGGTTTAGTGATCCTCACTTCTGTCTGAGTTAGTGATCCTCAGAAATATTGTAGGATCAGGATCATGGATCATCATAAGGATCCTTATACTAACGATTGTCTGCTTTGAATATGATGTTGTTTTGCAGGAGTACGAGCTTGGACTTGGTCTTGGCAATATTCCTGGAGCATATTCCATGTTTATTCCGCACGTGCATGACTGAAGTGGACGTTATGGAGTTCGTGGAGGACTTGCACCAAATGCGGAATGTTTGTTAGCTTAGATATTTTCTATTTTTAAAGGGGATAGCGAGCTAAATAGAAACACTTGGCTATTTTTTGCTTAACACACACACTCGTAACTGCTCTCACTAGCTCTTTACAATTCACTTGGCGATTACACATTTTTTGTGCACATTACACTATAGTGATCCTTGTAATTAGCTCGTTATCATCCAAAGTTGTAATACATTTCTTGTTTAATCTGAGTTGGTGATCGGTAGTTTCCATCACCCGAGGTTTTTTATGCCGGAGATCATTCGTTGATCAAGGGCTTTTTCCTCGTATAAATCTCTGTGTCACTTGTTCATTACATTTCAGAGTGATCCTTAATATTGTTCATTGATTCAAGCATCACACCTCACAACAGAAAGTTTGGTTGCATTATCATTACTTGATTTTTGACCAAAACAGTTTGGCGCCCACCGTGGGGCAATTGGTGCTTCATTCCTAAGGAATTCTTGTTTTTGTGATCATTTCGGTCGGTTACAACCAAGAAGATGGCTTCTTCAGCAAAGAACACTTTAAGTGCAATGTCTGCGGTCAATTCATCCCAGGGCGTTCCACCTTTGCCTCCACCACCTTCTGGATCCCATAAAAATGATGAAAAGAAACCGACTTCTATTTTTTCAAAACCTCCAACTTCTTCTGCATCTTATACTCCTACTACTAGTGATCTTTTTACTTTAATTTTGCAGATGAAGGATCACATACAGCAGCAGGATAAGACCAACGAAAGGATTCTCAGAGAAATTGGGGATATCAAGAAACAGAAGAGATCGGCAGAGGATCATTCCCCATTGATGCCCAGATCTTTGAGTTTCGACACTCCGGTCAAAACCTCTCAGCATTCTGTAGCTTCAGATGTCCAATACTTGGGTGGAACAAGAGGAATGCACTACGGATCCTCAGCAACGTCTCAGGCCTTGGGATCCTATTTTCAACCAGCAGGATCCTTCTCTCAGCACCAAGGATCCTTCGTCAGCTCAGGAGGATACATGGGGACGCAACAGGTTCAAGGATCCTATCAGGTTCAAGGATCCTCTCAGGTTCAAGGATCCTCTCAGGTTCAAGGATCCTCTCAGGTTCAAGGATCCTCTCAAGTTCAAGGATCCTCTTAGGTTCAAGGATCCTCCTTTCAGCCTCAAGGATCCTCTCAGGTTTTTGGATCCATGGTTTATCCTCCAAGACCCCCATTTACAGTGCATCAAGGATCCAATGCTCGCCAGGATCTAGGATACTTAAGAAGTTTGCAACCGGGAAGTTCTGATGTCCATCAAGGAGACTTCATCCCAATGCAAACCATTGCTTCTTCTGGTCCTTCAATCATACCAGAACCTCGACAATATGGATTCACATCCGGGATTCCAAGCTTGAATCCACTGGGAGGTAACACTTTCAATAATTCTTATACCACTAACCATGGCCTTATGCAGGATACATGTATCAATCAAGCTATGGCTAGAGAGTTACAAAAGCTTAAGGATATGATATCCAGCGTTCCAGGGGTAGTTAAGCCTATTCCTGAAATTGCAGATGGGAGCCATAAGATATCTGGTTTTGCACCACCTATTTGTGATGCTGAGATACCCAAGTGGTTCCAGATACCAACCATGAAATTATATGATGGCTCCACGGATCCTGAAGAACACATAGCTCAATACAGAGAAAGGATGGAGATTAACCCCATCCCAGAAAGGTTAAAGGAAGCATGTCTATGCAAGGGATTTGGATCCACCCTCACAGGATCAACTCTTAAATGGCTGCTAAGTCTTCCTCCCTACTCTATTACTTCATTTGCTAATCTAGTTAACTTGTTTAATAACCAATTTTCTTGTAGTAGAAAGTTTGAACGATTAACTAGTGATTTGTATAGGATAACACAAGGTCAAAATGAATCACTTAGAGATTATATCACTAAGTTTAGTAAGGAATCCTTAGATATCCCTAACTTGGATATAGCTACGGCTGTAGAAGCCTTTAAAATGGGTTTGCTTAGGGATTCATTATTCTATGATGATCTTGTTATGACCCCATGCAGGAATCTCGATGAAGTAAGAACCAGGGCCCTTAGGTTCATCGGGTTAGAGGATGACAAAAGGATCCGGGAAAGACTAGCAGGATCCTCAAAACAGGAATAGCAAGGATCCTCTTTCAAGAACAGCAAGTTCAAATCCTACAACAAGTCTGATAACCAGAATGTGCATGCAGTGGAACAGGAAGAGGATGATGAGGATTATCCTCCACTCTCTGAATACTGTTTTTCTGTTGATAACAATGAACTGATTCTTGCAATGCAGAATTTAGGTGAGAAAGCTAGATGGACAAGAAAAAGTGATAAACCAGCTGCTACAAAAGACAAATCAAAATGGTGTGCTTATCACGAGGATTTTGGGCATCTCACTGAAGAGTGTATTGCCCTTAGAAAAGAAATTGGTTACTTGTTAAGCAAGGGGCACTTAAAGGAACTTTTGGGACGAAAGAAATCAAGAACCCAGGATCCTGAAAGGATCCCAGAAAAAGCTCCAGCTCCTCCAGCAGATGCACAAGTTATAAACTTCATATCCGGAGGATCAGACATTTGTGGTACTTCCTTTTCAGCAGCCAAAAGACATGCCAAGGAAACCAAGATGGATAATGGGGACAGACCCATTCGAACATCCAGTGTTACCAAAGATAAAGTCATAACTTTTGATGAGGATGATCGTGTTGACATTCAGGATCCTCATCATGAAGGTCTTGTTATTACTTTTTTTATTTCTTACCATTTTGTTCGCAGGATCCTTATAGATGGAGGAAGCTCTGTGAACATCATCCAGCTTCATGTCCTTAAGAAGATGAATATTCCTGAATCCGATATCATACCAAGATCCTCAGTGCTTGTGGGATTCAGTGGGGAGACCAAGAATACTCCAGGGGACATCAAACTCCCAATCTACATAGAAGGATTACATTCGTATCAAAAATTTTGTGTTATAGATTGCTTATCTTGTTGTAATGTTATCCTTGGCAGGCCTTGGATACATGACATGAAGGCAGTCCCATCTACCTATCACCAATGTGTAAAGCTTCCTAGTCCATGGGGGGTGGTAAAAATTGAGAGTGATCAGCAAGAGGCTAAGAACTGCTACACATCATCAATGAAGCCAGCCTCAAGACCAAGGGAGCAATAGCAATTAAAGTATCCTTCAAGAGATGTCTTGGAGGCAAGAGAACAGGATTTGAAAGAAATCCTCATGGATCCCGATGATCCTGAATCCAAGATCTTCATAGGATCAGGGATCCTTAGCGACATTGAACATGAGCTAATATCCTTCCTCCAAAGAAGAAAAACTACCTTTGCCTGGAAACATGAGGATATGACAGGTATATCTAAGGATGTAATTACTCATAAACTTGGCATTGACAGGTCATTCAAACCAATTCATCAGAAAAGAAGGAAATTTGCACCAGAAAGAAATGCCATTATCCAGGAGGAGGTAGAAAAATTACTCCGAGCAGGTATGATAAGAGAGGTTAAGTATCCAAGATGGTTAGGCAATGTGGTTGTTGTTCAAAAGAAAAATGGAAAGTGGAGGGTATGTGTCGATTTTACTGATTTAAACAAGGCATGTCCCAAGGATCCTTTCCCATTACCCCACATTGACTCCATGGTGGATGCTACCGCGGGTCATGAACTGTTAACTTTTATGGATGCTTCATCTGGATTTCAACAAATTCAGATGGAACCTTCTGATCAAGAGGATACAACCCTTATGACCCCAACTGGTATATATTGTTATATTGGTATGCCATTTGGACTAAGAAATGCAGGTGCTACTTACCAAAGGCTAGTCAACATGATGTTCAAGGATCAAATTGGACACACTATGGAAGTCTAGATAGACGACATGGTGGTTAAGTCTAAAAAAGCTGAGGATCACCTTAAAGACTTGGAGGAAGCATTCAATATCCTTGATAAATTTAATATGAAACTAAATCCTTCCAAGTGTCATTTTGGTGTTAAAGCAGGTAAATTCCTAGGCTATATGGTGACAAAGAGGGGCATTGAAGCAAGTCCAGAGCAAATCAAGGCTATTGTGAATATCAAATCTCCTGCCAATGCTAAGGATGTTCAAAGATTGACAGGCAGGATCGCAGCCTTGAACAGGTTCATATCCAAATCCTCAGAAAAGTGCAAGGAATTCTATGATATCCTGAGGAAGAACAAGAAATTTGAATGGACTGAGAAGCATGAAAGTGCCCTTAAAGCTCTTAAGGATTACCTGTCCTCAGCCCCCGCCTTGATGAAACCAGAAAAAGGGGATATATTATCCTTATACTTAGCGGTATCCTCAGAAGCAGTAAGTGCGGTCCTTGTTAAGGATCACCAAGGTACACAACATCCCGTTTATTATGTAAGTAAGAGTTTGCTTGATACTGAATCCAGGTATTCACATTTGGAAAAACTTATCCTTGCTTTGATTATGGCATCCACTAAATTAAGACATTATTTTGAAACTCATGCCATTATTGTTAAGACTAATTTTCCAATCAAGAATGTTCTTAAGAAACCTGAAATGTCAGGAAGGATGGCTAAGTGGGCAGTGAAACTCAGTGCTTATGATATAAGATATGAGCCTAGAACAACCATTAAATCCCAAGCCTTAGCTGACTTTGTGGCAGATTTCAGTAGTGACTTGCAAAGGGAGGCTGAATTAGAAGTCCAACAGCTAGAGGAAACTAAGGATCCTTGGATACTCTACACTGATGGAGCCTCTAATGTCAAAGGAACAGGGCTTGGAATACTACTAAAATCGCCACAGGGGGACATAATACCCCACTCTATAGCTTGTGAGTTCCAAACTACTAACAATGAGGCTGAATATGAAGCCTTGCTAGCTGGTTTGCAAATTGCTAAGCATATGAGGATCAGGTATCTTGAGGTACATGTAGATTAATTATTAATCACTAATCACTTTAATGGATCCTATGCTGTTAAAGGTGAAAAGCTAATCAAATACTTAGAGATAGTCAAAGAATTGGCACTCTCTTTTGTATCCTTTAGTTTGACACAGGTACCAAGGGAAGAAAACGCAGAGGCTGATGCATTGGCTAATCTAGGATCATCCTTGAAGATCCCAGAGGACATAAGGATTCCTATTATCCATATCCTGACCCCTGCTATCGAGGATCATGTAGCTATGGAGATATGAGAGGATTCTGCAATCATCCCTAGTGATGATACTCGATCTCATTCAGGATCATGGATCCTCCCAATCATGAGATACATACAACATGGAGAGATTCCTACAGGAGAAAACCATAGGGCTTTCAAAATTAAGGTATCTCAATTTACAATATTGAATAATATGTCGTATAAACGATCTCTTGCAGGACCATATCTAAGATGCATTGAGGATCCTGAAATCTAAGAAGTCCTAAAGGATTTCCATGAAGGAGATTATGGAAACCACACTGGGGGCAGAGCATTATTCTCAAGGATCCTGAGGACAGGATACTACTGGCCTACTATGAAGAAGGATGTTGTGGAATATGCCAAGAAGTGTGATCCTTGTCAGAGACATAGTAATATCCTTCACCAACCAGCAGAGCTTTTGCATCCTATATCCTCTTCTTGGCCATTTATGAGATGGGGAATGGATATAGTTGGTAAGCTTCCTAAGGCACCTGGTGGAAAAGTATTCATGCTTGCTATGACTGATTACTTCTCCAAGTGGATAGAGGCTGAAGCCTTTGCTCAAGTCAGAGAAAAGGAAGTTATATCCTTCATTAAAAGAAACATTATTACTAGATTTGGTATTCCTTCTGAAATTGTATGTGATAATGGATCCCAATTTATTGGGAATAGAACTACTAACTTTTGTGACAGCTGGGGGATTAAGATGATAACATCAACACCAGTCCACCCACAAGCTAATGGCCAGGCAGAATCATCCAACAAGATCATCATCAACAACTTGAAAAAGAAACTTGGATCCAAGAAAGGGAAATGGGCAGAAGAGCTACCTTATGTATTATGGGCTGATAGGACTGTCACACCCCCAAAATCCACATGCGGAGTATCACCGCTTGGAGGCGTGACTGACCAGGATCCAGCCACCAATCCAATCAATATAATTGGTGTTAAAATAATTCAACCAAGTTAAAGTTATCAGCGGAAGCATAAAGTTCAAAACCCAAAACATAAGTTAAAAGTTCATAAGTTTAACATGGAACTCAACAGTCCATGTCCCACAACGTCCACGCCTCCTCGTGCAAGCTCCTGAAACACCTAACGACCTACAAGGCATGTATCAACAAGTCAACAACAAAGTTGAGCGAGTTCACAGTTGGTGTTCATTATTAAGTTGTTTCAAAACCAGGAGTTCATTTGTAAGTTGTAAGTTAATCCGTTTACCCTGTTTCCCAAACATATCCATAGTTGGTGGGGGCTTCCCCATGTTAACCACTAGACCTGTTTACCATATCGACCATTGACTAAAGTAAGTTGGTGCCCTGACGTCAATGTCTATCATCATTGACTAGTGCCCAGATCCATTAGTTCACGCCCGTCCTCTGCGGCACGGTGTGAGGCTTGTCAAACCTAAATAGCGCTATCTAACTAATGACCCGCTCGCCATTGGCCTGGCGATTAAGTCGATATAAAAGGAGAGACTTCATGATAGAGAGTTTTGGTCTAGTATCCGTGTTGTCACCCTTCAGTAAAGAGGGTGTGTACGTAATCCCCAAACCAGGAGATTACACAGGTTCCGATTATATTCTTATCACGTGTTGTCACCCTTCAATAAAGAGGGTGTGTACGTGTCCCAAACCAGGAGATCACGCAGTTTCATTTTAAATCCTTTACCCATTCCCAACCCTTGGGAATCCCATGCCTTGTGGAAAGTGTGAACTCACCTTTGCTTTGCTCGGTAGACAATTTACTTGTGTTAGGTTGGTCAAACATACCCTATTAAGGTTACCAATATTTGTTAGGTTCGCATTTAAGTAACATCACATTTTAATTACACGTATCTAACACATAGTATTCAAGTAGCAGTTACCGTACATTATACTAACATGTATACACGTTCATAATTATCATCACAGTTTGCCATAATTCAAACGTACTTTTACAAGTGTGCGATCCACTAATAGCTAAGGCCCAAAGGGACTGTGCGGCCCAATAAGGATGTACGACATACTACCAATTGTGCGGCACACAAGGGAGTGTTAGGCCAATTGGTAGCGTGCGGTCATGCCTAGCGAGTGCGACTCAATTTAATCAAACACTATCTTCGTCAAAATTTTATTTAATCAACAATATAAATAAACAAAACAGTTCGTGCTTAATTATCTTGAATCATACGATTAAAAACCACATTACTATCCACTATGTACAATATACAATTCCAATAAAAAACCATATTTTGTAAGAGGTTAAAATGGCATATCTTCATCGTCATAATGCACATCCTCATTTTAATAACTCAACAACACATATGTAAAAGCTCAAATTAACAGTTTATTATTTATATGTGTACACTTTCATTTTGCAACTTGAAGCCACAAGAATTCAAAGCACCCAATCGGCCCAACCAGTCTTTGTCAAATATGCAGCCCACTTTCTGTCATTCTTATTCAGCAACCATAACTATACACAATAGTGTTTTTAACTTAATTTAACATCTTATGAATTTTATGGAAATTCTATATATCCTACATGTGCCACCAACATCATCACAGTAAACGTAGTTAAAGCAACCATTGAGCATCATGACATTCTTATCATTCCTATCATTATCCAAACATGCATTATTATTTGTACCTTGAGCATACATGATTGTACCACCATTAAAACATAGAGTCAAGCTTTTAAGCAACAGTTATCATCCAAAACAAGTGCATGGCAGTTTATATTTCAAAATCATACATATTCACACCTATGGAAAGAAAACATGGAGTATATAGCACACATTTATACATTGAACCAGTTGACAACTTTAAACTACCAGCTAACGACCGAACACGATATCCATATAATCACATATACAATCTCATATCTACACCAACATACCGGTCCGTATCTGCGTTAATTTTATTATGCCGAAGTCGAACCGAAACTATCATTCAAACCTACTCCCTACGCTTTCTTTCGGATATAATATATGATATAGATATATGCAGTTCCGTACACATGTATTACTAGGACTCATGTACAATTTTCATGGCTGTGAAACGAAATCGACTGGTACGAGTAAAGCGAACCTAGGCGTCATATACTTCACACGTATTGCGTGCAAACTAAGCACTTATCATATCCATACTTTCATGTATACCATCATACAAATTAGTTATTAACTATTCTTCTTGGTCAGTCGACAAGATCATGTAACTCATTTAATCATGAATATTCTAACCCATGCACAATCCGTTTACTAGCATTCAATACCCCAAATCCATTCATCTTACTAGTTCCGCATGTTAGTCGATGATTACAGCCATCTATTCAAATATTCATACATCTAAACATTGGCTAATCACATATCAGATTGTCATATAATTCACTGCTATCAACAAGTATTATCACCCCTAACAAGATATGCAAACCATCAATACGCACATAAGAAAACGAGATGTTATAACTAACCAGGCTACGCAAGACTCCAAGAACGACCTCCAAGAGGAAGGGTTTCGACAGGGGGGGGGTCTCCTGTCGCACTTACGAATTGGAAGCAGTAGGGTTTTTTTTAATTGATATAGATATATAAGAAGTGCATGGAATAAATCCTAAACATAATCGGGACATAGTGGGCCCCTAAATAAAATCAGAACATAGTGGGCCGAACCCACTTGGAACCCACTTGGACTGCATTTTGTTTAATTACACATTTGGGCTCTTCGAATATTGGGTCAAGTATAACATATTAAACCGAAAACATAGTGGGGCCGAATTGGTTTTGGGGATTGGAACTGTAGTAGGACGAAGTGTGTAAGGGCGGCCCAATATTCCTGCAGCCCAAATCATGGCTTGATAAAAAAAAACTAGACTACACGCACAAGTATACACGGGCATGATTACATAAAACAAGTTTATGGACGGAGAACAGTGAAAATTATAAATACGAGGTTACATGATACTAACCTTGAAAGTCCGGGTTGTCACATCATCCCCAACTTGAAAGAAATTTCGTCCCGGAATTTAGTACGTGGTTACTAAGGAAGTTAGTTAAGTTGCGTGGTTTTCCTGGTTTTTCTTGGGGTGTCCATCATCCCCTACTTGAAAGAATTTCCGTCCCGAAAATTGTTCTAAAACAATGGCTTGAAGTGAGTTCCGACGAACTCGATCTATAGATACCTTACAACGCCTGGGGGGGGGGGGGGGGTGGCTAATCTTGTGATCGGTGGAAATCATGGTATGGTTGTTAGCGTTTCGTTATATCAGTTGCCAATCAAAGAAACAGGGAATTAATGAGGTTCGTACGAAGAATCGAGCGAAAACAGGGGTCCATTAATAACCGAAGGATTCGACCAGCTAATCTATTGTCTAGAAGTAATTTCCAGGTAGTGGTGCATGGCGGCATGGCACAACAGGGAAGTTCGTTACATCGCGGTCGCGCAAGTGTATCATTTGTCCAAAACAGAGTTTGGTGGGTAAGGTTGCGAGTTGCAAAACGACGAACGCGTGTAACTGTGGCTGCTTCGTTTCTGGTGATGATGACAGGCGAAGGTGATAGGGTTCGTCAACCGGGATGCGTAGGTGTAGTTCTCCTAAACCCAAGTTCGTTTGAGCCAGGTTTGGTCTTCATGAATGTTGACGTGCAACCCGAATGTACGGAGGGTCAGATGGCGACATCATGTCGAGACAGTCGTATGGATAAATAGAACGCATAAAACAGTTGTCGTATTGGGGCGAGGAGAAAACAGGAAAAGAATTTGATCACTACTTGTCAAATTTAAAGTAAACAGTTGATTGTCAAAGCAAGCACACTAGGGCTAATAAGGGCAATCATGCTACTATGTTAACTAAGCATACCATAAACAACACACCATGCAAATGTAACTAACAAGTAGGTAACATAAACATATACCATACCATCTAAAGTGTTGAGTCTTGCACGTGGAGCGAAGCGTCGTTGTGGATCGTTGAGCACTGTACAGGTTATAGTCTGATTTTAATAAAAACTTTTTCCCTTATTAAAACCAAGTTCACTATAACCAATGGCTCTGATACCAATCTGTCACACCCCCAAAATCCACATGCGGAGTATCACCGCTTGGAGGCGTGACTGACCAGGATCCAGCCACCAATCCAATCAATATAATTGGTGTCAAAATAATTCAACCAAGTTAAAGTTATCAGCGAAAGCATAAAGTTCAAAACCCAAAACATAAGTTAAAAGTTCATAAGTTTAACATGGAACTCAACAGTCCATGTCCCACAACGTCCACGCCTCCTCGTGCAAGCTCCTGAAACACCTAACGACCTGCAAGGCATGTATCAACAAGTCAACAACAAAGTTGAGCGAGTTCACAGTTGGTGTTCATTATTAAGTTGTTTCAAAACCAGGAGTTCATTTGTAAGTTGTAAGTTAATCCGTTTACCCTGTTTCCCAAACATATCCATAGTTGGTGGGGGCTTCCCCATGTTAACCACTAGACCTGTTTACCATATCGACCACTGACTAAAGTAAGTTGGTGCCCTGACGTCAATGTCTATCATCATTAACTGGTGCCCAGATCCATTAGTTCACGCCCGTCCACTGCGGCACGGTGTGAGGCTTGTCAAACCTAAATAGCGCTATCTAACTAATGACCCGCTCGCCATTGGCCCGACGACTAAGTCGATATAAAAGGAGGGACTTCATGATAGAGAGTTTTGGTCTAGTATCCGTGTTGTCACCCTTCAGTAAAGAGGGTGTGTACGTAATCCCCAAACCAGGAGATTACGCAGGTTCCGATTATATTCTTATCACGTGTTGTCACCCTTCAATAAAGAGGGTGTGTACGTGTCCCAAACCAGGAGATCACGCAGTTTCATTTTAAATCCTTTACCCATTCCCAACCCTTGGGAATCCCATGCCTTGTGGAAAGTGTGAACTCACCTTTGCTTTGCTCGGTAGACAATTTACTTGTGTTAGGTTGGTCAAACATACCCTATTAAGGTTACCAATATTTGTTAGGTTCGCATTTAAGTAACATCACATTTTAATTACACGTATCTAACACATAGTATTCAAGTAGCAGTTACCGTACATTATACTAACATGTATACACGTTCATAATTATCATCACAGTTTGCCATAATTCAAACGTACTTTTACAAGTGTGCGATCCACTAATAGCTAAGGCCCAAAGGGACTGTACGGCCCAATAAGGATGTACGACATACTACCAATTGTGCGGCACACAAGGGAGTGTTCGGCCAATTGGTAGCGTGCGGTCATGCAAACCATTGCTTCTTCTGGTCCTTCAATCATACCAGAACCTCGACAATATGGATTCACATCCGGGATTCCAAGCTTGAATCCACTGGGAGGTAACAGTTTCAATAATTCTTATACCACTAACCATGGCCTTATGCAGGATACAGGTATCAATCAAGCTATGGCTAGAGAGTTACAAAAGCTTAAGGATATGATCTCCAGCGTTCCAGGGGTAGTTAAGCCTATTCCTGAAATTGCAGATGGGAGCCATAAGATATCTGGTTTTGCACCACCTATTTGTGATGCTGAGATACCCAAGAGGTTCCAGATACCAACCATGAAATTATATGATGGCTCCACGGATCCTGAAGAACACATAGCTCAATACAGAGAAAGGATGGAGATTAACCCCATCCCAGAAAGGTTAAAGGAAGCATGTCTATGCAAGGGATTTGGATCCACCCTCACAGGATCAGCTCTTAAATGGCTGCTAAGTCTTCCTCCCTACTCTATTACTTCATTTGCTAATCTAGTTAACTTGTTTAATAACCAATTTTCTTGTAGTAGAAAGTTTGAACGATTAACTAGTGATTTGTATAGGATAACACAAGGTCAAAATGAATCACTTAGAGATTATATCGCTAAGTTTAGTAAGGAATCGTTAGATATCCCTAACTTGGATATAGCTACGGCTGTAGAAGCCTTTAAAATGGGTTTGCTTAGGGATTCATTATTCTATGATGATCTTGTTATGACCCCATGCAGGAATCTCGATGAAGTAAGAATGTGACAACCGGTGATTTACGGTTCTTAACTACGTGATTAACAGGTGATTAACGCATTAATTAATAGTGTTTACAGCGCATATTAACTTAATTAGGCCTTTGGAGTGCCCAGGAACGTTTATCCGACTTTACAGTGCGCGTGTGGTGATATACAGGAAAACTGCTGAATATTACGCGACAACGGACCGAAACCGTACGAAATATTGACAACGCCAACAAATATTAAATTTTTTTACGCTATAATTAGCTCCGTAATGAAGTTATTGCTACTGTAGTCAAAACCGGATCGAAAAAGGGATTAAAGACGGCAACGATACAATTTTTCGCGATTATTACCGTGATCGATGAACGGGCGTGCTAACAACGACTACCGACCGTGTTTTTGTTTTTGACGTTAAAACAGAGTTCAGGATTTGACAACGGGTCCCGTAGGAATTACGGGCCACTTACACATAAGATGGGCTTGTGGGCCCTAGGCCCAAGCCCAAAACCGCAAGCCTAAACCTGCACATAGAGATTTCTGACTATCAAAATCTTATAAAATCCTCTAAAAATCTCAATAAAATCTCTATGAAATCCTGACAAGATCTTACAATATCTTATAAATCCCACAAAATCCATACAAGAGATTCACAATCTCTACAAGATCAACACATAAGATTTCCTAAAGATCTCATCAACCTCTATAAAAGGGGTCCATACCCCCCTTTGCACAAACCACAAATACACACACAAGAAATAAACACTTTGTCTTTTGTCTATCTCTATCTCTCGGTTGTACATGACAAAACCTAGAGAAATTATTCCCCTCTCAAAACAATTACATACACAAACACTCACACTCAAACCAAACACAACCAAAACACAGATCTATTTCTCTCACCCTCACCTCCACTCCCTCATTTCCCCCCATTCCTCTCTTGAACTCACTCACAACGAAGCCAAACACCCACACCCCCCTCTCAGTTCCCTCGTAACCCAACAACAAGAAGCAGAGCCGGTGGCTCCGACCACCGACAACACCCCCTTTTTTGTTCAATCCGAAAAGCAAACACCACCACCACAGTCTGGTGGTGGTGCGGCGGTGCAACTCAGGGAGAGAGACGAGAGAGGGAAGCGAGACAGAGAGAGAGAGAGAGAGGACCGGAGGTGGTGGTGGTGAGCGGCGGACCGACGGTCGGCGTCTTTATCCGACGGACTTAGTCTTTATCCGCCAAGTTTCCGGTAAATCTTCTCCCCATTTCTTTTCTGTGAAGATCGATGATGATGATGATGTTGCTGTTAATGATTCGGTTCATTCTTGGCCCCATATGGATGAGGTTGGTTTCGGCTTGCGTTCATTTCAGATGGTGGTCGGTGGTGTTAGTGGGACCCGGTGACGGCGGAGAGCCGACGGCGGTGGTGGAGGCGGCCGACGGCAGTGGTGGTGATGATCTGAGCCGGGTTGTTTCGGGTCACGGAGCAGCAGGTTGGTTCCGTTCAACAAGTAAAGGGGTTCAGATTTGTTCGGGTCAAAAGTGGTCAACATCGGCTCTGATTTCGGTTCGGGTTCGGGTCAAACCCGGTCAACTACAGTCAAAGTCAGTCAACGCTGGTCAACAAAAGTCAACTCAGTCAAACCAAGTTGACTCGGTCAACTCAGCGTGCCGACACGAAGATTCGGTAAAGATTTACAGCGCGACTATTTTTGTTATTTTTATAACTTTATACTTACGTGATAACGAGCTCGAACCAAACAAAATAACGAAAGTAATAGTTAAAGAGTACTTTGATTTATTATTTTGTTTTTATAAATTGATGATACGTAATTATTGTTGAGTATTGATTTGATTTTGAAAATATAAAGACAACTTGTGTTGTCGGGGCGTCCAAAAACAGAGGAAACTCTGCCCGTTTTTCGAGAAAATCCGTAAAAATAACGCGTTTTATTATATAACGAAAAACAACGATTCGGAAACTAATTACAACAACAAACATAGTAGTTTTGAACTTCGGAAATTCGACGAATCCTTTTATAAAAATAAATATAGTTATGTATTTATTTTCGACAGCAAACAAAACAAATCCTTTTATAAATAAATATAGTGTTATATATTTATTTCGGATATCGAACAACACGGATTCGCTTTCGTAAAAAAAATAAATAAATATAGTATATATTTATTTTAAACATACAACAACTCGATGAAATTTTTATAAATATAACTTTTATATTTATTTCAAACGCCGAAACGGTATATACGTATATTTTGGCAAATATATACAAGACGCAACATATATAATACAAGTTTATTATATATTTTCATACGAATATTCCTACATACTCAAACGACTTCTCGCGGCAATTTAACTTAGTCATTTTCATTAAGTTAACTATTTACCGTCAAATCGTTCGATCAACGATTCGGTAAAGCTCGGTAACACATAGATTAGTTACCACATTATTCGAAACTTGTTAGATATTCCGTGTTAGGAATATTGTAGAATGCACGCTAGCGAGTCTCATCTTGGAAACGACATCACGAAGTCGTATTTAGATAGCTTTGCACAAGGAATATTCAGGCGAGTTCATAACCCCCACTTTTTACTGTTTTACATTTTTGTAAATGTTTTCGGGGTGGAAAGGCATGCACGTTTTTCAAGACATACAAAGTTTTCAATAAACAAAGACTGTATATTTTTAGACAAGCACGTTTTGCAAGGACATACAAAGTTTTGAACAAACGCAAAACTCGTATTTCTAAATCATATCACGAATGGATTTCGAGAAACTCAAATGATTTACGAAAGGTTTATACTAAACATACCGGTTTTACAAAACAAATGCGTATTTTCGAAATGTGAATGATTTTTCATAACTAGGGAGTCAGCCTTAGTGGCTGGGGAGGTCCAGTCAGGGTGGCTGGGGAGGTTCAGCCAGGGTGGCTGGGGAGGTTCAGCCAAGGTGGCTAGGGAGGTTCAGTCAGGATGGCTGGGGAGGTCAGCCAGGGTGGCTGGGGTGGAATATATGTTACAATAATTACGGATACTTTTTACATGGTATGGTTAGCGTAAGGAGGGTTACTACTTAGATCATGTGAGTGGGTAGGCGGAAACTTGAGGCCATTAATCCTCAGGGTAGGACCGAGGGACAGGAGCGGTAGATCTATCTGGGTGTAGCGAGCCCAGCCCCAGGCCCAGCATAACGGACCTCGGGGTGACTTTGTGCCCAACGCATAAATCCGCTAGGTTTGAGTCTTCCTACTTGCACTTCACACATATCAATGGCCTTGCAAACCATTGGTGATCTCTTTTTCCTTATTTGCTACATACCAGGGATTTTATACTTACGGAAAATACTTGTTCATACAAATTAAATACCATGTTTTATACAAAATTCAAAGCATAGGATTATGCGGGTATGGAGTCAAAGTCAGGGTGGGCAGTGACGGTTATACGAACATTACAAATACAAGACTTTATAAATACATGGTTTTTATGAACATACTGTGTTACAAACACAACGTTTCCATATAACTTGACAAGAAAATGACTTTTGATTCGTTTTCTCAATACTATTTCAAAAACCAGTTATTCCAAAGATTTATTTTAAATCTTTCACAACTCAAAAGATTTATTTCAAATCTTTTACAAACAAACTATGAACTCGCTCAACTTTATGTTGACTTTTTTTTTCGCATGTTCTTTCTCAGGTTGCATTTCTAAGACAAGGCACGGTTGGAATAGGAGAACCATGAGGAGTCGAGTACTTAGTGGCGTTCATTTTCTAGAAGTCTTAGCATAATTGCTTCCGCTGTGCAATGAAGATACCAGTCCAGTCACAACAATGCTCTGAGAATTTCGGGGTGTGACAAAGAACCAGGGCCCTTAGGTTCATCGGGTTAGAGGATGACAAAAGGATCCAGGAAAGACTAGCAGGATCCTCAAAACAGGAATAGCAAGGATCCTCTTTCAAGAACAGCAAGTTCAAATCCTACAACAAGGCTGATAACCAGAATGTGCATGCAGTGGAACAGGAAGAGGATGATGAGGATTATCCTCCACTCTCTGAATACTGTTTTTCTGTTGATAACAATGAACTGATTCTTGCAATGCAGAATTTAGGTGAGAAAGCTAGATGGACAAGAAAAAGTGATAAACCAGCTGCTACAAAAGACAAATCAAAATGGTGTGCTTATCACGAGGATTTTGGGCATCTCACTGAAGAGTGTATTGCCCTTAGAAAAGAAATTGGTTACTTGTTAAGCAAGGGGCACTTAAAGGAACTTTTGGGACGAAAGAAATCAAGAACCCAGGATCCTGAAAGGATCCCAGAAAAAGCTCCAGCTCCTCCAGCAGATGCACAAGTTATAAACTTCATATCCGGAGGATCAGACATTTGTGGTACTTCCTTTTCAGCAGCCAAAAGACATGCCAAGGAAACCAAGATGGATAATGGAGACAGACCCATTCGAACATCCTGTGTTACCAAAGATAAAGTCATAACTTTTGATGAGGATGATCGTGTTGACATTCAGGATCCTCATCATGAAGGTCTTGTTATTACTTTTTTTATTTCTTACCATTTTGTTCGCAGGATCCTTATAGATGGAGGAAGCTCTGTGAACATCATCCAGCTTCATGTCCTTAAGAAGATGAATATTCCTGAATCCGATATCATACCAAGATCCTCAGTGCTTGTGGGATTCAGTGGGGAGACCAAGAATACTCTGGGGGACATCAAACTCCCAATCTACATAGAAGGATTACATTCTTATCAAAAATTTTGTGTTATAGATTGCTTATCTTGTTGTAATGTTATCCTTGGCAGGCCTTGGATACATGACATGAAGGCAGTCCCATCTACCTATCACCAATGTGTAAAGCTTCCTAGTCCATGGGGGGGGGGTGGTAAAAATTGAGAGTGATCAGCAAGAGGCTAAGAACTGCTACACATCACCAATGAAGCCAGCCTCAAGACCAAGGGAGCAATAGCAATTAAAGTATCCTTCAAGAGATGTCTTGGAGGCAAGAGAACAGGATTTGAAAGAAATCCTCATGGATCCTGATGATCCTGAATCCAAGATCTTCATAGGATCAGGGATCCTTAGCGACATTGAACAGGAGCTAATATCCTTCCTCCAAAGAAGAAAAACTACCTTTGCCTGGAAACATGAGGATATGACAGGTATATCTAAGGATGTAATTACTCATAAACTTGGCATTGACAGGTCATTCAAACCAATTCATCAGAAAAGAAGGAAATTTGCACCAGAAAGAAATGCCATTATCCAGGAGGAGGTAGAAAAATTACTCTGAGCAGGTATGATAAGAGAGGTTAAGTATCCAAGATGGTTAGGCAATGTGGTTGTTGTTCAAAAGAAAAATGGAAAGTGGAGGGTATGTGTCGATTTTACTGATTTAAACAAGGCATGTCCCAAGGATCCTTCCCATTACCCCACATTGACTCCATGGTGGATGCTACCGCGGGTCATGAACTGTTAACTTTTATGGATGCTTCATCTGGATTTCAACAAATTCAGATGGAACCTTCTGATCAAGAGGATACAACCTTTATGACCCCAACTGGTATATATTGTTATATTGCTATGCCATTTGGACTAAGAAATGCAGGTGCTACTTACCAAAGGCTAGTCAACATGATGTTCAAGGATCAAATTGGACACACTATGGAAGTCTATATAGACGACATGGTGGTTAAGTCTAAAAAAGCTGAGGATCACCTTAAAGACTTGGAGGAAGCATTCAATATCCTTGATAAATTTAATATGAAACTAAATCCTTCCAAGTGTCATTTTGGTGTTAAAGCAGGTAAATTCCTAGGCTATATGGTGACAAAGAGGGGCATTGAAGCAAGTCCAGAGCAAATCAAGGCTATTGTGAATATCAAATCTCCTGCCAATGCTAAGGATGTTCAAAGATTGACAGGCAGGATCGCAGCCTTGAACAGGTTCATATCCAAATCCTCAGAAAAGTGCAAGGAATTCTATGATATCCTGAGGAAGAACAAGAAATTTGAATGGACTGAGAAGCATGAAAGTGCCCTTAAAGCTCTTAAGGATTACCTGTCCTCAGCCCCCGCCTTGATGAAACCAGAAAAAGGGGATATATTATCCTTATACTTAGCGGTATCCTCAGAAGCAGTAAGTGCGGTCCTTGTTAAGGATCACCAAGTGTAACAACTCTCATTAAAATTAATAATTAGAATGGTAATTAGCTATTAAGAAAACCTTAATTGAGACACCCAAGTAATTCTGCACTAACCCTAAAATTTTCATAACAATCGGAATCAGGATCAGGGCCCCTAAAACTCAGGGGGGGGGGTTAAACCCTAGTAACGTTTATCCTCTAACTTGCTGGAGAAGTAAAATTTCGTTGATTAAACAACTCATCCAAGCTACTGGGACACGAACCTACCCTACCCTAAATTGTTACCCGTCGCGACACGCGACAGGACCAGGTCTCCGTGTAGCGACACGCAGGGGAGTCCAATTTCCAGTATAAATAGAAGGGGTTGGGACTTGAATTCAGATGTTCATTCGACGGAAAAACTCATAATATACGTTGAGTTATGCTTAAATTACTACCAAACACACACTAATATCGAATTGCTGCCGCGGAACAGGGTAATTACTCGATCGCTATTACGATTCAGTTTCCGGGATCAATATACCCAAAGAATGTCTAAGTGCCGCCCACATTGGGCTATGCTTTGTCGTTTGTCGGTAATCCGATAAATGAGTTGAAGCATTGTACTTTGTCGTTGTCAATAATTCGATAATGAGTTGAAGTACTATACTTTGTCGTTTGTCATTTTGATAAATGAGTTGAAGTATTGCACTTGGTCATTCATTGCGAGTATTTGATCTCGGGAAATTATCGTAACTGCTGTATTGATCACTAACTCTGTTTTGTGTGCATTATTGTGAAATTAGGTTAACAGGGATAAAATCATATTCTGTCAGTACTAAATCTGCAGTGTGAGTCATTCTCTTTTTATCAATTGTTTTACAATACTCCAAACCAATTTTTTTAAAGTTATAATTACAGTGATTAAGTTTATGTAATCACCAAATTACAGCCGGTATGTGGGGTATTGTGCATAGTATTATTATTGTTTTAATCACATTAGGTGGGCGAGCCTAAAAGAAAGTGATATACGTCACTCATTGGGCCAGCCAATGGTGATATGACCACAGTCACAGAGCTGGTCTGTGACAAATACCTATTCTTGAAATGTTGGTTGATAATAAACATATGTAAAAACTCTTAATACTGTGAATTATAACAAATGTGTCATTTTCAGTAAAATGAATGATTCACTCAGTATTTCCCCGCTGACAAAATCTTTTTCAAACATGTTTCAGGTGATCTGCTGTAAATCAGGAAAAGTGTTGAGGAGCATTTCAAGCTTAAAATAGTGGCTCAATATAAAATGAATAAAGATGTTTTAAAATAAGAATTTATCACTAAACTTATGTATTGTAAATTATCGGGGTTTTATCCCGAATTGTGAAATAAAAATAATCGGGAAAAATTTAGCTTTACAACGATCCTGATGTTCAAAATTTTCCGCTGCTAAAACTCAATTAAACAAATATCACGGGGTTTCTGTCCCGCGGCTTCGGAAACAGGTAAAACCGGGTCGGGGGCCGTGACAGAAACAAGGTGGTATCAGAGCCACTGAGTTAAGCTAATTAAGTATTTAACCGATACTTAATTTTTCCTGATTACTATTATGTGATTATGTGATTATGTGCTTTTAACTGATTATTTGTTAGTTACAGTATGGGTAAACAAAAGTTGCAAGATATCTATCTTAAATTAGATAGATCAATTTACGAGAAAGGAAGTTCGTCTAAAACTAAAATTTCAAAGCTCCCTACGATTCCTGAGGAAGGAATATTTGTGCAAAAAGCAAATTATGAAAATCCGCTTTCTCCTAGAAAAAGGAGTATGATTATTAAGAAAAGTAAGGAGCAAATCAGAGAAAAGAAAATTAAAAAGGAAACCTTGGAGTTACTTAAGAAATCCCCTTGGGAAGATAAACTCGATGAAAAATGGGCAAATTTATATATGCTAGCCACTGTGGCAGAACATGCAAATCTTTAAAGATGCCCTAAAATTTGCAAGCAGTACTTCCCAATAAGTAAATAAATAAAAGTGAAATAAATTTGAGTGTGTTTTCCTGTATTTTGTACAAATAGTGTGCAATAAAACTTCCATGTTATTTGTTAAACTTTGTTCCAAAGTTTTAACTTGATATTTTATGCATTTTGCATATATGCTACACAGCATGAACGAGATATCTGAAGCTTTTCAGAACCTCAATCTGTACCCAGTGAACATAGAAGTTTCTCATGAATTCACGGGATATCTTGCTGATGTGGACCAACCTGTAAAACTCCCTACTCCACCAGTGACCAAACCAAAAAGGAGGCCAAAGAAAAATTATGTATGGGGAAGCCGTATACGTAAGAAAAAGTCAGTTACAAAAACCCCTAAAACTAGTAAACCTTTAGACAAAGGAAAAGCGATTGTAATCCAGGAAAACCCTAATCCGCAAGAACAAGAAACTGAAGCTAATAATGAGGTTAGGCAAATGGAGGAGCAGTTCGATCAGTATTCTCAGGAAATAGAAATAGAAATAGGGCAAGGTTCTAACCCAACCCAGGTAGAAGTTGGAGAAAGTTCTAATCAAACCAAAAGAGTTACTTTTCAGGATCAGATAGATATTTTACTAGAAAAATGTGAGACTATGCAACCTGCCAGTCCGGGTATTTTTACTTATCCTATCGAAAACCCAATTCCTATGAATTTTGCACCAACCATCACTGAACCAATAGTCCATAACCAACCTGTAGAAATGGAAGAATGGTGGACCAACGATTGGCAATTTCAAAATATTGTCAATAACGCTTACTCATTTCTTCCACAGTTCGACCCAGAACCCCTACCCAATCCACCAATGAGCAATGAGAATTTGGCTGAACTTCGCCATTTCGGTGAAGGGTTGATGGATGCAGGGAATAGAATTAGGGAAATAGGGGGACAGATTGCCTGGAAATATGACGAGAGGGAATTACGTTTCTAGAATAACAACTAGGAGGATGGGAAAGTTATCTTTGTATAATAGTAAAAGTAAATAGTGAAACCAGTTGTAACATAACGAATAAAACGTTGTAAAATATCGGTGTGTATTGATGCATACTATACTGATATGAAATGCAATCGAGAAATCGATAATTTTGGCTTTATGTGTTATAACTTGTTTAATGATTTGTATAAATTGTTAATTGCTAATTATTCATAATAACTTATAATCTGATGGCAAATAACGATAACGAACCAGTAAATGAAGTTAATCAATCGGAGCAACACCCAGAAGATCAATATATGACCAAACAAGATATTGAAAATATGGTTGCCCAAGGAATAGCCAACGCAATTCCAATGTTCGTTGCTGCTATGAAAAATCCAAACGATCCGCAACATGTCATACCTAGCAAACATACTATCGAAGATAATTTCAGTAATAGTATAAACGGGGGCAATGATCATATAAATCATGACAATGAATCTCAGCACACGCAACGCCCTAAGAAACGAAAGGCTGCAACACCTGGTTGCACTTTCAAAGAATTTCTTGCTTGTAAACCCGCTGAATTTGCAGGCAACGAAGGAGCAACTGCAACACTGCGATGGTTAGAGAAAACCGAAGCAGTAATTGCAATAAGTAAATGTGCTGACGAAGATCAAGTCATGTATGCCTCAAATCTGTTTAAGGAAGGAGCACTAGAATGGTGGAACACAGTGCTACAAGCAAAAGGAAGACGAGAGGCTTATGCTATGACTTGGGAAGAATTTAAGAATCTTGTCGAAAGAAAATTCTGTCCTGAATATGAAAAGGAACAAATGGCAAATAAATTCCTAAATCATCAAATGACCGGAGTAGATTGTCGTGGTTATACTTCGACATTCTTCGAATATGCGAGAGTGGTACCTAACCTGGCTTCGCCAGAACCAGTACTCATTTCTCGATATATTTGGGGATTAATTAGTGAAATTCGCAATATCGTTAAAGCTGCGAGACCTCGCACTATTGACGATGCAGTGGAATTAGCTAATACCTTAACCGATGAACTAATCCGTACAAGAGATGAAGATAGGAAGAACGAATTGGCTCAGAAAATTACCCAAGGATTTAGGGTAGGTAATAGTAGTAATTTCAAGAAAAGAGGAACAGGGCAATCTTCAAATGTGCCATTATGCAAATTTTGCAAAAAGAGACATTTTGGAAAGTGTAATAGAATTTGCAATTTTTGCAAAACAACCGGACATCGGGAAGAAAACTGCAGAAAGAAAACCATAATTTGTTATAATTGTGGAGAAGCTGGACATATCAAACCAGAGTGTCCTAAGTTAATCAACCCAGCAGACAACAAACCCAAGGCAGCTGAAGGAACTACTAAGAAGAATGTTAGAGCATTTCAGCTGACTACTCAAGAAGCAGAACTTATTCCGGATGTGATCGCCGGTACGTTTTTAGTCCACAACGTCTATGCAAAAGTATTATTTGACTCTGGTGCGAACCAAAGTTTTATAAATACTTCATTTTGTCAAGCTCTTAAGTTACCATTAACTACAGTTAGGCAGATCTTTACAGTCGAAACTGCAGATGGGAATTCCATAGAAATTAATCAGGTTTTGCAAAAAGTAGAAATAGAACTTTCAGGTCATAAGTTTGTTGCAAACCTATTGCCTATGAAATTAGCTGAGTTTGATGTTGTGTTAGAAATGGATTGGTTAATAGCCAACCATGCTCAAATCATATGTGATAGAAATTCTATAGAAATTCAAGCACCTACTGGAAAGGTAATTAAGATTTCAGGAGATAAACCTAGGAAACCATTAAAGTTCATATCAGTAATGAAAGTTGCTAATTATGAACGGAACCAAGGAATAGTATATATGATTTCCGTAATCATTTGTACTAAAGGCAAAGAATTCAAGGAAATTCCTGTAGTCTCAGAATACCCAGATGTATTTCCAGAAGATTTACCTGGATTACCACCAGACAGAGAGGTAGAATTTAGGATTCATCTAATCCCAGGAACTACACCGATAGCCAAGGCACCATATCGATTAGCTCCTACCGAAATGCTAGAATTGAAAAAGCAATTAGATGAATTACTAAGCAAGGGATTTATACAACCTAGTTCATCCCCTTGGGGTGCACCAGTGTTGTTTGTGAAAAAGAAAGATGGATCAATGAGAATGTGTATTGATTATAGAGAATTAAATAAAGTTACAATTAAGAATCGATACCCATTACCTAGGATTGATGATCTTTTCGATCAATTAAAAGGAGCTAGGTATTTCTCTAAGATAGACTTAAGATCTGGATACCATCAATTGAAAGTTCAAGAAGAAGACATACCTAAAACTGCTTTCAGAACTAGGTATGGTCATTATGAGTTTACAGTCATGCCCTTCGGATTAACAAATGCCCCAGCTGCATTCATGGACATGATGAACAGAATCTGTAAACCATATTTGGACAAATTTGTGATCGTGTTTATTGATGATATACTTATTTATTCCAAAAGTCAAGCCGAGCATTGTCAGCATTTACATGCACTCTTAACTTTGTTAAGAAAAGAAAAGCTGTACGCTAAATTCTCAAAGTGTGAATTTTGGTTACGAGAAGTACAATTCTTAGGCCACATGGTGAATCACGAAGGTTTTCACGTAGATCCTGCTAAAATCGAAGCAATTACCAATTGGAAGGTTCCACAAACTGCAATGGAAATTAGAAATTTATAGGTTTAGCCGGTTATTATAGACGGTTTATTAAGGATTTCTCCAAGATAGCTGTACCATTAACTAAGCTAACCTGTAAAGCCACTAAGTTTGAATGGGGGCCAAAGCAAGAAGAAGCCTTTAGAATCTTAAAGCAGAAATTAACCAATGCGCCAATCTTAGCCTTACCAGAAGGAACGGAAGATTTTGAAGTATACTGTGATGCTTCAAAATTAGGATACGGATGTGTGTTGATGCAACGCAAGAAGGTAATTGCGTATGCCTCTAGACAATTGAAAAAGCACAAAGAAAACTATACGACTCATGATTTAGAACTAGGAGCCATAGTTTTTGCCCTTAAGATTTGGAGACACTATCTGTATGGAAGTAAGTTTACTGTTTATACAGACCACAAGAGTTTAAGGTATATATTCGGACAAAAAGAATTAAACATGAGGCAAAGAAGATGGATGGAAGTCTTGAGTGATTACGACTGTGATATTCAACATCACGAAGGAAAAGCAAACGTAGTCGCTGACGCCTTAAGTCGTAAATATCATGAAAAACAAAAGCGAGTCCGTGCTCTTAGAATAAATCTACAAGTAGATTTAAGAGAACAAGTGAAGGAAATCCAGAAAACAACAATCAAGGACAATACCGAAGGAATGAAAGGTTATCTAAAAGAATTAGAACAAGGAAATGATGGAATTTGGAAATTCCACAAAAGCAGAATTTGGGTACCTAAGCAAGGAGATTTAAGATCGAAAATTTTAGAGGAAGCTCATAAATCTAGGTATACTGTACACCCAGGAAACAATAAGATGTACCAAGATTTAAGAAAGAACTTCTGGTGGATAGGAATGAAAAAGGATATAGCTGAATATGTATCTAAGTGTTTAACTTGTTTACAAGTTAAAGCGGAACACCAGAAACCCTCAGGTCTATTACAACAGTTAGAAATGCCTGTATGGAAATGGGAACTCATAACAATGGACTTTGTTACTAAGTTACCCAAAACCAGAAAAGGTAATGATGCAATTTGGGTAATCGTGGACCGATTAACCAAATCAGCTCATTTTCTACCCATAAAAGAAACCTTTAACATGGAAAGGTTAGCCAAGTTGTATGTGGATGAAATAGTATCCTTACATGGAGTCCCACTCTCCATCGTATCGGATAGAGATAGTCGTTTCACTTCCCGATTTTGGACAAGTTTTCAAGAATCAATGGGAACCCGACTCAATCTCAGTACTGCGTATCATCCAGAAACTGATGGACAAAGTGAAAGGACAATCCAAACTCTGGAAGACATGCTCCGAGCATGTGTAATTGACTTTGGAGGTAATTGGGATAACCATTTACCATTAATTGAATTCTCCTATAACAATAGTTATCATTCAAGTATCGAAGCTGCACCATTCGAAGCACTGTACGGACGTAAGTGCAGAACTCCAGTATGTTGGGCAGAAATCGGAGAAAGTCAATTATCAGGTCCTGAGATTGTACAAGAAACTACTGACAAGATAACTCAGATCAAGGAAAGACTGAAAACAGCTAGAGATCGCCAGAAGAGTTATGCAGACAATCGTCGCAAACCGCTTGAATTCCAAATAGGAGACAAGGTACTTTTAAAAGTATCTCCTTGGAAAGGTGTTGTAAGATTCGGTAAGAAAGGGAAACTAAGTCTCCGATATGTTGGACCATTTCCAGTAATTCAACGAATCGGGCCAGTTGCTTATCGCTTACAACTACCAGAAGAACTAGCTGGAGTACATGATGTATTTCATGTATCCAACCTTAAGAAATGTTTATCAAATGAATCTCTGGTAGTACCTCTTCAAGACATAGAGGTAAATGAAAAACTGAAATTCATAGAAAAACCTTTACAAATAGATGACCGGAAAGTCAAATTCCTCAAACACAAGCGACTTGTGTTGGTAAAAGTCAAATGGAATTCCAAGAGAGGACCGGAATACACTTGGGAATTAGAGTCAGAAATGAAGCGCAAGTATCCTCATCTATTCCAGTGAATCTCGAGGACGAGATTTTTCCTAAGGTGGGGAGGATGTAACAACTCTCATTAAAATTAATAATTAGAATGGTAATTAGCTATTAAGAAAACCCTAATTGAGACACCCAAGTAATTCTGCACTAACCCTAAAATTTTCATAACAATCGGAATCAGGATCAGGGCCCCTAAAACTCAGGGGGGGGGGTTAAACCCTAGTAACGTTTATCCTCTAACTTGCTGGAGAAGTAAAATTTCGTTGATTAAACAACTCATCCAAGCTACTGGGACACGAACCTACCCTACCCTAAATTGTTACCCGTCGCGACACGCGACAGGACCAGGTCTCCCTGTCGCGACACGCGGGGGAGTCCAATTTCCAGTATAAATAGAAGGGGTTGGGACTTGAATTCAGATGTTCATTCGACGGAAAAACTCATAATATACGTTGAGTTATGCTTAAATTACTACCAAACACACACTAATATCGAATTGCTGCCGCGGAACAGGGTAATTACTCGATCGCTATTACGATTCAGTTTCCGGGATCAATATACCCAAAGAATGTCTAAGTGCCGCCCACATTGGGCTATGCTTTGTCGTTTGTCGGTAATCCGATAAATGAGTTGAAGCATTGTACTTTGTCGTTGTCGATAATTCGATAATGAGTTGAAGTACTATACTTTGTCGTTTGTCATTTTGATAAATGAGTTGAAGTATTGCACTTGGTCATTCATTGCGAGTATTTGATCTCGGGAAATTATCGTAACTGCTGTATTGATCACTAACTCTGTTTTGTGTGCATTATTGTGAAATTAGGTTAACAGGGATAAAATCATATTCTGTCAGTACTAAATCTGCAGTGTGAGTCATTCTCTTTTTATCAATTGTTTTACAATACTCCAAACCAATTTTTTTAAAGTTATAATTACAGTGATTAAGTTCATGTAATCACCAAATTACAGCCGGTATGTGAGGTATTGTGCACAGTATTATTATTGTTTTAATCACAATAGGTGGGCGAGCCTAAAAGAAAGTGATATACGTCACTCATTGGGCCAGCCAATGGTGATATGACCACATTCACAGAGCTGGTCTGTGACAAATACCTATTCTTGAAATGTTGGTTGATAATAAACATATGTAAAAACTCTTAATACTGTGAATTATAACAAATGTGTCATTTTCAGTAAAATGAATGATTCACTCAGTATTTCCCCGCTGACAAAATCTTTTTCAAACATGTTTCAGGTGATCTGCTGTAAATCAGGAAAAGTGCTGAGGAGCATTTCAAGCTTGAAATAGTGGCTCAATATAAAATGAATAAAGATGTTTTAAAATAAGAATTTATCACTAAACTTATGTATTGTAAATTATCGGGGTTTTATCCCGAATTGTGAAATAAAAATAATCGGGAAAAATTTAGCTTTACAACGATCCTGATGTTCAAAATTTTCCGCTGCTAAAACTCAATTAAACAAATATCACGGGTTTCTGTCCCGCGGCTCCGGAAACAGGTAAAACCGGGTCGGGGGCCGTGACACCAAGGTACACAACATCCTGTTTATTATGTAAGTAAGAGTTTGCTTGATACTGAATCCAGGTATTCACATTTGGAAAAACTTATCCTTGCTTTGATTATGGCATCCACTAAATTAAGACATTATTTTGAAACTCATGCCATTATTGTTAAGACTAATTTTCCAATCAAGAATGTTCTTAGGAAACCTGAAATGTCAGGAAGGATGGCTAAGTGGGCAGTGAAACTCAGTGCTTATGATATAAGATATGAGCCTAGAACAACCATTAAATCCCAAGCCTTAGCTGACTTTGTGGCAGATTTCAGTAGTGACTTGCAAAGGGAGGCTCACCAAGGTACACAACATCCTGTTTATTATGTAAGTAAGAGTTTGCTTGATACTGAATCCAGGTATTCACATTTGGAAAAACTTATCCTTGCTTTGATTATGGCATCCACTAAATTAAGACATTATTTTGAAACTCATGCCATTATTGTTAAGACTAATTTTCCAATCAAGAATGTTCTTAGGAAACCTGAAATGTCAGGAAGGATGGCTAAGTGGGCAGTGAAACTCAGTGCTTATGATATAAGATATGAGCCTAGAACAACCATTAAATCCCAAGCCTTAGCTGACTTTGTGGCAGATTTCAGTAGTGACTTGCAAAGGGAGGCTGAATTAGAAGTCCAACAGCTAGAGGAAACTAAGGATCCTTGGATACTCTACACTGATGGAGCCTCTAATGTCAAAGGAACAGGGCTTGGAATACTACTAAAATCGCCACAGGGGGACATAATACCCCACTCTATAGCTTGTGAGTTCCAAACTACTAACAATGAGGCTGAATATGAAGCCTTGCTAGCTGGTTTGCAAATTGCTAAGCATATGAGGATCAGGTATCTTGAGGTACATGTAGATTAATTATTAATCACTAATCACTTTAATGGATCCTATGCTGTTAAAGGTGAAAAGCTAATCAAATACTTAGAGATAGTCAAAGAATTGGCACTCTCTTTTGTATCCTTTAGTTTGACACAAGTACCAAGGGAAGAAAACGCAGAGGCTGAGCATTGGCTAATCTAGGATCAACCTTGAAGATCCCGGAGGACATAAGGATTCCTATTATCCATATCCTGACCCCTGCTATCGAGGATCATGTAGCTATGGAGATAGGAGAGGATTCTGCAATCATCCCTAGTGATGATACTCGATCTCATTCAGGATCATGGATCCTCCCAATCATGAGATACATACAACATGGAGAGATTCCTACAGGAGAAAACCATAGGGCTTTCAAAATTAAGGTATCTCAATTTACAATATTGAATAATATGTTGTATAAACGATCTCTTGCAGGACCATATCTAAGATGCATTGAGGATCCTGAAATCTAAGAAGTCCTAAAGGATTTCCATGAAGGAGATTATGGAAACCACACTGGGGGCAGAGCATTATTCTCAAGGATCCTGAGGACAGGATACTACTGGCCTACTATGAAGAAGGATGCTGTGGAATATGCCAAGAAGTGTGATCCTTGTCAGAGACAAAGTAATATCCTTCACCAACCAGCAGAGCTTTTGCATCCTATATCCTCTTCTTGGCCATTTATGAGATGGGGAATGGATATAGTTGGTAAGCTTCCTAAGGCACCTGGTGGAAAAGTATTCATGCTTGCTATGACTGATTACTTCTCCAAGTGGATAGAGGCTGAAGCCTTTGCTCAAGTCAGAGAAAAGGAAGTTATATCCTTCATTAAAAGAAACATTATTACTAGATTTGGTATTCCTTCTGAAATTGTATGTGATAATGGATCCCAATTTATTGGGAATAGAACTACTAACTTTTGTGACAGCTAGGGGATTAAGATGATAACATCAACACCAGTCCACCCACAAGCTAATGGCCAGGCAGAATCATCCAACAAGATCATCATCAACAACTTGAAAAAGAAACTTGGATCCAAGAAAGGGAAATGGGCAGAAGAGCTACCTTATGTATTATGGGCTGATAGGACAACTCCCAAGAATGCTACTGGTCAAATTCCATTCTCTTTGGTATTTGGAGCAGAATCGGTGATCCCTACAGAAATGGTGGTTCCAACTGCAAGAACAAGTATCCGTGATCCTGAAGGAAATGCTGAAAACTTGGTTCAAGACCTGGATACTATAGAAGAACTCAGGGATTTGGCAAGGATAAGGATGGCCAGTTATCAACAGAGGATGGCTGGAGCTTACAACAAAAATGTCAGGATCATGAAATTCCAAGTTGGTGATATGGTACTAAGAAAAGCATTTCAGAATACCACCAATCCTACTGATGGAAAGTTGGCACCAAAGTGGGAAGGCCCTTATTTGATTGAAGCTGAGGCAGGAAAGGGGGCATATCGATTGCTAACAATGGAAGGTGATTTGCTACCAAGAGCCTGGAATGCTGTCCATCTGAAGAAACAATTTATGTGATAAGGATCCATGATCCTCACATGACAAGTATCCTTGAAGGATCCATACAGAATAGATGATCCTCATTTTGGTAACATTCTAATCTCAAACTCTTTCATTCTTTTACTCTCTTACATAAGGATAAGGATCCTGCATCCTTTATCCTCCTTTCACTTGATTCTGAGTTTTGAAGGTTCAGGTATCCTTAACAAAGGATTGATTATCCATAGAAGTATCCAGTTATTTGGGCTTGACCCCAGTTATTTGGGCTTGACCCTAGTTATTTGGGCTAGTCCCCAGTTTGGGCCTGTCCCCAGTGTTAGGGGAGGATTTTCTTATAGCCCGTGATCCTTACTTATTATCCTACTAATGATCCTTGCTTCTGTGACAGATAGCGATCCTCAGAAGAGCTTCAGGATCAGGATCATGGATCACCTTAAGGATCCTCATACTAACGATTGTTTGTTTATATTTCGTATTGTTTTGCAGGAGTAACAAGCTTGACCTAGTCTTGGCAACGTTGCTATGGAATATTCCACGGGTATTTCGCACACGTTTGACTGGAAATGGACGTTGTGGAGAACGTGGGAGCATGGCACAAAAGTCGGATAGTTTGTTAGTATAGTTAACTTCTATTTTTAAAGGGGCAATGTAACACCCCAACCCGGAAGGGCTGGCGTGTCACAATAACGGTAACATAACAAAAGTCATAATTCCATTTATTTATTTGATAAGGACACAACCACACGACTATTAAGATTATTATACAAGCGTAGACATTTATCTTAATTAACTAACATCTTCAGATTTATTCCTAGGCTTTATTCTTCTCTCTTTTCCCCTCCCAAAGTAACCTGTGGACCTGTATACACAAAAAGTTTACGGAATGAGCCGAATGCTCAGTACGGAATTTTAGGCTCAAATAACAAATAAATGCTTCATATGAAATCTTATCCGGATGGAACTTTAGGCGAAAATGATACGATGCAAGAAAAAAATTTCATAATCATATCTTACGGATGTACCCATGAGCAAACTTAAAACGTGACAATACACAGGTAGCTACTCCTGCATAGTTATCACATGAGATGGCAAATTGGCATACCCGTTATCCACCTCCTTATACTTAAATCCTAGGATCGATCCATACGCCTCCTAATAGCCTTATGTACCACACTTGTACTTAAGAGACGCCGTGAACTGATCTCTCCGTCACGGATGGAGCACATGATGTTGATGCCACAACAACATGCTCGTGGGACACTCCACGAGAAGCGATACTCAGGGTATCAGAGTACAAATGGTCTCATTCACACAACTTGTAAAACTTATTTTCATAACAAAACGGAACATATATTGGAACATGCGATAATGAGTATAACATAATACTATCGCATGATATGAAAGCTAAATCAAATGATTAGGATAGGAATCGAACGGACTGTCAAATGAATCGATAATCAAAGACGTGAGGAGTTTTTAACAGATATAGTAATTTAGTGGTTTTATAACAATTTGACTATGAAGCAATAAAGAGTGGGGTAAGGATCCGTACCTTAATAATTCCAAAGTGAAGCTACCTTGTGCTAATATTTTTAGATTTATACGGGCAGAGTTTAGACTACTGATTAATCTTTTAACCTAATTTAAATAACATGCACACAAACTAGGTTAGTAACTTAATACAGCATTTACGTCAATTCACGAGATCAAACCCTCACAACTATTATCAAGTGCAATACTTAATAATTCAATCGGATTCACAAGGAATAACAGAGCATAGTCCGAATTCGAACAGCACTCAAATATTCAAGTTGAAATCACGACGAATAATCAAAGTACAAGCTCAATTTGAGCAGCACTCGGACAATCGTTGGATAGTTATAATCGATCGGACGTTGAATCGTAATAGCGATCGAGTTATTACCCTGATTGCGGCAGCGTTTCGAGGTCTGTGTGTGTTAATTGTGGTAAACAGAGCATAACTCCGTGTATAATTCGACTTTTAACGTCGATTTTGTGCCAGAATTCAAGTCCCAACCTCTACTATTTATACACGAAATTTGACCCTGTCGCGTAGCGCGAGGGGTACCCCCCATGGCGTCGCGCTACGCGAGGGGTAACCTAGTTTCTATAGGTAGCCACGTCCCTAACTAGGCTTGCTGAGTTGATGAAATTGTAAAATTCAAAACGGCCAACAAGTTATTTAGATAATCGTAACTAGGGTTTTGCCCCCCCTGAGTTTTAGGGGCCCTGATCCTGATTCTGATTGTTCTGGAAATTTTAGGGTTAGTGCAGAATTACTTGGGTGTCTTAATTAGGGTTTTCTTAGTGGTTAATGATTTTAAATTTATGGGCATTACAACTATTACCCCCTTAAAAGAAATTTCGTCCTCGAAATTTTTCAAATAAGAATATAACCTAATGCATAAGTAACAGAAACGAAACTTTCCTAGCAGAGTTGCTAACTTATATAATCAGAATCTCCTAACCACACATGTGTATCTGAAATTCATAACTAAGGTCATGACTATACTTATCAATTACCTTATATATGTGCCCTAATGGTCCTTCTTAAAATATCTTACCGTATGAAAAGTTAATAGAGATTTACAGATACTTAGAGTGACTATTAGTACTGACATTTCCTACATAGATATACTTAGTCATAGCTAAAATATCTTCTCATAAGGTAAAGCATAATTGACCATAAATAGAAACAAATGAACATATATCAAATAGCAAGATTTACCGTTACTCGACTAAAATTCTATTGCGAGAATAGATTAGGGTATAGAGAACGAATTGATTCTTCAGATTCCCATGTTGCTTCGTGTTCAGAGTGATTTTTCCAAAGGACTTTAACAAACGGAATTACTTTCCTACGCAAAACCCTTTCTTGTTGATCTAAGATGGCTTCTGGTTCCTCTTCGTAGGACAAATCTTCGTGAATCGTAAGTAACGGATAACTAATGACGTGGAGTGGATGATAATTATATCCTCTTAAAGAGGATATATGAAAAACGTTATGAACGTGAGAGAGTTGAGGCGGTAAAGCCAGTCGATATGACACTTCTCCAATTCTTTCAAGGATTTCAAACGGACCGATGAAACGGGGACTAAGTTTCCCTTTAATTCCAAATCTACGAACGCCACGCCAAGGTGATACCTTTAAGAATACGTGGTCACCAATTTTAAATTCAAGGGGTCGTCTATCTTGATCTGCATAGCTCTTTTGTCTACTCTGAGCTTCTTTCAGTTTTTCTCGGGCTATAGTGACTTTTTCATTTGTAATCTGAACTAATTCTGGCCCTTCAATAATCTTTTCTCCGACTTCATCCCAGCATAATGGTGCGCGACATTTCCTACCGTACAAAAGTTCAAAAGGTGCCATGCCAATACTTGCTTGCCAACTATTGTTGTAAGCGAACTCAACAAGACATAGATATTCATCCCAGTTTCCAGACCATTCAAGTGCACATGCTCGGAGCATGTCTTCCAAGGTCTGAATCGTACGTTCTGACTGACCATCTATTTGTGGATGGAAAGCCGTACTAAACTTTAGTCGTGTCCCCTAAGCTGCCTGAAAACCTTTCCAAAATCGTGAGGTGAAACGTGGGTCTCTATCGGAAACAATGGAAGATGGTGTGCCATGGAGTCGAATAATTTCTTGAAGAAATATTTCGGACAACTTATTGACCGAAAATCCTTGCTGAATTGGTAGAAAATGTGCTAACTTTGATAATCTATCGACAAAAACCCATACAACATCATTCTTCTTGAATGTCTTAGGTAAGCCTGTAACAAAATCCATTGTGATCTCATCCCACTTCCATATGGGAATATCCAGTGGCTGCAACAGACCGCTTGCTCGTTTGTGTTCAATTTTCACTTGTTGGCAAGTGAGGCATTTACTTACGTATCGAGCAACGTCTTCCTTCATGCCATTCCACCAGAAGTTCTGTCTTAAATCTCTATACATCTTTGTAGATCCTGGGTGAATCGAAAATGGTGAGCTGTGAGCTTCGGCTAACAATGACTCACGAAGGGTGGAGTCATCGGGTACACAAAGTCTTTTGCCGCACCAAATCACCCCTTGATGGTCTATACTAAATTCAGATTGCTTACCCACCTCAAGATTTTGCACAATTGCCCAAAGTTCTCCATCTTGCTTTTGTGCATCTTTGATCCGGGATATGAGGTCGGGTTCAATCTGCATCTTAGCTAGATATCCATCAGATTTACTAACCTGAAGCCAAATGTCCATTCTTTCGAGATCCCTCCTAATATGAGGTTGAATTTGTAGGCAAGATATAGTCCCGGAATTCTTTCGGCTTAATGCGTCAGCTACAACATTGGCTTTGCCTGGATGGTATTGAATATTTGCGTCATAATCTTTTAAAAGTTCTAACCACCTTCTTTGCCTCATATTTAGCTCCTTCTGCGTAAATATATACTTGAGGCTCTTGTGGTCGGTAAAGATGTCACAACTTTCACCATACAGATAATGTCGCCAAATCTTAAGTGCAAAGACGACTGCGGCTAGTTCTAAATCATGTGTAGGATAGTTAAATTCATAAGGCTTCAACTGAGGGAGGCATAAGCGATAACCTTCCCATGTTGCATTAGCACACAACCTAATCCTTTCTTTGAGGCATCACTGTAGACTTGGTAACCTCCTGATCCAGAAGGGAGAGCGAGTATCGGAGAGGATACGAGTCGTTTCTTTAATTCTTCAAAACTTTTCTCTTGTTCCTCATTCCATGAGTACTTTACCCCTTTCTTTAGGAGTTTTGTGAGTGGTAAAGCAATTACAGAGAATCTTTCAACAAATCTTCGGTAATAGCCAGCAAGACCCAAGAAACTTCGTATTTCGGTAACAGAAGTGGGTCTTGGCCATTTTGTAATAGCTTCAACCTTTGTTGGGTCTACCATAATTCCCTCTGCTGATATGACATGACCTATAAATGACACTTGGCTAAGCCAAAAGTCACATTTGGAGAACTTCGCGTACAATTTCTCATGCCGCAAGGTTCCAAGTACTTCATGTAGATGTGCTTCATGCTCTTCGCGACTTTTAGAATATACCAGAATGTCATCGATAAAGACAATAACGAATTTGTCTAGGAATTGGTGAAATACGCGATTCATCAAATCCATGAAGACTGCGGGTGCATTAGTTAGCCCAAAGGGCATAACCAAAAATTCGTAATGACCATATCGAGTACGAAAGGCGGTCTTGGGAACATCATCATTCTTGACCTTTAGCTGATGGTACCCAGACCTTAGGTCGATTTTTGAGAAGAACTGAGCCCCTTGAAGTTGATCAAAGAGATCATCAATGCGAGGCAGAGGATACTGATTACGAATAGTAATCTTGTTCAGCTCTCGGTAGTCAATACATAAACGCATACTACCGTCTTTCTTCTTCACAAATAAGACCGGAGCACCCCAAGGTGAAACACTGGGTCTTATGAATCCTAGATCTAACAATTCTTGCAATTGTTCCTTCAACTCCTTCAGTTCCATCGGGGCCATACGGTATGGAGCTTTAGAAATAGGTTCGGCACCAGGGATCAAGTCGATGGTGAATTCTAACTGACGGTCGGGTAGTAATCCCGGGAGTTCATCCGGAAATACATCAGGGTATTCACGAACAACGGAGTGGCTATCGATACTCTTAACACTAGCAGAAGTATCCTTAATCGATGCTAGGAATCCAGCACAGCCGTTTGATATGGATTTTCGAGCCTTAAGCGCAGAGATAATTTTAAGAGATTTATGAGCTTGAGTTCCCTGATATATAATATCAGGATGATGAAGATCACCCAAAATAACACGGCGAGAATGACAATCTATAGTTACACGATGTCTAGACAACCAATCTATTCCTAGAATAACATCAAAGTCACACATATGTATTGGAAATAGGTCTGCCTTACACACAATAGATTCAATACGGATCGGACAATCCTTATATACGTAAGTGATTACGGATGAAGTTCCTATGGGAGTGGAAATGGTTAAAGTATGATCTAAGAGAGTTGGTCTTATCAGAAGATACTTAGTAAAAGAGTGGGATACTAAAGAATGGGTCGCTCCTGTATCGAATAACACATAGATACTACGTTCACCAATCTGAAGGGCTCCAGATACAGTACCTGGAATATTAGCAGCGTCAGTAGCAGAAAGTGCGAAAACTCTTCCTCCAACATTGTGTTGATTATTCTTCTTAGTATCTTTCTTAGGACATTCCTTGATCATGTGTCCAGTTTGGCCACATCTAAAGCATGCTCCTGTACTTCGGTGACATACGCCCTGATGTCTCTTACCACAAGTATTACATAGTGGATATGTAATCTGATTCAGTGGTTGAGTTCTAATAGGTTCTGCATACAACTGAATCTGGTTTTGAGCAGGCCTCGGGTTTTGAAGTCTAGGTTGCCATGGACGTGCTTGATTTCCAAAGTTTTGATTTCCTTGCACTTTACGATCTTGATGCTGTGGCGTAGTGGATGACTGGCCGATTTCTTGCTTAATTTGGCCTTCCCTATTTCTCTTCTTATTATCCCCAGTTCGGGACAGGAATTCTTTCCTTTCGAATTCAAAAGTTTTGATTGCATCAGCAACTTCGGTGACATCCTTAAATTTCATGTACATAATCGACTTCCGAATTCGATCATTAACTGCCCACTTGCATTTTTCTGCCTGGACTTCTGCTGATCCTGCAACATCTCCTACAATACTAGCCAAGCTTGAAAATCGAGTAATGAACTCAGAGGCCGGTTCATCACTCCCCTGTCGAATTACTGCATACTCCCTGATATAAGCTTCTTTATCAGCGGTCGAAAAATACTTGTCGTAAAAGATATTACGAAAGTCGACCCATGAAAGATTAGTGTCAAAATCATCCCCTCCTTTGACTTGCTTATATCCTTCCCACCAAGTTTGGGCGTCATCTTCCAATTTGTAGGTAGCCAGTCTAACTTTGTATTGCTCCGGAACTCCAAGAACTCCGAAGATCTTTTCAACATGAGCTATCCAGTTTCTTGCTTCAACTGGATTAGTAGCGTGACTAAAGGATTTTGGCTTTTGTTTTTGGAATTTACTAATCCATATGTCTATACTATAAGTAATATTGTTAGTGGTATTCTCACGAGTTTCACCACCAGAGATTGGATTAGTGTTAGTGCGTTCTGGATGACGATTTTGTTGAATAACAGCCTCAGCTGTTTGGGCAACAAGGTTTGGAAGCAACCCAGCAACAGCCTGGTTGATAGCATTAATTATGTTTGGATCAACTGGAGTCTCATTCGAAGAAGTGTTGTTACGTTCATGGTTAGTACGAGTATTCCTACGTGGCGGACGACGAGGAGGCATCTATGAGAATAGACATAGGAGTTAAACCAAATAAGAGATTAAGTTGAATCCTATCATAGATATCTACCCATTCCTCACAGGTCTTAATTACTATCTTCAAGTTTTCTACAGGAAAGAGCCTTTGCTCTGATACCATAGCTGTAACACCCCAACCCGGAAGGGCTGGCGTGTCACAATAACGGTAACATAACAAAAGTCATAATTCCATTTATTTATTTGATAAGGACACAACCACACGACTATTAAGATTATTATACAAGCGTAGACATTTATCTTAATTAACTAACATCTTCAGATTTATTCCTAGGCTTTATTCTTCTCTCTTTTCCCCTCCCAAAGTAACCTGTGGACCTGTATACACAAAAAGTTTACGGAATGAGCTGAATGCTCAGTACGGAATTTTAGGCTCAAATAACAAATAAATGCTTCATATGAAATCTTATCCGGATGGAACTTTAGGCGAAAATGATACGATGCAAGAACAAAATTTCATAATCATATCTTACGGATGTACCCATGAGCAAACTTAAAACGTGACAATACACAGGTAGCTACTCCTGCATAGTTATCACATGAGATGGCGAATTGGCATACCCGTTATCCACCTCCTTATACTTAAATCCTAGGATCGATCCATACGCCTCCTAATAGCCTTATGTACCACACTTGTACTTAAGAGACGCCGTGAACTGATCTCTCCGTCACGGATGGAGCACATGATGTTGATGCCACAACAACATGCTCGTGGGACACTCCACGAGAAGCGATACTCAGGGTATCAGAGTACAAATGGTCTTATTCACACAACTTGTAAAACTTATTTTCATAACAAAACGGAACATATATTGGAACATGCGATAATGAGTATAACATAATACTATCGCATGATATGAAAGCTAAATCAAATGATTAGGATAGGAATCGAACGGACTGTCAAATGAATCGATAATCAAAGACGTGAGGAGTTTTTAACAGATATAGTAATTTAGTGGTTTTATAACAATTTGACTATGAAGCAATAAAGAGTGGGGTAAGGATCCGTACCTTAATAATTCCAAAGTGAAGCTACCTTGTGCTAATATTTTTAGATTTATACGGGCAGAGTTTAAACTACTGATTAATCTTTTAACCTAATTTAAATAACATGCACACAAACTAGGTTAGTAACTTAATACAGCATTTACGTCAATTAACGAGATCAAACCCTCACAACTATTATCAAGTGCAATACTTAATAATTCAATCGGATTCACAACGAATAACAGAGCATAGTCCGAATTCGAACAGCACTCAAATATTCAAGTTGAAATCACGACGAATAATCAAAGTACAAGCTCAATTTGAGCAGCACTCGGACAATCGTTGGATAGTTATAATCGATCGGACGTTGAATCGTAATAGCGATCGAGTTATTACCCTGATTGCGGCATCGTTTCGAGGTCTGTGTGTGTTAATTGTGGTAAACAGAGCATAACTCCGTGTATAATTCGACTTTTAACGTCGATTTTGTGCCAGAATTCAAGTCCCAACCTCTACTATTTATACACGAAATTTGACCCTGTCGCGTAGCGCGAGGGGTACCCCCCCATGGCGTCGCGCTACGCGAGGGGTAACCTAGTTTCTATAGGTAGCCACGTCCCTAACTAGGCTTGCTGAGTTGATGAAATTGTAAAATTCAAAACGGCCAACAAGTTATTTAGATAATCGTAACTAGGGTTTTGCCCCCCCCCCCTGAGTTTTAGGGGCCCTGATCCTGATTCTGATTGTTCTGGAAATTTTAGGGTTAGTGCAGAATTACTTGGGTGTCTTAATTAGGGTTTTCTTAGTGGTTAATGATTTTAAATTTATGGGCATTACAGGCAACGAGCTAGTAATTAGAGCACTTAGCCATTTTCAGCTACACACACTCGGACAACTACACTCTTGAAGCATTCGGCAAACACTTAACAGTTTTCACACACTTTTACATATTTCACCATAGTGATCCTTGTATCTAGCTCGTTACTATCTGAAGTTGAAACATTTATTGATTAATTTGAGCTTGGTGATCGGTAGTTTCCATCACCCGAGGTTTTTTATGCCGGAGATCATTCATTGATCAAGGGCTTTTTCCTCGTATAAATCCTTGTGTCGATTGTGCAATTTACATTGAAGTGATCCTTATCATTGTTCCTCATTTCAAGCATCATACCCCATAACTAAGAGTTCGTTTGCATTATCCTCATCAGATTTTTGACCAAAACAGTTTGGCGCCCACCGTGGGGCAATTGGTGCTTCATTCCTAAGAAGTTTTTCTGTTGGTGATCATTCCGGTTCATTGCATACAAGTACATGGCTTCATCATTGAAGAATACCTCTACTGCAATGTCTGCGGTCAATTCATCTCAGGGCATTCCACCTTTGCCTCCACCACCTGCTGGATCTCAGAAAAATGCCGAGAAGAAACCAACTCCCATTTTCTCCAAACCTCCAACTTCTTCCGCTTCTTACACTCCTACTACTAGTGACATGTTTACTTTGATTTTGCAGATGAAGGATCATATACAGCAACAGGATAAGACCAATGAAAGGATTCTCAAAGAAATCGGAGATCTCAAGAAACAAAAGAAAACGGCAGAGGATCATTCCCCACTGGTGCCCAGATCTTTGAATTTTGATACTCCGGTGATTACTTCTCAGCCATCAGTGGTTCCAAATGTTCAATATGTGGGTGGACTAAAAGGAGTGCACTACCGATCAACAACAGTGACTCAGGCATCAGGTTCATATTTCCAGCCAACAGGATCCATTCCTCAGCATATGGGATCCCTCATGAGTTCAGGAGTGTTTTGGTCAAAAATCTAACGAGGATAATGCAACCAAACTCTTAGTTATGGGGAATGATGCTTGAAATGATGAACAATGATAAGGATCACTTAAATGTAAATTGCACAAGTGACACAAAGATTTATACGAGGAAAAAGCCCTTGATCAATGAATGATCTCCGGCATAAAAAACCTCGGGTGATGGAAACTACCGATCACCAAATTCAAATTAACCAACCAATGTTTACAACTTCGGATAGTAACGAGCTAGGTACAAGGATCACTATGGTGTAATGTGCAAGAATGTGTGAAAAATGTGAAGTGTTTTGCCGAATGCTCAAGAGTCCAGATGTACGAGTGTGTGTAGCTGAAAATGGCTAAGTGTTCTAACTACTAGCTCGTTACCCCTTTTAAAAATAGAAGTTAACTAGCCTAACAAACTATCCGCAATTCGTGCCAAGCTCCCACGTTCTCCACAACGTCCATTTTCAGTCAAACGTGTGCGAAATAAGCATGGAATATTCCTTAGTAACGTTGCCAAGACCAGGTCCAACTTGTAACTCCTGCAAAACAATACGAAATTCAAAGAGAACAATCGTTAGTATAAGGATCCTTAGGATGATCCATGATCCTGATCCTGTAGCTCTTCTGAGGATCACTATCTGCCACAGAAGTAAGGATCACCATTAGGATATCATGTGAGGATCACAGGTCATTAAAAATCCTGCCCTAACAATTGCCCCCAAAATATAAGGAGTAATTATGTAACATTGACGAGTTATATTTTGCTGATCTTATCCGTAACTAACTAACGGATATATAGCCGTTGTAATCGAACTATCCGTTGCAATCCTGACATCACGGAAGTGACAACCCTGCACAAATCATGATTATAAATAGAGATAGAGATAGGATCATTTGCATTTAAAATCAAGAACTTCTCCCTTTATAACCGCATTTAGAAGATCAAACAGGTATTCTCCCCTTCATCTTCTTTCTTTTGCTTGCTCTGTTTCTCCTCTTATCTATTCCGTTCAAAATGTTGCTCCGGAACTCCCCTGCTAAAGATCACCGGAAGGAAAGCCCCTTCAAGAGTCAAGGGATCATCACAGATTCCACTAAAGAACGCTGTATTTTCACTGATCCTCAAATTGACAGGGTCCGGTATTGTTTTCCCGCAAACACTGTATTCAAACCCTATGATCCTTCTGCCCTGAGCGATCACACTTCTGATTCATGGGTTGCCTTCCCTGTGACCCCGTTTTCCATAGGTTACACGTATCCCTTTCCAGTTTTCACCCAATCCTTCTTTTCCCTGACTGGCATATCTTACATCCAAGCCATGCCGATGATCTGGAGGGTTTTACATACCCTTGAGAGGATCATCGAGCAGGAGGGGATAGATTTAGGCATGGCAGAGTTAGGGGAACTGTATGATCTTACCACCTTTGGTTCCCATCGTTATCTGTTCAAACGAAAACCTGGGGAGGAGCACCCAATCTTCAAGGCTACCAAAAACGACACCAACTGGAAGCGGCGCTTCTTTTTTGTGAGAAGAGATACCATCCCTGATGGGAAGGATTTACCCAAGAAATGGGCTACCCATGGTAGGATGGAGGATCCTGAGAAGGATCACCAGAGAACCTTTCTATATGAGGATCACTGATATTATTTTGCTTTCTTGTTGTGCAGTTATCTCCGTTTCACACCTTAGATTTACTCCTGCTGCAAAAGAGAGACTCTTGGCCTTCAAGAGACTTGATCCTGAAATAAGAACTTTCAAGACTGCCACCCAAGATTCTCAGGAAGTATCCTCTGGTTCTGTCACGATGTCAAGTAAGTATCCTTGTTTAAAGATTCAATTACATAATGAAATTCAAATAAAATTAAGATACTTATCTTGTTTTGGTTGTGTAGGTGCTGGAAAATCCACCAAGTCTGCTTCAAAGTTCAGCATCACCGATCTCACCAATGTCAAATCCTCGAGGAAGAAGACTCCTGCCAGCCCAACCGCTTCAATCCCCAAGGCACCCCTTAGAGGGAAGGGAGGCAAGAAGAGAAAGGCCTCCGAAGCTGAGGATCTGCAAGGCCTCCCCTTGATCCGCCAACAGTTCCTGGACTACTTCAACGAGGTAAGGATCACTGTCCCTGCTTGTGTATCCTGCTTGTTTGAGGATCATTTGGTTCTGACGTTATCCCTTGTCTTCCTTGCAGAAATTTGCTGAGATAGAGACATATGTTGGCCATGTTGAGGATCAGGATAGCAAGATTGCTGATCTTCAACAGGTTGCTGTGCTGAAGGACCTCAAGATAGCCGATCTTCAGAAGGATCTCCAGGCCACCAAGAATGAAGCTGCCAAGATGCTGATCAACTTTGACTATGAGAAGCACGAGATCACCCAGGATGCTAAGGTCTCCGCCGCCATAGCAATGTACAAGATCCAGCTGCAAATGGCCACGGAAGCTCAGGATCCTGCTTTTGATAAGAGCACCTGGGACGTGGAGGGCTGGAAAGCAAGGCTAGCTGAACTGGAGGACGATGAAGAGGCTGAGGAGATCCTGACACTTGAGGCTGGAGGCACTGGCAAGGATCAGGGTGGTGAGGCAAGTGGAGCTGGTGGTGAAGATGCAGCGAAGGTCTAAGCTGCAGGATTGGGCGATGAAGGAAACTTCTAGACATAGCCGGAGCCCAATTTTTTTGTTTAGTGGTTGTTTTGTTGAACAATGACGGTCTGTACTTGTGAACAATAGTTTTAGGTTTAAGGATCTAGGATCCTTCAGACAATAGGCAGGATTGCAACTGGTGGAGGGATCCTCTGTTTGGGGGATGAAACCATTGTGATCCTGCCGCCTTTACTTTCCTGCACAACTTCAAACCTATTATCATGGACACCCTTTACCTACCCCAGCGGACGGGCCACGTATTGCTGGTAGATGCTTGGGGTAGGTAATTTTAACAACCTTTGAAGGGTTAGTCTTTTTGTTAATAAATAAAATCTTAACCTTTTGTCGCTTATCCTGTGTTGTTATCCTTTAAGTTCCTTTTAATTTTTAATTGTCTTGATGTACACTTATTAAATAAGCAACTTTGAATAAGTCAGATTGAAAACATTTAGGCTATGATCCATGATCAAATATCCTATAGTTTAAAAATCCCAAAAAATAGTATATGTTTTAAGGATCATAAGTTCGGTTGTCATAGTATAAGGGTTATTCAAATAAACAATGAATAAGATAAAAATAGTTAAGGATCATACCTGAGGATCCAAGTTAGGATCCTAATCATAATCAGGATAACTATAAGATAAACCTTAGGGAGAGATAAGGATCAAGGATCCTTAGTTGTTAAACTTCAAGGACCTGAAATAGATCATAACTTGGGACTAAGCCAATATAGGATAAGAGTTAGCAACTGGGGACAAGCCCAAGGATAACTGGGGACAAGCCCAAGGATAACTGGGGACAAGCCCAAGGATAACTGGGGACAAGCCCAAGGATCGTATGTAAACTGGAGTATGGCCCTAACTGGCGACTATCCAAACTTAGTGACATGAAAATGCCAAAACCTTAGCTAACGTGAAAATGTTAGAAACCTTAGGAACGGATGTATGGTACGTCTACCATTATACGTAGGATCCTAGATATAGCCAGTACAATGGAATTATCAGCCCCTAAAGCGAGTACTGGTCCCAATGCCTTGAACTATACCAGGATCATCATGCGCTACAGGCGAAACTGGGGTCAAGCCCAAATAACTGGGGTTAAACCCAAGGATCTGAATTGCTTCTGTAGATAATCAACATTATGCTACGAATACTTGAACTTTCAAAACTCAAAATCTTGTGAGAGAAGGATAAAGGACACATGATCCTTATCCTTGTATGAGAAAATAAGTAAATGAAATAATTCAAGATTAGGACATTACCAAAGTAAGGATCATTGATGCTTTAAGGATCCTTCAAGGATACCCCTAATGTAAGGATCATACGTGCCAGGGGGATCCTGTCTCACATGAAATATTTCTTCAAATGGACAGCATTCCAAGCTCTTGGTAACAAATCACCTTCCATGGTCAGCAATCTATATGCCCCCTTTCCTGCTTCAGCTTCAATCAAATAAGGGCCTTCCCATTTTGGTGCCAACTTTCCATCAGCAGGATTGGTGGTATTCTGGAATGCTTTCCTCAATACCATATCTCCAACTTAAACTTTCTTATCCTGACATTTTTGTTGTAAGCACCAACCATTCTTTGTTGATAACTAGCCATCCTTATCCTGGCCAAATCCCTGATTTCCTCAATAGTATCCAAGTCTTGAGCCAGGTTCTCATCATTTTCCTCAGGATCACGGGTACTTGTTCTAGCAGTTGGAACCACCATTTCTATTAGGATCACTGATTCTGCCCCAAATACCAAAGAGAATGGTGTTTGACCAGTAGCATTCTTGGGGGTTGTCCTATCAGCCCAAAGCACATAAGGTAATTCTTCTGCCCATTTCCCTTTCTTGGATCCAAGTTTCTTCTTGAAATTGTTGATGGTGATCTTGTTGGATGATTCTGCTTGACCATTAGCTTGTGGGTGGACTGGTGTTGATGTTATCATCTTAATCCCCCAGCTGTCACAAAAGTTAGTGGTTCTGCCCCCAATAAATTGGGAACCATTATCACATATAATTTCAGAAGGAATGCCAAATCTAGTTATAATATTTCTCTTAATAAAGGATATAACTTCCTTTTCTCTGACTTGGGCAAAAGCTTCAGCCTCTATCCACTGGGAGAAATAATCAGTCATAGCAAGCATGAACACTTTCCCACCAGGTGCCTTAGGGAGCTTACCAACTATATCCATCCCCCATCTCATAAATGGCCAAGAGGAGGATATAGGATGTAGAAATTCAGCCGGCTGATGAAGGATATTGCTGTGTCTCTGACAAGGATCACACTTCATAGCATATTCCACAGCATCTCTTTTCATAGTTGGCCAATAGTATCCTGTCCTTAAGATCCTTGAGAACAATGCCCTGCCCCCAGTGTGGTTTCCACAATCTCCTTCATGGAAGTCTTTTAAAACTTCTTGAACTTCAGGATCCTCGATGCATCTTAAATATGGTCCTGCAAGAGATCGCTTATACAACATATTATTTAAGATTGTGAATTGAGATACCTTAATTTTGAAAGCCCTAGGGTTTTCTCCCATAGGAATCTCTCCGTGTTGTAAGTATCTCATGATTGGTGAGATCCATAATCCTGATCCTGGAAAAGATTGAGTATCCTCACTAGGGATAGTCGCAGAATCCTCTCCTATCTCCATTGCCACATGATCCTCGATGGCCGGAGCCAAGATATGGATAATAGGAATGCTTATATCCTCCGGGATCTTCAAAGATGATCCTAAATTAGCCAATGCATCAGCTTCTGTATTTTCTTCCCTTGGTACCTGTGTCAAACTAAAGGAAACAAAAGAGAGTGCCAATTCTTTGACTATCTCTAAATATTTGGTTAGCTTTTCACCTTTAACAGCATAGGATCCATTAAAATGATTTGTAATTAATAATGAATCCACATGTACCTCAAGGTACCTGATCCCCATATGCTTAGCAATTTGCAAACCAGCAATCAAGGCTTCATATTCAGCCTCATTGTTAGTGGTTTGGTACTCACAGGCTATGGAGTGGGGTATTATGTCCCCCTGTGGCGATTTTAGTAGTATACCAAGCCCCGTGCCTTTGACATTTGAGGATCCATCAGTATAGAGTATCCAAGGATCCTTGGTCTCCTCCAGCTGCTGGACTTCTAACTCGGCTTCCTTTTGTAAATCACTACTGAAATCAGCCACAAAGTCGGCCAATGCTTGGGATTTGATGGCTGTCCTAGGCTCATATCTTATATCATAGGCACTAAGCTTCACTGCCCACTTGGCCATCCTACCTGACATCTCTGGTTTCCTGAGGACATTCTTAATTGGAAAATTAGTTTTAACGACAATAACATGAGTTTCAAAATAATGTCTCAACTTAGTAGATGCCATAATTAATGCAAGAATAAGCTTTTCAAGGTGTGAATACCTGGATTCAGCATCAAGTAAACTCTTACTTACATAATAGACAAGATGTTGTGTACCTTCATGATCCTTAACAAGGACTGCACTTACTGCTTTTGAGGATACTGCAAGATATAAGTGTTAGGGCTGGATTTTTATGACTTATGATCCTTACATATGATCCTAACCAGTGATCCTTATTTCTTTGGCAGATAGTGATCCTCAGAAGAGTTCCAGGATCAGGATCACGGACCATCACAGGGATCCTCATACTAACAGTTGTTTTCATTGGATTTAATGTTATCTTGCAGGAATGTCTGGCAAGATCCGCTCTTAGCAACGTAAACAAGGGACTCGTCTTTACAACTTTGGCATATGCTTAATCAGAGATGAACGTTGTGGACGATATGGAAACTCGGCATAATTTAAGGGCGATAATTTAGGCTAGATTTACTTTTATTCCTAAAGGGGTAACGAGCTAATAGTTAGTCTATTTACCTAAAATAGGGCCACTCACACTTGTATAAATAGCTCTCTTCCACATTCGGAAGACACAACACACTTCCCTCACGCTTTGACACACGATACTATAGTGATCCTTGTACTTAGCTCGTTACCATCCAAAGTTGTAACCTTTATTTGTTATATTGAAGTTTGGTGATCGGTAGTTTCCATCACCCGAGGTTTTTTATGCCGGAGATCATTCATTGATCAAGGGCTTTTTCCTCATATAAATCCTTGTGTCACTTGTGCATTTTATATTTAAGTGATCCTTCACTTTGTTCATCATACCAAGCATCATTCCCCGTTTACATAAAGTTTGGTTGCATTATCCTTGTGTGATTTTTGACCAAAACAGTTTGGCGCCCACCGTGGGGCAATTGGTGCTTCGTTCGTAAAAAGTTTTTCTGTTGGTGACCATTCCGGAGTGTTGCATGGCTTCGTCGTTGAAGAATACCTCCACAGCGATGTCGGCAGTCAATTCATCTACTGGCATTCCACCTTTGCCTCCACCACCAGCCGGATCTCAGAAAAATGCTGAGAAGAGACCAACTTCTATCTCCTCTAAACCATCATCTTCTGCTCTAACCTCTTCTGTTCCCAGTACTAGTGATATATTTACTTTGATTTTGCAGATGAGGGATCGTATGCAGCAGCAGGATGAAACTAATGACAGGATCCTCAGAGAAATCGGAGATCTCAAAAGACAAAAGAAAACGGCAGAGGATCATGTAGGTCCGTGTTTCGGGATCCAATCCGTGATTTTCATGATAATGTTCATAGATGTAAGAAGATAGAGATGATAAACAAACAACTTTGCATTAATCCGGTAGTAAAACATTACAAGTCGGCCCGATTACATGGAAACCGAACTAATACCAAAGAAGTATACAGCCAGGGAGAAATCAAGTGGTGATTTCTCCCGGTGAGGACTCAAACCTCCTATCACTCTCTAGCACACACTTGTGCTCTCACTCTTATGTTGCAAATGACAAGGTGTTGGTATTTATACCAAACACAGGTTGCACGGTCGAAGGATCAAGCTGACTGGTCGATAGATCATCTGTCGACCATCCTGCTTTCGAAAGACACATATACCTCGAAGGATCACATATCCTTCGAGGTCCATTCTTCGATGGATATCTTTCGAGCTCATCGAAGGATACACAATCCTTCGATGCCTTATCCTTCGACGCCAAACATTATACAACCATAAACTGTCTAGCAAACACACACGGTCAACCGAATAACCCTCTCGTTTGACCACTTCAAACGAGCGGGTCTATACACGTTCGACAGACCGTTTCACTAACTATTACAAATTCAGCGTAAAATAATAACTAATCTATTCGACAAGCATCGGACACAAAATCTGCATCAACAAATTCCCCCTTGTCCGTTGCTGTCGAATGCTGAAAATGCAACTGCAATCATCGATCTTCAGTCAAGTAATCATCTTCTCTGTGTAAACAAATTCCCCCTTGACCGATGATCCAGGTAAGTAGTATCTCGACGCTCATTGTATAAAGCTTCCCCCTCAGAGTACGCGCATCCGTGTTGAGTGTTGTGCAATTTCCTCAAAGGACTCAATTGACCGATCTTCCGCTGATCTTCCAATACTCCAACCGGCATTTGATAAGGGTTCCATTCTATAACAACTGCATCAAGTCTTGATCTTTAAGCATACCTATGATTGCGTTTAGAAATTTACCGAAGAAATTCAACATATGAAAATTTTTATCCCCCCATTTCTTTGGTAAAATCTCTAAACCTTAACAGATTCTTTCCACTTCAAAGAAACTGTCGTCAAATGTTCACCAATTCCCTCCACTGAGCGGAACTGTCATCAATCTCCATTGAATGTTCTCGGTTCCGAAAATTCACGAACATGACTTTCTTCTTTGCATAATCTAGTTGAATAAGAACGTCCCCTGGTACCCCGTAGGATCTGACTTGTATCCCCCCAAAGACCAAAGACTTTGTGAACTCGTTAGGACCGGTATAGACATTCCAGGTTCATACGTTCGTCTTCAAATGCGAGAATATGACAATAAACAAAATCCTTTCGAACATTTCCGAATAACCGGTAACAATCATAAATACTGATGCGCGGAAGCGAACATATCGTGTTGTTTTTGGCCCATAATAGTCGCGTTACCATTTTTGCCATTGCATCGGTAACCGTGACTACCCCACAATTTTTCAAACATCAAGTTTTCATCATCTCTTGTTTTTATCATGCTGCATCACCCCGCGCGCTCCTGAATTCGTACGAATTTTGACGTTGACATTCAGAAGCGCGGTTCAAATCAAAACTTCGCGAACACCCGATTCATCTTCAATCGATACACAACTAACCAGCTGAAATTATTTATTATTATTATTATTATTATTATTTTTTTTTTACTATTGGCTCAAATAGAAATTATCAAAAACAAATGGGCCCAAGTAATGTTGTCATCGTGCATATCTCATCATGCATATACAGCCCATCTCATTTGATTGGCACAACTAGAAGGATATGTCAGCCCATTTCTTTTGAAAACCCTTAATTAAACCCAAAAGGTCAAACAACCCTAATATTAAAACATCACCAGCCGACCACATCATGTACAGCTTTCACCCTCAGCAGTCAACATCACCTTCCCTCTACCTTTTCTTTTTCTTCGATAAAACAAAAAGAAACCAGCAACTCTTTTTCTCTATCTTTCGATAAAAACAACAACCAGCAACCATTGAACAAACAATGATCCTTCGAAGAAAAACAGGTTGACCTTTCGATTCTGTTTGGTGACCCTTCGAAGTTGTTAGGTTGATCTGATCTTTCGAAGATTGTTGAAGATGATGATCTTTCATAACAGATTTTGATCTTTCGAACTGGATCCACTTGATCCTTCGAGATACTGTTGATGAACATGACCCTTCGTCAACAAAATGATCTTTCAAGATTGTTTGAACATGACCCTTCGAACAGAACTGTTTTTGATCCTTCGATGAATTGAGTTGACCTTTCGAGGACAGGAGTTGATCTTTCAAGGGATTGAAGTGATCTTTCTAAAACAGTTGGTTGACCCTTCGAAAATATAAAGAAAATATCTGATCTTTCAAAATGTTGTGTTGATCCTTCGAGATTATGTTTTGAACCTTCGATGAATTCTTTTGATCTTTCGAAGTTCTTCACATCTTTCAACACATGAAGATGTGAAGAACATCAAGAACACAGACATCTGGGTAAATTTGCAGATTCGATGAAAACATTTGTACACGATTTTTGATGATGGAAACTTGAAGATTTAGGAGAAAAACATAAAACCCAACACCCGGTTTAGCACAGATCTGGATATCCGGGTCCAGATCTGAGTTTTTCTCATTTTCACCTTTTTTACATCTTGAACAAAAACCCACAAAAATCACAGATCTAGAGCACATGTGACTTAGTAAACGGTTAGTTTTACTAAATCGGGCACCATGGCTCTGATACCAATTGTAGGTCCCTGTTTCGGGATCGATTCCGTGATTTTCATGGTTTTGTTCAAAGACGGAAGAGATAAGAGAGGATAAACAAACAAACTTTGTATTAATCCGGTAGTAAACATTACAAGTCGGCCCGATTACATGATAACCGAACTAATACCAAAGAAGTATACATCCAGGGAGAAATCAAGTGGTGATTTCTCCCGGTGAGGACTCAAACCTCCTATCACTCTCTAGCACACACTTGTGCTCTCACTCTTATGTTGCAAATGACAAGGTGTTGGTATTTATACCAAACACAGGTTGCACGGTCGAAGGATCAAGCTGACTGGTCGATAGATCATCTGTCGACCATCCTGCTTTCGAAAGACACATATACCTCGAAGGATCACATATCCTTCGAGGTCCATTCTTCGATGGATATCTTTCGAGCTCATCGAAGGATACACAATCCTTCGATGCCTTATCCTTCGACGCCAAACATTATACAACCATAAACTGTCTAGCAAACACACACGGTCAACCGAATAACCCTCTCGTTTGACCACTTCAAACGAGCGGGTCTATACACGTTCGACAGACCGTTTCACTAACTATTACAAATTCAGCGTAAAATAATAACTAATCTATTCGACAAGCATCGGACACAAAATCTGCATCAACACATTCCCCACTGATGCCCAAATCTTTGAATTTTGATACTCCAATGATTACTTCTCAGCCATCAGAGGTCCCAGACATTCAATATGTGGGTGGATCAAGAGGAATGCATTTCGGCCCAGCAGCAGTGACTCAGGCATCAGGATCATATTTCCAACCGGCAGGATCCTATACTCAACATATGGGATCCTTCATGAACTCAGGATCCTCCTTCGTTCCAGGATCATCTCAGGTTCAAGGATCCTCCTTCGTCCTAGGATTATCCCAGGTTCAAGGATTCTCCTTCGTCCCAGGATCATCCCAGGTTCAAGGATCATCCTTCGTTCCAGGATCATCCCAGGTTCAAGGATCCTCCATCGTTCCAGGATCATCCCACGTTCAAGGATCCCTTCAGATACCAGGATCCTTGAAGAATTTGCAAACAGGAAGTCTAGATGTCCATCAAGGAGATTTTATTCCAATGCAGACCATTGCTTCCACTGGTCCATCCATTATCCCAGAATCCCAGCAATATGGATTCACACCCAATGTTCCTAACTTGAACCCGATGGGAGGTAACACTTTTAATAATTCTCTTACCACTAACCATGGATTAATTCAGGATACAGGTATCAATCATGCTATGGCCAGAGAACTACAAAAACTGAAGGATATGATATCAAGTGTTCCAGGGGTAGTCAAACCTATCCCGAAGATTGCAGATGGAAGCCATAAGGTATCTCGTTTTGCACCACCAATTTGTGATGCTGAGATACCCAAAAGGTTCCATATCCCTACTATGAAGCTGTATGATGGTACAACGGATCCTGAGGAACACATAGCACAATACAGGGAGAGGATGGAGATCAATCCAATTCCAGAAAAGTTAAAGGAAGCATGCTTATGCAAAGGATTTGGATCCACTCTTACTGGATCAGCTCTTAAATGGCTGCTAAGTCTTCCCCCTTACTCTATTACTTCATTTGCTAATTTCGTTAATTTATTCAATAATCAATTCTCTTGTAGTAGAAAATTTGAAAGGTTGACTAGTGATTTATATAGGGTAACTCAGGGTCATAATGAATCATTAAGGGATTACATAACCAAGTTTAGTAAAGAATCCTTGGACATTCCTAACTTGGATATGGCCACAGCTGTTGAGGCCTTCAAGATGGGATTGCTGAAGGATTCATTGTTCTATGATGATCTTGTTATGACACCATGCAGGAACCTAGATGAAGTAAGAACTCGGGCACTCAGGTTCATCCGGCTAGAGGATGACAAGAGGATCCAGGAGAGACAAGCAGGATCCTCAAAGCCAGAAAAGCAAGGATCCTCTTTCAAAAGCAACAGATTCAAATCCTACAATAGGAATGACAACCAGAACGTGCATGCCGTTGACCAAGAAGAGGACGATGAGGATTATCCTCCAATTTCTGAATATTGTTTTTCCGTTGATAATCATGAACTAATCCTTGCAATGCAGAATCTAGGAGAAAAAGCCAGATGGCCTAGAAAAAACGACAAACCAACTGGAACTAAAGACAAATCGAAGTGGTGTGCATACCACGAGGATTTTGGGCATTTAACCGAAGAATGCATCGCATTAAGAAAGGAAATTGGATATCTGCTAAGCAAGGGGCATCTAAAAGAGTTGTTGGGAAGAAAAAAGCAAAGGACTCAGGATCCTGAGAGGATCCGTGAGAAAGCTCCAGCTCCTCCGGCAGATGCACAAGTAATCAACTTTATTTCTGGAGGATCAGACATATGTGGTGTTAGGGCTGGATTTTTATAACACATGATCCTTACATGTGATCCTAACCAGTGATCCTTGTTTCTTTGGCAGATAGTGATCCTCAGCAGAGTTCCAGGATCAGGATCACGGACCATCATAGGGATCCTCATGCTAACAGTTGCTTTCATTGAACTTAATGTCATTTTGCAGGAATGTCTAGCAGGATCCGCTCTTAGCATCACAATCAAGGGACGCATCTTTACAACTTTGGCATATGCTTAATCAGAGATGAACGTTGTGAAGGATATGGAAACTTGGCATGATTTAAGGGCGATAATTTAGGCTAGATTTACTTTTATTTCTAAAGGGGTAATGAGCTGATTATTAGTTTGTTTACCTAAAATAGGCCACTCACACTTGTATATATAACACTCTTCCCCATTCGGAAGACACACAACACATTTCTCACACGCTTAGACACTCGATACTATAGTGATCCTTGTACTCAGCTCATTATCATCCGAAGTTGTAACCATTTTTTGTTATATTGAAGTTTGGTGATCGGTAGTTGCCATCACCCGAGGTTTTTTATGCCGGAGATCATACATTGATCAAGGGCTTTTTCCTCGTATAAATCCTTGTGTCACTTGCATATTTCTTACTAAAGTGATCCTTTACTTTTTCAACAAACCAAGCATCATTCCCCGTTTACTTAGAGTTTGGTTGCATTATCCTTGTGTGATTTTTGACCAAAACAGTTTGGCGCCCACCGTGGGGCAATTGGTGCTTCATTCATAAGAAAACTTTCTGTTCGAAATCATTTCAAAGAGTTACATGGCTTCATCATTGAAGAATACATCCACAGCGACGTCGGCAGTCAATTCATCTACTGGCATTCCACCTTTGCCTCCACCACCAGCTGGATCTCAGAAAAAAGCTGAGAAGAGACCAACTTTATCTCCTCTAAACCATCATCTTCTACTCTAACTTCTTCTGTTCCCAGTACTTGTGATATATTTACTTTGATTCTGCAGATGAGGGATCGTATGCAGCAGCAGGATGAAACTAATGACAGGATCCTCAGAGAAATCGGAGATCTCAAAAGGCAAAAGAAAACGGCAGAGGATCATTCCCCACTAATGCCCAAATCTTTGAATTTTAATACTCCAATGATTACTTCTCAGCCATCAGAGGTCCCAGACATTCAATATATGGGTGGATCAAGAGGAGTGCATTTCAGCCCAGCAACAATGACTCAGGCAACAGGATCATATTTCCAACCGGCGGGATCCTACGCCAGCATTTGGGATCCTTCATGAGCTTAGGATCCTCCTTTGTCCCAGGATCATCCCAGGTTCAAGGATCCTCCTTCGTTCCGGGATCATCCCAGGTTCAAGGATCCTCCTTTGTTCCAGGATCATCCCAGGTTCAAGGATCCTCCTTCGTCCCAGGATCATCCCAGATTCAAGAATCCCTACAGATACCAGGATCCTTGAAGAATTTGCAAACAGGAAGCCTAGATGTCCATCAGGGAGATTTTATTCCAATGCAGACCATTGCTTCCACTGGTCCATCCATTATCCTAGAATCCCAGCAATATGGATTCACACCCAATGTTCCTAACTTGAACCCGATGGGAGGTAACACCTTAAATAATTATCTTACCACTAACCATGGATTCGTGCAGGATACAGGTATCAATCATGCTATGGCCAGGGAGTTACAGAAGCTGAAGGATATGATCTCAAGTGTTCCAGGGGTAGTCAAGCCTATCTCGGAGATTGCAGATGGAAGCCATAAGGTATCTCGTTTTGCACCACCAATTTGTGATGCAGAGGTACCCAAAAGGTTCCATATCCCTACTATGAAGCTGTATGATGGTACAACGGATCCTGAGGAGCACATAGCACAATACAGGGAGAGGATGGAGATCAATCCAATCCCAGAAAAGTTAAAGGAAGCATGCCTATGTAAAGGATTTGGATCCACCCTTACTGGATCAGCTCTTAAGTGGCTGCTAAGTCTTCCCTCTTACTCTATCACTTCATTTGCTAATTTAGTTAATTTGTTCAATAATCAATTCTCTTGTAGTAGAAAATTTGAAAGATTAACTAGTGATTTATATAGGGTAACTCAAAGTCATAATGAATCATTAAGGGATTATATAACTAAATTCAGTAAAGAATCCTTGGATATTCCCAACTTGGATATGGCCACGGCTGTTGAGGCCTTCAAAATGGGACTGCTTAAGGATTCATTGTTCTATGATGATCTTGTGATGACACCGTGCAGGAACCTAGATGAAGTAAGAACTCGGGCACTCAGGTTCATCCGGCTAGAGGATGACAAGAGGATCCAGGAGAGGCAAGTAGGATCCTCAAAACAGGAAAAACAAGGATCCTCTTTCAAGAACAATAAGTTCAAATCCTACCATAGAAATGACAACCAGAACGTGCATGCTGTTGACCAGGAAGAGGATGATGAGGATTATCCTCCGATTTTTTAATATTGTTTTTCTGTTGACAATCATGAACTAATCCTTGCAATGCAGAATCTAGGAGAAAAAGCCAGATGGCCCAGAAAGAATGACAAACCATCCGGGACTAAAGACAAGTCAAAGTGGTGTGCATACCACGAGGATTTCGGGCATCTAACTGAAGAATACATAGCATTAAGAAAAGAAATTGGATATCTGTTAAGCAAGGGGCATCTAAAAGAATTGTTGGGAAGAAAAAAGCAAAGGACTCAGGATCCTGAAAGGATCCCTGAAAAGGCTCCAGCCCCTCCGGCGAATGCACAAGTGATCAACTTTATTTCCGGAGGATCAGATATTTGTGGTACATCCTTCTCGGCAGCCAAAAGGCATGCAAAGGAAGCAAAAATGGATAATGGAGAAAGACCTATTCGAACATCAAGTGTCTCGGAAGGAAAGACGATAACGTTTGATGAGGATGATCGCATTAACATCCAAGATCCTCATCATGATAGTTTAGTTATTACTCTCTTTATTTCTAACCATTTTGTCCGCAGGATCCTTATCGACGGAGGAAGCTCAGTAAACATTATCTAGCTTGATGTTCTAAAGAAAATGGGTATCCCAGAATCAGACATCACACCAAGATCCTCCGTGCTTGTGGGATTCAGTGGAGAAACGAAGAAAACTCTGGGGGACATCAAACTCCCAATCTACGTGGAAGGATTACATAATTATCAAAAATTTTGTGTTATTGACTGTTTATCTTGTTGCAATGTTATCCTTGGCAGGCCCTGGATACATGATATGAAAGCAGTCCCATCCACCTACCATCAATGTGTGAAACTCCCTAGCCCATGGGGGATAATCAAGATCGATAGTGATCAGCAGGAGGCTAAGGATTGTTATACCTCATCCATGAAGCCAACCTCGAAGCCAAGGGAACAATAGCAATTACAGATTCCTCCAAGGAATGTCTTGGAGGCAAGGGAAGAAGAGGAAGGCCTCTGAGGATCTTCAAGGATTTCCCCTGCTCCGCCAACAGTTTCTTGATTACGTTAACGAAGTAAGGATCACTGCTCCTGCTTGTATATCCTGCTTGTATATCCTGCTTGTTTGAGGATCATCTGGTCCTGAACTTACCCTTTTCCCTTTTGGCAGAAACTCGCTGAAATAGAAACATATATTGGCCACGTTGAGGATCAAGACCGCCAAATTGCCGACCTCCAACAGATGGGTGTGCTAAAGGATCTCAAGATTGCTGATCTTGAGAAGGAGCTCCGGGCCACCAAGGATAAAGCTGCCAGGATGCTGATCAATTTTGATTATGAGAAGCATGACATTACCCAGGATGCCAAGGTCTCTGCTGCGATAACCATGTATAAGATCCAGCTGCAGATGGCTGCGGAGGCTCAGGATCCTTCCTTCGACAAAGGCACATGGGACGTGGAAGGCTGGAAGGCGAGGCTGGCAGAGTTGGAGGATGATGAGGAGGCTGAGGAGATCCCATTGCTTGAGGGCGGTGATGTTGGCAAGGATCAGGGGGAAGCAAGTGGAGCTGGTGGTGATGGTGCAGCGAAGGTTTGAGCTGCAGGATTGGGCAATGATGGAAATTTCTAGACATAGCCGGAGCCCAATTTTTTAAAATTTGGTAGTGGTTTTTTGTGGTTGTGATGTTTGAAACAATTTATGGTCTGTAACTCAAACAATAGTTTTTAGGGTTAAGGATCCTGGATCCTTTGGACAATAGGTAGGATCGCAAATGGTGGAGGGATCCTCTGTTTGGGGGATGACGCCTTTGTGATCCTGCCGCTCTTACTTTCCTGCACCTGCTATGACCGCATAAACAATGGACACCCTTTGCCAACCCATGTGGACGGGCCACGTTTTGCTGGTAGAAACGTGGGTTGGCAATTTTGACAACTTTTGAAAGGGTTTAAAATCCTTTGTTAATAAAATAACTCTAATCTGTCTGGCTTATCTCGTGTTGTTATCCTTTGCTTATCCTTTTATTTTCCAATTGTTAAGCAAATCATGTTCAATCATTTTAGGATATGATCCTGGATCAAATATCCTGTAATTGAAAAATTTTCAAAAATAGTTTATGATCGAGGATCATAGGTTTAGTTGTCAAAGTGTAAGGGTTATTTAAAATAACAAGTATAATCAAAATAGTCAAGGATCATACCTGAGAATCCAAGTTAGGATCCTAACCTTTAATCAAGATAACTGTTAGGGCTGGATTTTTATAATACATGATCCTTACATGTGATCCTAACCAGTGATCCTTATTTCTTTGGCAGATAGTGATCCTCAGCAGAGTTTCAGGATCAGGATCACGGACCATCATAGGATCCTAGTGCTAACAGTTGCTTCCATTGAATTTAATGTTGTTTTGCAGGACATCTAGCAGGATCCGCTCTTAAGCATCACAATCAAAGGACGCGTCTTTACAACTATAGCATGTGCTTAATCGGAGATGGACGTTGTGAAGGATATGGAAACTTGGCATGATTTAAGGGCGATAATTTAGGCTAGATTTGCTTTTATTTCTAAAGGAGTAATGAGCTGATTATTAGTCTTTTTACCTAAAATAGGTCACCTACACTTGTATATATTGTTTTGGTCAAAAATCACACACGGATAATGTAACCAAACTTTATGTAAACGGGGTATGATGCTTGGTTAATTATAAAAGTAAAGGATCACTTTCGTGATAGAGATGCAAAGACACAATGATTTATACGAGGAAAAAGCCCTTGATCAATATATGATCTCCGGCATAAAAAACCTCGGGTGATGGCAACTACCGATCACCAAACTTCAATATAAGAACAAAATGGTTACAACTTCGGATGATAATGAGCTGAGTACAAGGATCACTATTGTTTCGAGTGTCTAAGTGTGTGAGAGTTGCGTTGTATGTCGTGTGTTCTTCCAAATGAGGAAGAGTGGTATTTATACAAGTGTAGGTGACCTATTTTAGGTAAAAAGACTAATAATCAGCTCATTACCCCTTTAGAAATAAAAAACAATCTAGCCTAAATTGCCGCCCTTAAATCAAGCTAAGTTTCCATATCCTTTGCAACGTCTATCTTTGATTAAGCTCGTGCTATAATTGTGAAGACGCGTCCCTTGATTATGATGCTAAGAGCGTATTCTGCTAGATGTTCCTGCAAAATAATGTTGTATTACACGAAGGTAACTATTAGCATGAGGATCCTTTCAATGGTCCATGATCCTAATCCTGAAGTCCTGCTGAGGATCACTGTCTGCCAAAGAAACAAGGATCACTGGTTAGGATCACGTATAAGGATCACGTATGATAAAAATCCAGTCCTAACAATTGCCCCCAAAATATAAGGAGTTTATTGTAAATAAACGAATTATATTTTGCTCTGATCTTTATCTTCAACGGACTACTCGGATAACTAGCCGTTAATATCGAACTAGCCGTTGCAACCCTTACGTTATAGATGTGACAATCCCTGCAAATCATGATTATAAATAGGAGATAGGGTTAGGATCACTCTGCATTTAAATTCGAGATATCTTCCCTTTATAATCGCTACCGAAGATTGATCAGGTACTCTCTTCTTCTCTCTTTCTTTTCTTCCTTCTCTTGCTCTGTTTTTTCTGCTTTTACTCTGTTTCCGTTCCATCACGAGTATGTTGCTTCGAAATTCTCCACATAAGGATTCCAAGAAGAGCAGTCCCCTAAAAAGCCAAGGGATCATCAAGGACTCTCCTACGGAGAGATGTTGCTTTACTGATGCTCATGTAGACAGGATTGGTCATTGCTTTCCGGCGAATGCTGTTTTCAAATCCTTCACACCTACTGCCTTGAGCGACTTTGTTTCAGACGTTTGGGTGGCCTTTCCTGCTACTCCGTTCACCATAGGGTATTCGTATCCTTTTCCAGCCTTCACCCAATCCTTCTTTTCTTTAACCGGCATATCTTATATCCAAGCTATGCCGATGATCTGGAGGGTTCTGTATACCTTCGAGAGGATCATCGAGCAGAAAGGAATGGATTTGGGGATGGCAGAGTTGGCTGCACTTTATGATCTTACCACGTTTGGTTCTTGCCGATATCTGCTAAAACGGAAAGCTGGGGAGGATCACCCTGTCTTCAAGGTTACTAAGAATGACACAAACTGGAAGCGTCGCTTTTTTTTTGTTAGAAGGGATACCATCCCAGATGGGAAGGATCTGCCCAAGGAATGGGCCACTCATGGTAGGGTAGAGGATCCTGGAAGGATCACTGTCAGACTTGTCTCATACGATGAGGATCACTAACGTCTTTTTGTTTTTTTATTTTTTGTGCAGCTATATCCATTGCTTATCTTAAGTTAACCCCTGCTGCAAGAGAAAGAGTCTTAGCTTTTAAAAAGCTTAATCCTGAGGTCAGAAGTTTCCAAGTCTCCGTCCAAGATTCACAGGAAGTGTCCTCCGCATCTGCCACTATGTCAAGTAAGTATCCTTGTAAAAAGTAAGTTATATGCTAGATTGTTTAATTAGTAAGGGAACTTATCTTGTTTTGATTGTGTAGGTGTTGGGAAGTCTGCCAAATCTGCCAAGTCTGCTTCCAAGTTCGGGATTGATGAACTTGCCAACGTCAAGTCTTCACGAAAGAAGGCTTCTGTTGCCAGTCCCTCCGCTTCAGCTCCTAAAGCACCTGTTAGAGGTAAGGGGAAGAAGAGGAAGGCTCCTGAGGATCTTCAAGGATTTCCCCTGATCCGCCAACAGTTCCTTGACTATGCCAATGAGGTAAGGATCATTGCCCCTGTTGGTTATCCTTCTCGAATATCCTGCTTGTATATCCTGCTTTTTTGAGGATCACCTGATCCTGAACTTACCTTTTTTCTCTTTTTGCAGAAACTTGCTGAGATTGAGACCTACCTTGGCCACGTCGAGGATCAGGAGAGCCAAATCGCCGACCTCCAACAAATGGGCGTGTTAAAGGATCTCAAGATAGCCGATCTTGAGAAGGAGCTCCAGGCTACAAAGGATGAGGCTGCTCAAAGGCTAATTGACATGGATAGCGAGAAGCAGGAGATCATCCAGGATGCCAAGGTCTCTGCCGCAACTGCTATGTACAAGATACAACTACAAATGGCTGCGGAGGCTTAGGATCCTGCCTTTGACAAGAGCTCATGGGACGTGGAGGGTTGGAAGGCAAGATTGGCGGAGCTGGAGGATGAGGATGAGGCTGAGGAGATCCCCATGCTCGAAGGTGGTGATGCTGAGAAGGATCAGGGTAGAGAAGCTGGTGGTGATGGAGCAGCAAAGGTGTGAGCTGCTGGATTGGGCGATGATGGATATTTCGAGACTAGGCCGGAGCCCAATTTTTTAGGATTGGTAGTGGTTTTTTGTGGTTGTTGATGGTTTGTGAACAATTTATGGTCTGTAATCTTTGAACAATAGTTTTTAGGGTAAAGGATCCTGGATCCTTCGAACAATAGGTAGGATTACGAAAGGTGGAGGGATCCTCTGTTTGGGGGATGAAGCCTTTGTGATCCTGCCGCTTTTACTTTCCTGTACCTGCTAAGACCGCATAGACAATGGACACCCTTTGCCAACCCATGTGGACGGGCCACGTTTTGCTGGCAGAAACGTGGGTTGGCAATTTTGACAACTTTTGAAGGGTTAATCCTTTCGTTAATAAATAAAATCTCAAACTTTTGTCGCTTATCTAGTGTTATTATCCTTTATTTATCTTTTTATTTTCCAGTTTGTTTTAGAAACATATTTGTTAGAGTAACGAGAGTTGAGCAAACCATGTTCAAGAAATTTAGGATATGATCCTGGATCAAATATCCTATAATCGAAAATTTTCAAGGTAGTTTATTTTAAGGATCATAGGTTCAGTTGTCAAGGTCTAAGGGTTACTCAAATGAATAATGAAATTAAAAAATAGTTAAGGATCATACCTGAGGATCCAAGTTAGGATCCTAACCTTTAATCGGGATAACCATAAGTAAGACTTTAACGGATAATAAGGATTAAGGATCCTTAATTGTTTAATCTTCGAAAACCTGAAAAATGGAACATATCTTGGGACTAAGCCAATGTAAAAGATAAATTAGTAGCTGGGGACATGCCCAAAGGATAACTGAGGATGATCCCGGAGGATCACTGGGGACAAGCCCAAAGGATAACTGGGGACAAGCCCAAAGGATAACTGGGGACAAGCCCAAAGGATCGTATGTAAACTGGAGTATGGCCCTTACTGGCGACTATCCAAACTTAGTGACATGAAAATGTCAAAACCTTAGCTAACGTGAAAACGTTAGAAACCTTAGGAACGGATGTATGGTACGTCTACCATTATACGTAGGATCCTAGATATAGCCAGTACGATGAGGTTGTCAGCCCCGGAAGTGGGTACTGGTCCCAAAGACGTGAACTATATCAGGATCATCGTGCGCTGCTGGCGGAAACTGGGGATAATCCCAAGGATAACTGGGGTTGGACCCAAGGATCTGCGGTGCTTTTGAAGATCTTTGACGATATGCTGAAGATACCTGAACTATCATAACTCAAATGGTTTCTGAGTAGAGGACGAAGGATACATCATCCTTATCCTTAGGTAAAAAGTAAGAAAATGTAATAGTTGTAGGATAAGCACGTTACCAGAGTAAGGATCACTGATATCACCGGGATCCTTTAAGGATACTTCAATATATGGATCACATGCTTGAAGGATCGTGTTCACATAAAGTATCTCTTTAAGTGAACAGCATTCCAGGCTCTTGGTAACAAGTTTCCTTCCATGGTTAACAACCTGTATGCCCCCTTTCCTGCTTCAGCTTCAATCAAGTAGGGGCCTTCCCATTTTGGTGCTAACTTCCCGTCAGCAGGATTGATAGTATTTTGAAATGCTTTTCTCAACACCATATCTCCGACTTGGAACTTCCTTATCCTGACATTTTTGTTGTAGGCACCAGCCATTCTTTGTTGGTAGCTCGCCATCCTTATCCTAGCTAGATCCCTGATTTCCTCAATAGTGTCCAAATCCTGAGCTAGGATCGCAGCATTTTCTTCAGGATCACGAGTACTTGTTCTAGTAGGTTGGATCACCATTTCTGTTGGGATCACTGCTTCTGCCCCAAATACTAAAGAGAAAGGTGTTTGACCAGTGGCATTCTTGGGAGTTGTTCTATCAGCCCATAGCACATAAGGTAACTCCTCTGCCCACTTCCCTTTCTTGGATCCTAGCTTCTTCTTCAGATTGTTGATGATAATTTTGTTGGATGATTCTGCTTGACCATTGGCTTGTGGGTGAACTGGTGTTGATGTTATCATCTTGATTCCCCAACTGTCACAAAAGTTAGTGGTTCTGCTTCCAATGAACTGGGAACCATTATCACATACAATTTCGGAGGGAATGCCAAATCTAGTTATAATGTTTCTTTTGATAAAGGATATAACTTCTTTTTCTCTGACTTGAGCAAAAGCTTCAGCCTCTATCCACTTAGAGAAGTAGTCAGTCATGGCAAGCATAAATACTTTTCCACCAGGTGCTTTAGGGAGCTTGCCAACTATATCCATTCCCCATCTCATGAATGGCCAAGAGGATGGTATGGGGTGTAGCAATTCAGCTGGTTGATGAAGGATATTGCTGTGTCTTTGGCAAGGATCACACTTCTTGGCATACTCTACAGCATCCCTTTTCATGGTTGGCCAGTAGTATCCTGTTCTAAGGATCCTTGAGAACAATGCTCTGCCCCCAGTGTGGTTTCCACAATCTCCTTCGTGGAAATCTTTCAATACTTCTTCGATTTCAGGATCCTCAATACATCTCAAATATGGTCCTGCAAGAGATCGCTTATATAATACATTATTCAAAATTGTGAATTGAGATACCTTAATCCTGAAAGCTCTAGGATTTTCTTCCATTGGGATCTCCCCGTGTTGCAAGTATCTCATGATTGGTGAGATCCATGATCCTGAATAAGATTGGGCTTCTTCACTGGGGATCATTGCAGTATCCTCTTCTATTTCCATGGCTATCTGATTTTCAATATCAGGAGCCAGGATATGGATGATAGGGATACTTATATCTTCTGGAATCTTCAAGGATGATCCTAGGTTGGCCAATGCATCAGCCTCTGTGTTCTCCTCCCTTGGTACCTGTGTCAAGCTGAAAGAGACAAAAGAGAGTGCCAATTCTTTGACTATCTCTAAATATTTGGTCAGTTTTTCACCTTTAACAGCATAGGATCCATTAAAGTGATTAGTGATCAACAATGAGTCTACATATACTTTAAGATATTTTACCCCCATATCCTTAGCAATTTGTAAGCCAGCAATTAAGGCTTCATATTCAGCCTCATTGTTAGTTGCTTGGAACTCACAGGCTATGGAGTGGGGTATTATGTCCCCCTGTGGCGATTTTAGTAGTATCCCGAGCCCTGTGCCCTTGACATTTGAGGATCCATCAGTGTGTAGTATCCAAGGATCCTTGGTCTCATCCAGCTGTTGGACCTCCAATTCTGCTTCTCTTTGTAGATCACTACTGAAATCAGCCACAAAGTCAGCTAGTGCTTGGGATTTGATGGCTGTTCTTGGCTCATATCTTATATCATGGGCACTAAGCTTTACTGCCCACTTAGCCATTCCTCCTGACATCTCTGGTTTCCTGAGGACATTCTTAATTGGAAAGTTAGTTCTAACAACGATAGTATGGGTTTCAAAATAATGCCTTAACTTAGTTGATGCCATGATTAATGCAAGAATAAGTTTTTCGAGGTGTGAGTACCTGGATTCGGCATCAAGTAAACTCTTACTTACATAGTAGATAGGATATTGTGTACCTTCATGATCCTTCACAAGGACAGCACTTACAGCGGTTGAGGATACCGCCAAATATAAGGATAACACATCTCCTTTTTCGGGTTTTGATAATGCTGGTGCTGAGGACATATATTCTTTAAGGGCTTGTAAAGCATTCTCATGTTTCTCAGTCCATTCAAACTTCTTGTTCTTCCTTAGGATATCGTAAAATTCTTTACATTTTTCTGAGGATTTTGATATGAACCTGTTCAGAGCTGCTATCCTGCCTGTTAGCCTTTGCACATCCTTAGCATTGGCAGGGGACTTGATGTTTACTAGTGCTTTAATTTGCTCCGGACTTGCTTCAATGCCTCTCTGAGTTACCATATATCCTAGGAATTTACCTGCCTTAACACCAAAGTGGCACTTTGAAGGATTAAGCTTCATGTTATATTTATCAAGGATATCAAATGCTTCTTCCAAATCCCTTAGGTGATCCTCAGCTTTCTTTGATTTGACTACCATATCATCTATGTATACTTCCATAGTTTGTCCAATTTGATCTTTGAACATCATATTCACCAGCCTTTGATATGTTGCACCTGCATTTCTTAATCCAAAAGGCATGGCAATATAACAATACAAACCTGTTGGGGTCATAAAGGCTGTATCCTCTTGGTCAGATGGTTCCATCTGAATTTGTTGGAATCCAGATGATGCATCCATAAAGGTCAACAGTTCATGCCCCGCTGTTGCATCCACCATGGAGTCAATGTGGGGTAATGGGAAAGGATCCTTGGGACATGCCTTATTCAGATCAGTGAAATCGACACATACCCTCCACTTTCCATTTTTCTTTTGGACAACGACCACATTGGCTAACCATTTTGGATATTTTACCTCTCTGATCATACCTGCTCGAAGTAGTCTCTCTACTTCTTCTTGGATAATGGCATTCCTTTCTGGTGCAAACTTCCTCCTTTTTTGATGGATTGGTTTGATAGACCTGTCAATGCCGAGTTTATGAGTTATGATATCCTTAGATATACCTGTCATATCTTCGTGCTTCCATGTAAAGGTAGACTTTCTTCTCTTGAGGAAGGATATCATGTCTTCTTTCATCTTGCCAAGGATCCCTGATTCGATATAGATTTTTGATTCAGGATCACTAGGATCCAAGAGGATTTCGTCCACATCTTGTTCCCTTGCCTCCAAGACATTCCTCGGAGGATACTGTAATTGCTATTGCTCCCTTGGCTTCGAGGTTGGCTTCATGGAGGAGGTATAACAATCCTTAGCCTCCTGCTGATCACTGTCGATCTTGATTATTCCCCATGGGCTAGGGAGCTTCACACATTGATGGTAGGTGGATGGGACTGCTTTCATATCATGTATCCAAGGCCTGCCAAGGATAACATTGCAACAAGACAAACAATCAATAACGCAAAATTTCTGGTAATTATGTAATCCTTCCACGTAGATTGGGAGTTTGATGTCCCCCAGAGTTTTCTTCGTTTCTCCACTGAATCCTACAAGCACGGAGGATCTTGGTGTGATGTCTGATTCTGGGATTCCCATTTTCTTCAGAACATCAAGCTGGATAATGTTCACTGAGCTTCCTCCATCGATAAGGATCCTGCGGACAAAATGGTTAGAGATAAAGAGAGTGATAACTAAACTATCATGATGAGGATCCTGAATGTTAATGCGATCATCCTCATCAAACGTTATCATCTTCCCTTCTGAGACACTTGATGTTCTAATAGGCCTTTCTCCATTATCCATTTTTGACTCCTTTGCATGTCTTTTGGCCGCCGAGAAGGATGTACCACAGATGTCTGATCCTCCGGAAATAAAGTTGATCACTTGTGCATTTGCCGGAGGTGCTGGAGCCTTTTCAGGGATCCTTTCAGGATCCTGAGTCCTTTGCTTTTTTCTTCCCAACAATTCTTTTAGGTGCCCCTTGCTTAGCAGATATCCAATCTCTTTTCTTAAAGCTATGCATTCTTCAGTTAGATGCCCGAAATCCTCATGGTATGCACACCATTTTGACTTGTCTTTAGTCCCGGATGGTTTATCGTTCTTCCTGGGCCATCTAGCCTTTTCACCTAGATTCTGCATTGCAAGGATCAGTTCATGATTATCAATGGAAAAACAGTATTCTGAGATTGGAGGATAATCTTCATCATCCTCTTCTTGGTCAACAGCATGCACATTCTGGTTATCGTTTCTATGGTAGGATTTGAACTTATTGCTCTTGAAGGAGGATCCATGCTTCTCCTGTTTTGAGGATCCTACTTGTCTCTCCTGGATCCTCTTGTCATCCTCTAGCCGGATGAACCTGAGTGCTCGAGTTCTTACTTCATCTAGATTCCTGCATGGTGTCATAACAAGATCATCATAGAATAATGAATCCTTAAGCAGTCCCATTTTGAAGGCTTCAACAGCCGTAGCCATATCCAAGTTGGGGATGTCCAAGGATTCCTTACTAAATTTAGTTATATAATCCCTTAATGATTCATTATGATTTTGAGTTATCCTGTACAAATCACTAGTTAATCTTTCAAATTTTCTACTACAGGAGAATTGGTTATTGAATAAATTGACTAAATTAGCAAATGAAGTAATAGAGTAAGGGGAAGACTTAGCAGCCACTTAAGAGCTGATCCAGTAAGAGTGGATCCAAATCCTTTACATAGGCATGCTTCCTTCAATTTTTCTGGGATAGGATTGATCTCCATCCTTTCCCTGTATTGTGCTATGTGTTCCTCTTGATCCGTTGTACCATCATACAGCTTCATAGTAGGGATATGGAACCTTTTGGGTACCTCTGCATCACAAATTGGTGGTGCAAAGCGAGATACCTTGTGGCTTCCATCTGCAATCTCTGGGATAGGCTTGACTACCCCTGGAACACTTGAGATCATATCTTTTAGCTTCTGCAACTCCCTGGCCATAGCATGATTGGTACCTGTATCCTGCATGAATCCATGGTTAGTGGTAGGATAATTATTTAAAGTGTTACCTCCCATTGGGTTCAAGTTAGGGAATCCATATTGCTGGGATTCTGGAACAACGGAGGGACCAGTGGAAGCAATGGTCTGCATTGGAATGAAGTCCCCTTGATGGACATCTAGACTTCCTGTTTGCAAACTTTTTAGGGATCCTGGCATCTGGAAGGATCCTGGTGTCTGGGATGATCCTGGAACGAAGGAGGATCCTTGAACCTGGGATGATCCTGGAACAAAGGAGGATCCTTGGCCCTGGAATGATCCTGGAACAAAGTAGGATCCTTGAAACTGCTGTGCCCCCGGATAGGCTCCCGGATTCATGAAGGATCCCAAATGCTGGGGGTAGGATCCTGCCGGCTGGAAGTGTGAGCCTAATGCTTGAGTCATTGCTGTCGATCCGTGGTGCAATACTCTTGATTCTCCCATGATTTGCACGTCTGGAATTCCTGATGGCTGAGAAGTAATCATTGGAGTATCAAAGCTCAAGGATTTGGGCATTAGTGGAGAATGATCCTCTGCCGTTTTCTTCTGTCTTTTGAGATCTCCAATTTCCCTGAGGATCCTTTCATTAGTTTCATCCTGCCGCTGCATACGATCCTTCATCTGCAAAATCAAAGTAAATACATCACTAGTACTGGGAATATAAGAATTCATAGCAGAAGGAGATGGAGTTTTAGAAGTAGTAGGAGTTTGTCTCTTCTCAGCATTCTTCTGGGATCCTGCCAGTGGTGGAGGCAGAATGTTCTGGGACGAGGGGACTGCAGACATTGCCGTGGACATGTTTTTTCAATGATGAAGCCATGTAATTCTTTGAAATGATTTCGAACAAAAGGTTTTCTTATGAATGAAGCACCAATTGCCCCACGGTGGGCGCCAAACTGTTTTGGTCAAAAATCACACAAGGATAATGTAACCAAACTTTATGTAAACGGGGTATGATGCTTGGTTAATTATAAAAGTAAAGGATCACTTTTATGAGAAATATGCAAAGACACAATGATTTATACGAGGAAAAAGCCCTTGATCAATATATGATCTCCGGCATAAAAAACCTCGGGTGATGGCAACTACCGATCACCAAACTTCAATATAAGAACAAAATGGTTACAACTTCGGATGATAATGAGCTGAGTACAAGGATCACTATTGTTTCGAGTGTCTAAGTGTGTGAGAGTTGCGTTGTATGTCGTGTGTTATTCCAAATGAGGAAGAGTGGTATTTATACAAGTGTAGGTGACCTATTTTAGGTAAAAAGACTAATAATCAGCTCATTACCCCTTTAGAAATAAAAAACAATCTAGCCTAAATTGCCGCCCTTAAATCAAGCTAAGTTTCCATATCCTTTGCAACGTCTATCTTTGATTAAGCTCGTGCTATAATTGTGAAGACGCGTCCCTTGATTATGATGCTAAGAGCGTATTCTGCTAGATGTTCCTGCAAAATAATGTTGTATTACACGAAGGTAACTATTAGCATGAGGATCCTTTCAATGGTCCATGATCCTGATCCTGAAGTCCTGCTGAGGATCACTGTCTGCCAAAGAAACAAGGATCACTGGTTAGGATCACGTATAAGGATCACGTATGATAAAAATCCAGTCCTAACATATATAACACTCTTCCCCACTCGGAAGAACACACAACACAATTCTCACACGCTTAGACACACGTTACGATAGTGATCCTTGTACTCAGCTCATTATCATCCGAAGTTGTAACCATATTTTGATATATTGAAGTTTGGTGATCGGTAGTTGCCATCACCCGAGGTTTTTTATGCCGGAGATCATACATTGATCAAGGGCTTTTTCCTCGTATAAATCATTGTGTCTTTGCATATTTCATAGTAAAAGTGATCCTTTACTTTTTCTACAAACCAAGCATCATACCCCGTTTACATAGAGTTTGGTTGCATTATCCTTTGTGTGATTTTTGACCAAAACAGTTTGGCGCCCACCGTGGGGCAATTGGTGCTTCATTCATAAGAAAACCTTTTGTTCGAAATCATTTCAAAGAATTACATGGCTTCATCATTGAAAAACACGTCCACGGCGATGTCTGCAGTCACCTCGTCTCAGAACACTCTGCCTCCTCCACCGGCAGGATCCCAGAAGAATGCTGAGAAGAGACCAACTCCTACTAACTCTAAACCTCCATCTTCTTCTGCTATGAATTCTTATACTCCCAGTACTAGTGACGTATTTACTTTGATTTTGCAGATGAAGGATCGTATGCAGCGGCAGGATGAAACTAATGAAAGGATCCTCAGGGAAATTGGAGATCTCAAAAGACAAAAGAAAACGGCAGAGGATCATTCCCCACTGATGCCCAAATCCTTGAGCTTTGATACTCCAATGATCACTTCTCAGCCATCGGGAATTCCAGACGTGCAAATTATGGGAGAATCAAGAGGATTGCACCTCGGATCGACAGCAATGACTCAGGCATCAGGGTCACACTTTCAGCCGGCAGGATCCTATCCCCAGCATATGGGATCCTTCATGAATTCGGGAGCCTATCCGGGAGCACAGCAGTTTCAAGGATCCTACTTTGTTCCAGGATCATCCCAGGGTCAAGGATCCTCCTTTGTTCCAGGATCATCCCAGGTTCAAGGATCCTCCTTCGTTCCAGGATCCTTCCAGATGCCAGGATCCCTAAAAAGTTTGCAAACAGGAAGTCTAGATGTCCATCAAGGGGACTTCATTCCAATGCAGACCATTGCTTCCACTGGTCTCTCCGTTATCCCAGAATCCCAGCAATATGGATTCACTAACTTGAACTCAATGGGAGGTAACACTTTAAATAATTATCTTACCACTAACCATGGATTCATGCAGGACACAGGTATCAATCATACTATGGCCAGGGAGTTGCAGAAGCTAAAAGATATGATCTCAAGTGTTCTAGGGATAGTCAAGCCTATCCCAGAGATTGCAGATGGAAGCCATAAGGTATCTCGCTTTGCACCACCAATTTGTGATGCAGAGGTACCCAAAAGGTTCCATATCCCTACTATGAAGCTGTATGATGGTACAACGGATCCTGAGGAGCACATAGCACAATACAGGGAGAGGATGGAGATCAATCCAATCCTGGAAAAGCTAAAGGAAGCATGCCTATGTAAAGGATTTGGATCCACTCTTACTGGATCAGCTCTTAAATGGCTGCTAAGTCTTCCCCCTTACTCTATTACTTCATTTGCTAATTTAGTTAATTTATTCAATAACCAATTCTCTTGTAGTAGAAAATTTGAAAGATTAACTAGTGATTTATATAGGGTAACTCAAAGTCATAATGAATCATTAAGGGATTATATAACTAAATTTAGCAAAGAATCCTTGGACATTCCCAACTTGGATATGGCTACGGCTGTTGAAGCCTTCAAAATGGGACTGCTTAAGGATTCATTATTCTATGATGATCTTGTTATGACACCATGCAGGAATCTAGATGAAGTAAGAACTCGGGCGCTCAGGTTCATCCGGCTAGAGGATGACAAGAGGATCCAGGAGAGACAAGTAGGATCCTCAAAACAGGAGAAGCAAGGATCCTCCTTCAAGAACAATAAATTCAAATCCTACCATAGAAGTGACAACCAGAATGTGCATGCTGTTGACCAAGAAGAGGATGATGAAGATTATCCTCCAATCTCAGAATATTGTTTTTCTGTTGATAATCATGAACTAATCCTTGCAATGCAGAATCTAGGAGAAAAAGCTAGGTGGCCTAGGAAGAATGATAAACCATCCGGGACTAAAGACAAATCAAAATGGTGTGCATACCATGAGGATTTCGGGCATCTAACTGAAGAATGCATAACTTTAAGAAAAGAAATTGGATATCTATTAAGCAAAGGGCATCTAAAAGAATTATTAGGAAGAAAAAAGCAAAGGACTCAGGATCCTGAAAGGATCCCTGAAAAGGCTCCAGCCCCTCCGACGAATGCACAAGTGATCAACTTTATTTCCGGAGGATCAGACATCTGTGGTACATCCTTCTCGGCGGCCAAAAGGCATGCAAAGGAAGCAAAAATGGATAATGGAGAGAGACCTATTCGAACATCAAGTGTCTCGGAAGGAAAAACGATAACGTTTGATGAGAATGATCGCATTAACATCCAGGATCCTCATCATGATAGTTTAGTTATTACTCTCTTTATCTCTAACCATTTTGTCCGCAGGATCCTTATCGACGGAGGAAGCTCAGTGAACATTATCCAGCTTGATGTTCTGAAGAAAATGGGTATCCCAGAATCGGACGTCACACCAAGATCCTCCGTGCTTGTAGGATTCAGTGGAGAAACGAAGAAAACTCTGGGGGACATCAAACTCCCAATCTACGTGGAAGGATTACATAATTATCAAAAATTTTGTGTTATTGACTGTTTATCTTGTTGCAATGTTATCCTTGGCAGGCCCTGGATACACGATATGAAAGCAGTTCCATCCACCTATCATCAATGTGTGAAACTCCCTAGCCCATGGGGGATAATCAAGATAGATAGTGATCAGCAGGAGGCTAAGGATTGTTATACCTCATCCATGAAGCCAACCTCGAAGCCAAGGGAGCAATAGCAATTACAGTATCCTCCGAGGAATGTCTTGGAGGCAAGGGACATTAAAGATTCTCCTCGAAGCCAACCTCGAAGCCAAGGGATCATTAAAGATTCTCCTACGGAGAGATGCTGCTTCACCGACGCTCATGTTGATAGGATCCGTCATTGTTTTCCGGCGGATGCTATCTTCAAGTCATTCACTTCCACCGCTTTAAGCGATTTTGTTTCCGACACTTGGGTGGCCTTTCCTGCAACTCCGTTTACCATAGGATATTCGTATCCTTTTCCAGCCTTCACCCAATCCTTCTTTTCCTTGACCGGCATATCTTATATCCAAGCCATGCCGATGATCTGGAGGGTTCTGTATACATTCGAGAGGATCATCGAGCAGGAGGGGATTGACTTAGGGATGGCAGAGCTGGCTGATCTTTATGATCTTACCACGTTTGGTTCCTATCGATATTTGCTGAAACGGAAAGCTGGAGAGGATCACCCTGTTTTTAAGGTCACAAAAAATGATACCAACTGGAAGCGAAGATTCTTCTTTGTTAGGAGAGATACCATCCCTAACGGGGAGGATCTGCCCAAGGAGTGGGCTACTCATGGTAGGATAGAGGATCCTGGAAGGATCACCATCAGACTTGTCTCTTATGATGAGGATCACTAATGTCTTTTTTGTCTTTTGTGCAGCTATCTCCATTGCTCATCTCAAGTTAACCCCTGCTGCAAGAGAGAGAGTTTTAGCTTTCAAAAAGCTTGATCCTGAGACCAGAAGTTTTCAAGTCACCGTCCAAGATTCACAAGAAGTATCCTCCGCATCTGCCACTATGTCAAGTAAGTATCCTTGTTAAAAAGTAAGTTATATGTAAGACTGTTTAGTTAGTAAGGGAACTTATCTTGTTTTGATGGTGTAGGCGCTGGGAAACCTGCTAAGTCTGCCAAGTCTGCCTCCAAGTTCGGGATTGATGAACTTGCCAATGTCAAGTCTTCAAGAAAGAAGACTTCTGTTGCCAGTCCCTCTGCTTCGGCTCCTAAAGTACCTGTTAGGGGTAAGGGGAAGAAGAGAAAGACTTCTGAGGATCTCCAAGGATTTCCCCTGCTTCGCCAGCAGTTCCTTGACTATGTCAATGAGGTAAGGATCACTGCCCCTGTTGGTTATCATTCTTGAATATCCTGCTTGTGTATTTTGCCTGTATATCCTGCTTGTGTATTTTGCCTGTATATCCTGCTTCTTTGAGGATCACCTGGTCCTGAACTTACCCTTTTTTTTCTCTTCTGCAGAAACTTGCTGAGATTGAGACCTACCTTGGCCATGTCGAGGATCAGGAAAGCCAAATCGCCGACCTCCAACAAATGGGCGTGTTAAAGGATCTCAAGATAGCCGATCTTGAGAAGGAACTCCGGGCTACTAAGGATGAGGCTGCTCAAATGCTGATCAACATGGATGGCGAGAAGCAGGAGATCACCCAGGACGCCAAGGTCTCTGCCGCAATTGCTATGTACAAGATACAACTACAGATGGCTGCGGAGGCTCAGGATCCTGCCTTTGACATAAGCTCATGGGACGTGGAGGGTTGGAAGGCGAGATTGGCAGAGCTGGAGGATGAGGACGAAGCTGAGGAGATCCCAATGCTGGAGGGCGGTGATGCTAACAAGGATCAGGGTGGAGAAGCTGGTGGTGATGGAGCAGCAAAGGTGTGAGCTGCTGGATTGGGCAATGATGGATATTTCGAGACTAGGCCGGAGCCCAATTTTTTAAGTTTGGTAGTAGTTTGTTTGTGGTTGTGATGTTTTGAAACAATGATGGTCTGTACTTTGAACAATAGTTTCTAGGGTTAAGGATCCTGGATCCTTTGAACAATAGGTAGGATCGCAAATGGTGGAGGGATCCTCTGTTTGGGGGATGAAGCCTTTGTGATCCTGCCGCCTTTAATTTCCTGCACCTGCTAAAACCGCATAGACAATGGACACCCTTTGCCAACCCATGTGGACGGGCCACGTTTTGCTGGTAGAAATGTGGGTTGGCAATTTTGACAACTTTTTGAAAGGGTTTAAGATCCTTTTGTTAATAATATAACTTTAATTTTTCTGGCTTATCTCGTGTTGTTATCCTTTATTTATCCTCTTTTCTTTCCAGTTGTTTTAGAAATATATTTGTTAGAGTAACAAGAGTTGAGCAAACCATGTTTAATAAATTTAGGATATGATCCTAGATCAAATATCCTGACGCTGAAAAATTTTTGAAGCCATCAATTTCAAGGATCATAGGTTTTGTTGTCAAAGTGTAAGGGTTGTTTAGTATAATCAGAATAGTCAAGGATCATACCTGAGGATCCAAGTTAGGATCCTAACCTTTAATCAAGATAACCATAAGTGAAATTTTAACGGATAATAAGGATTAAGGATCCTTATTTGTTTAACCTGAAAAACGGAACATAACTTGGGACTAAGCCAATGTAAAAGATAAATTAATAACTGGGGACATGCCCAAAGGATAACTGGGGATGATCCCAAAGGATCACTGGGGACGAGCCCAAAGGATAACCGGGGATGATCCCAAAGGATCACTGGGGACAAGCCCAAAGGATAACTGGGGACAAGCCCAAAGGATCACGGGGGACAAGCCCAAAGGATAACTGGGGACAAGCCCAAAGGATCGTATGTAAACTGGAGTATGGCCCTTACTAGCGACTATCCAAACTTAGTGACATGAAAATGTCAAAACCTTAGCTAACGTGAAAACGTTAGAAACCTTATGAACGGATGTATGGTACGTCTACCATTATACGTAGGATCCTAGGTATAGCTAGTACGATGAGGTTGTCAGCCCCGGAAGTGGGTACTGGTCCCAAAGACGTGAACTATATCAGGATCATCGTGCGCTGCTGGCGGAAACTGGGGATAATCCCAAGGATAACTGGGGTTGAACCCAAGGATCTGCGGTGCTTTTGAAGATCTTTAACGATATGCTGAAGATACCTGAACTATCATAACTCAAATGGTTCGTGAGATTAGGATGAAGGATACAGGATCCTTATCCTTTGGTAAAAAGTAAGGAGATGTAATAGTTTTAAGATAAGGACATTACCAGAGTAAGGGTTACTGACATCACCGGGATCCTTCGAGGATACTTCAATGTAAGGATCACATACTTGAAGGATCATGTTCACATAAAGTATTTCTTTAAGTGAACAGCATTCCAGGCTCTTGGTAACAAATTTCCTTCCATGGTTAGCAATCTGTATGCCCCCTTTCCTGCTTCAGCTTCAATCAAGTAAGGACCTTCCCACTTTGGTGCTAATTTCCCGTCAGCAGGATTGATAGTGTTTTGGAATGCTTTTCTCAACACCATATCTCCGACTTGGAACTTCCTTATCCTAACATTTTTGTTGTAAGCACCAGCCATTCTTTGTTGGTAGCTTGCCATCCTTATCCTAGCCAGATCCCTTATTTCCTCAATAGTATCCAAATCCTGAGCCAGGATTGTAGCATTCTCTTCAGGATCACGAGCACTTATTCTAGCAGTTGGGATCACCATCTCTGTTGGGATCACTGCTTCTGTCCCAAATACTAAAGAGAAAGGTGTTTGACCAGTGGCATTCTTGGGAGTTGTCCTATCAGCCCATAGCACATAAGGTAACTCCTCTGCCCATTTTCCCTTCTTGGATCCTAGCTTCTTCTTCAGATTGTTGATGATGATCTTGTTGGATGATTCTGCTTGGCCATTGGCTTGTGGGTGAACTGGTGTTGATGTTATCATCTTAATTCCCCAACTGTCACAAAAGTTAGTGGTTCTGCTTCCAATGAATTGGGAACCATTATCACATACAATTTCAGAGGGAATGCCAAATCTAGTTATAATGTTTCTTTTGATAAAGGATATAACTTCTTTTTCTCTGACTTGAGCAAAGGCTTCAGCTTCTATCCACTTAGAGAAGTAGTCAGTCATGGCAAGCATAAATACTTTTCCACCAGGTGCTTTAGGGAGCTTGCCAACTATATCCATCCCCCATCTCATGAATGGCCAAGAGGATGGTATAGGGTGTAGCAATTCGGCTGGCTGATGGAGGGTATTGCTGTGTCTTTGACAAGGATCACACTTCTTAGCATATTCTACAGCATCCCTTTTCATAGTTGGCCAGTAGTATCCTGTTCTAAGGATCCTTGAGAATAATGCTCTGCCCCCGGTGTGGTTTCCACAATCTCCTTCATGGAAGTCTCTCAACACTTCTTCGATTTCAGGATCCTCGATACATCTTAAATATGGTCCTGCGAGAGATCGTTTATATAGCACATTATTTAAGATTGTGAATTGAGATACCTTAATCCTGAAAGCTCTAGGATTTTCTCCCATCGGAATCTCCCCGTATTGCAAGTATCTCATAATTGGTGAGATCCATGATCCTGAATAAGATTGAGCTTCTTCACTAGGGATCACTGCAGTATGCTCTTCTATTTCCATGGCCACCTGATTTTCAATGGCAGGAGCCAGGATATGGATGATAGGGATACTTATATCTTTTGGAATCTTTAAAGATGATCCTAGGTTGGCCAATGCATCAGCTTCCGTGTTATCCTCCCTTGGTACCTGTGTTAAGCTGAAAGAGACAAAAGAGAGTGCCAATTCCTTGACTATCTCTAAATATTTGGTTAGTTTTTCACCTTTAACAGCATAGGATCCATTAAAGTGATTGGTGATCAATAATGAGTCTACATATACTTTAAGATATTTCACCCCCATATCCTTAGCAATTTGCAAGCCAGCAATTAAGGCTTCATATTCAGCCTCATTGTTAGTTGCTTGGAACTCACAGGCTATGGAGTGGGGTATTATGTCCCCCTGTGGCGATTTTAGTAGTATCCCGAGCCCTGTGCCCTTGACATTTGAGGATCCATCAGTGTGTAGTATCCAAGGATCCTTGGTCTCATCCAGCTGCTGGACTTCCAATTCTGCTTCCTTTTGTAGATCACTACTGAAATCAGCCACAAAGTCAGCTAGTGCTTGGGATTTGATGGCTGTTCTTGGCTCGTATCTTATATCGTGGGCACTAAGCTTTACTGCCCACTTAGCCATTCTTCCGGACATCTCTGGTTTCCTGAGGACATTCTTGATTGGAAAATTAGTTCTTACAACAATAGTATGGGTTTCAAAATAATGCCTTAACTTAGTTGATGCCATGATTAATGCAAGAACAAGTTTTTCGACGTGTGAGTACCTAGATTCGGCATCAAGTAAACTCTTACTTACATAGTAGATAGGATATTGTGTACCTTCGTGATCCTTAACAAGGACAACACTTACAGCGGTTGAGGATACCGCCAGGTATAAGGATAACACATCTCCTTTTTCAGGCTTTGTTAATGCTGGTGCTGAGGACATATATTCTTTAAGGGCTTGTAAAGCATTCTCATGTTTCTCAGTCCATTCAAACTTCTTGTTCTTCTTTAGGATATCGTAAAATTCTTTACATTTTTCTGAGGATTTTGATATGAACCTGTTTAGAGCTGCTATCCTGCCTGTTAGCCTTTGCACATCCTTAGCATTGGCAGGGGATTTGATATTCACCAGTGCTTTAATTTGCTCCGGACTTGCTTCAATGCCCCTCTGAGTTACCATATATCCTAGGAATTTTCCTGCCTTAACACCAAAGTGGCATTTTGAAGGATTAAGCTTCATGTTGTAATTATCAAGGATATCAAATGCTTCTTCCAAATCCCTTAGGTGATCCTCAGCTTTCTTTGACTTGACTACCATATCATCTATGTATACTTCCATAGTTTGTCCTATTTGATCTTTGAACATCATATTCACCAGTCTTTGATATGTTGCACCTGCATTTCTTAATCCAAAAGGCATGGCAATATAACAATACAAACCGGTTGGGGTCATAAAGGCTGTATCCTCTTGGTCAGATGGTTCCATCTGAATTTGTTGGAATCCAGATGATGCATCCATAAAGGTCAACAGTTCATGCCCCGCTGTTGCATCCACCATGGAGTCAATGTGGGGTAATGGGAAAGGATCCTTGGGACATGCCTTATTCAGATCAGTGAAATCGACACATACCCTCCACTTTCCGTTTTTCTTTTGGACAACGACCACATTGGCTATTGCTATTGCTATCCTCCAAAAATCACACAAGGATAATGCAACCAAACTCTAAGTAAACGGGGAATGATGCTTGGTTTGTTGAAAAAGTAAAGGATCACTTTAGTAAGAAATATGCAAGTGACACAAGGATTTATACGAGGAAAAAGCCCTTGATCAATGTATGATCTCCGGCATAAAAAACCTCGGGTGATGGCAACTACCGATCACCAAACTTCAATATAACAAAAAATGGTTACAACTTCGGATGATAATGAGCTGAGTACAAGGATCACTATAGTATCGAGTGTCTAAGCGTGTGAGAAATGTGTTGTGTCTTCCGAATGGGGAAGAGTGTTATATATACAAGTGTGAGTGGCCTATTTTAGGTAAACAAACAAATAATCAGCTCATTACCCCTTTAGAAATAAAAGTAAATCTAGCCTAAATTATCGCCCTTAAATCATGCCAAGTTTCCATATCCTTCACAACGTTCATCTCTGATTAAGCATATGCCAAAGTTGTAAAGACGCGTCCCTTGATTGTGATGCTAAGAGCGGATCCTGCTAGACATTCCTACAAAATGACATTAAGTTCAATGAAAGCAATTGTTAGCATGATGATCCCTATGATGATCCGTGATCCTGATCCTGGAACTCTGTTGAGGATCACTATCTGCCAAAGAAACAAGGATCACTGGTTAGGATCACATGTAAGGATCATGTGTTATAAAAATCCAGCCCTAACAATTATAACTCATAAACTTGGCATTGACAGGTCAATCAAACCAATCCATCAAAAAAGGAGGAAGTTTGCACCGGAAAGAAATGCCATTATCCAGGAAGAAGTAGAAAGATTACTTCGAGCAGGTATGATTAGAGAGGTAAAATATCCAAAATGGCTAGCCAATGTGGTTGTTGTTCAAAAGAAAAACGGAAAGTGGAGGGTATGTGTCGATTTCACTGATCTAAATAAGGCATGTCCCAAGGATCCTTTCCTATTACCCCACATTGACTCCATGGTGGATGCAACGGCGGGTCATGAACTGTTAACCTTTATGGATGCATCATCTGGATTCCAACAAATTCAGATGGAACCATCTGACCAGGAGGATACGGCTTTTATGACCCCAACCGGTTTATATTGTTATATTGCTATGCCCTTTGGATTAAGAAATGCAGGTGCAACATATCAAAGGCTGGTGAATATGATGTTCAAAGATCAAATCGGACAAACTATGGAAGTATACATAGACGATATGGTTGTGAAATCCAAGAAGGCTGAGGATCACCTAAGGGACTTGGAGGAAGCGTTTGATATCCTTGATAATTATAACATGAAGCTTAATCCTTCAAAATGTCACTTCGGTGTTAAAGCATGCAAATTCTTAGGATATATGGTAACTCAGAGGGGCATTGAAGCAAGCCCGGAACAAATCAAAGCATTGGTGAATATCAAATCCCCTGCCAACGCTAAGGATGTGCAAAGGCTAACAGGCAGGATAGCAGCTCTAAACAGATTTATATCCAAATCCTCAGAAAGGTGTAAAGAATTCTATGATATCCTAAGAAATAACAAGAAATTTGAGTGGACTGAAAAGCATGAGAATGCTTTACAAGCCCTCAAAGAATACATGTCCTCAGCTCCAGCATTGATGAAACCAGAAAAGGGAGATGTGTTATCCTTATATCTGGCGGTATCCTCAAAAGCAGTAAGTGCAGTCCTTGTTAAGGATCATGAGGGTACACAATATCCTGTCTATTATGTAAGTAAGAGTTTACTTGATGCTGAATCCAGGTATTCACACCTTGAAAAACTTATCCTTGCATTAATTATGGCATCTACTAAACTAAGACATTATTTTGAAACCCATGTTATTGTTGTTAGAACTAATTTCCCAATTAAGAATGTCCTCAGGAAACCAGAGATGTCCAGAAGAATGGCTAAGTGGGCAGTAAAGCTTAGTGCCCATGATATAAGATATGAGTCTAGAACAGCCATTAAATCTCAAGCACTAGCCGACTTTGTGGCTGATTTCAGTAGTGATCTACAAAAGGAAGCAGAATTGGAGGTCCAGCAGCTGGATGAGACCAAGGATCCTTGGGTACTACATACTGACGGATCCTCAAATGTCAAAGGCACAGGGCTTGGTATACTACTAAAATCGCCACAGGGGGACATAATACCCCATTCCTTAGCTTGTGAGTTCCAAGCCACTAATAATGAGGCTGAATATGAAGCCTTAATCGCTGGCTTACAAATTGCTAAGCATATGGGGATCAGGTATCTTGAGGTATATGTAGATTCATTGTTAATCACTAACCACTTTAATGGATCCTATGCTGTGAAAGGTGAAAAACTAACCAAATATCTAGAGATAGTCAAAGAATTGGCACTCTCCTTTGTTTCTTTCAGTTTGTCACAGGTACCAAGGGAGGAAAATACAGAAGCTGATGCATTGGCCAATCTAGGATCATCTTTGAAGATCCCAGAAGATATAAGTATCCCCATCATCCATATCCTGGCTCCTGCTATTGAAAAACAGGTGGCCATGGAAATAGAAGAGGATACTGCAATGATCCCTAGCGAGGATACTCAATCTTATTCAGGATCATGGATCTCACCAATCATGAGATACTTACAACACGGGGAGATTCCTATGGGAGAAAATCATAGGGCTTTCAGGATTAAGGTATCTCAATTCACAATCTTAAATAATGTGTTATATAAGCGATCTCTTGCAGGACCATATTTAAGATGTATTGAGGATCCTGAAATTCAAGAAGTGTTAAAAGACTTCCATGAAGGAGATTGTGGAAACCACACTGGGGGCAGGGCATTGTTCTCAAGGATCCTTAGGACAGGATACTACTGGCCAACTATGAAGAGGGATGCTGTGGAATATGCTAAGAAGTGTGATCCTTGTCAAAGACACAGCAATATCCTTCATCAGCTGGCTGAATTTCTACATCCTATACCATCCTCTTGGCCATTCATGAGATGGGGGATGGATATAGTTGGCAAGCTCACTAAGGCACCTGGTGGAAAAGTATTCATGCTTGCCATGACTGACTACTTCTCCAAGTGGATAGAGGCCGAAGCCTTTGCCCAAGTCAGAGAAAAGGAAGTGATATCCTTTATTAAAAGAAACATTATAACTAGATTTGGCATTCCTTCTGAAATTGTATGTGATAATGGTTCCCAATTTATCGGGAGCAGGACTACTAACTTTTGTGACAGTTGGCGGATTAAGATGATAACATCAACACCAGTCCACCCACAAGCCAATGGCCAAGCAGAATCATCCAACAAGATCATCATCAACAATCTGAAGAAGAAACTTGGATCCAAGAAGGGGAAATGGGCAGAGGAATTGCCTTATGTGCTTTGGGCTGACAGGACAACTCCCAAGAATGCTACTGGCCAAACACCCTTCTCTTTGGTGTTTGGGGCAGAAGCAGTGATCCCAACAGAAATGGTGGTTCCAACTGCTAGAACAAATACCCGTGATCCTGAAGAGAATGCTGCAAACTTGGCTCAGGATTTGGATACTATTGAAGAAATCAGGGATCTGGCTAGGATAAGGATGGCTAGCTACCAACAAAGAATGGCTGGTGCTTACAACAAAAATGTCAGAATAAGGAAATTCCAAGTAGGGGATATGGTATTGAGAAAAGCATTCCAAAATACCATCAATCCTGCTGACGGGAAGTTAGCACCAAAGTGGGAAGGCCCTTACTTGATTGAAGCTGAAGCAGGAAAATGGGCATATAGATTGCTAACCATGGAAGGAAATTTGTTACCTAGAGCCTGGAATGCTGTTCACTTAAAGAAATATTTCATGTGAACAGGATCCTCCTGGTACATATGATCCTTACATTGAAAGCATCCTCGAAGGATCCCGATAATGTCAATGATCCTTACTCTGGTAATATCCTAATCCTAAACTATTCCATTTTCTTATTTTTACCAAAGGATAAGGATCATGTATCCTTCATCCTCCTCTCACTAGAATTTGAGTTTTAATAGTCCAGGTATCCTCAGCATATTATTGATAGTCTTCAAAAGCATCTCAGATCCTTGGGGTCAACCCCAGTTATCCTTGGGCTTGTCCCCAGTTTTCGCCTGTAGCGCACGATGATCCTGGTATAGTTCATGTCTTTGGGACCAGTATCCACTCCAGGGGCTGATAACCTCATCGTACTGGCTATACCTAGGATCCTACGTATAATGGTAGACGTACCATACATCCGTTCCTACGGTTTCTAACGTTTTCACGTTAGCTAAGGTTTTGGCATTTTCATGTCACTAAGTTTGGATAGTCGCCAGTAAGGGCCATACTCCAGTTTACATACGATCCTTGGGCTTGTCCCCAGTTATCCTTTGGGCTTGTCCCCAGTTATCCTTCGGGCTTGTCCCCAGTGATCCTATGAGCTTGTCCCCAGTTATCCTTTGGGCTTGTCCCCAGTTACTAACTTATCTTTTATATTGGCTTAGTCCCAAGTTATATTCCATTTTTTCAGGTTTTCGAAGTTAAACAATTAAGGATCCTTAATCCTTATTATCCATTAAAGTTTTACTTATGGTTATCCTGATTAAAGGTTAGGATCCTAACTTGGATCCTCAGGTATGATCCTTAACTATTATTAATTTCATTATCCATTTGAATAACCTTTAGACCTTGACAACTGAACCTATGATCCTTAAAATAAACTACCTTGAAAATTTTCGATTATAGGATATTTGATCCAGGATCATATCCTAAATTTCTTAAACATAATTTGCTCAACTTTTCTTACTCAAACAAACATGTGTCAAAACAATTGAAAATAAAAAGGATAATAACACAAGATAAGCGACAAAAGTTTAAGATTTTATTTATTAACGAAAGGATTAACCCTTCAAAGGTTGTCAAAATTACCTACCCCGAGCATCTACCAGCAATACGTGGCCCGTCCGCTGGGGTAGGCAAAGGGTGTCCATGATAATAGGTTCAAAAGTAATGCAGGGATATAAAGGCGGCAGGATCACAATGGCTTCATCCCCCAAACAGAGGATCCCTCCACCATTTGCAATCCTACCTATTGTCTGAAAGATCCTGGATCCTTAATCCTAAAACTATTGTTCAGAGTTACAGACCATCATCGTTAAAAACATCAACAAACACAAAAAAATTGGGCTCCGGCTATGTCTAGAAGTTTCCTTCATCGCCCAATTCTGCAGCTCAAACCTTCACTGCACCATCACCACCAGCTCCACTTGCTTCTCCCTGATCCTTGCCAGCATCGCCACCTTCAAGCATTGGGATCTCCTCAGCTTCATCATCATCCTCCAACTCTGCCAGCCTCGCCTTCCAGCCCTCCACGTCCCATGTGCTCTTGTCGAAGGAAGGATCCTGAGCCTCCGCAGCCATCTGCAGCTGGATCTTATACATGGTTATCACAGCAGAGACCTTGGCATCCTGGGTAATGTCATGCTTCTCATAATCAAAATTGATCAGCATCCTGGCAGCTTTATCCTTGGTGGCCCGGAGCTCCTTCTCAAGGTCAGCAATCTTGAGATCCTTCAGCACACCCATCTGTTGGAGTCAGCAATTTGGCGATCTTGATCCTCGACGTGGCCAACATAAGTTTCTATTTCAGCAAATTTCTGCAAGGAAAACAAGGCATAACGTCAGAAACAAGTGATCCTCAAAATTGTCAGGATAACGAACAGGGGCAGTGATCCTTACCTCGTTGAAGTAGTCCAGAAACTGTTGGCGAAGCAGGGGCAGGCCTTGTAGATCCTCAGAGGCCTTTCTCTTCTTTCCTTTACCCCTAATAGGTGCTTTAGGGGCTGAAGCAGTTGGGCTGGCAGCAGGAGTCTTCTTCCTTGCAGATTTGACATTAGCAAGATCATCAATGCCAAACTTTGAGGCAGACTTAGAAGATTTTCCAGCACCTACACAACCAAAATAAGATAAGTTTTCTAACTAAACTTGAAAATCGTACATAGAATTACTTTCTAAATAAGGATACTTACTTGACATTGTGACAGAGGCAGAGGATACTTCTTGGGAATCTTGAGTAGCAACCTGGAAAGTTCTTGTCTCTGGATCAAGCTTCTTGAAGGCCAAAAGTCTCTCTTTTGCAGCAGGTGTCAACTTCAGACGAGAGATGGAGATAGCTGCACAATAAACAAGAAAATATTAGTGATCCTCATCCCAGGGAACAAATCTTATGGTGATCCTTCCAGGATCCTCTATCCTACCATGAGTAGCCCACTCTTTGGGCAGATCCTTCCCATCTGGGATGGTATCCCTCCTAACAAAGAAGAACCGACGCTTCCAGTTTGTGTCGTTCTTGGTGACCTTGAAGACAGGATGATCCTCTCCAGCTTTTCGCTTAAACAGATAACGATGGGGTCCGAAAGTGGTAAGATCATACATCTCAGCCAGCTCCGCCATACCGAGGTCAATCCCCTCTTGCTCAATGATCCTCTCAAGGGTATACAACACCCTCCAGATCATGGGCATAGCCTGGATATAGCAGATGCCGGTGAGAGAGAAGAAGGACTGGGTGAATTGAGGGAAAGGATATGAATATCCTATAAAGAACGGAAGTAACAGGAAAGGCTACCCAAGTATCAGAGATGAAGTCACTTAAAGCGGTAGGATCAAAAGATTTAAAGAGGGTGCTCGCCGGAAAGCAATGACGAATTTTATCAATCTGAGAGTCGGTAAAACAACACCTCTCAGTTGAAGAATCCTTGATGATCCCTTGACCCTTCAAGGGACTGCTCTTCTTAGGATCCTTGTGCGGGGAGTTCCGGAGCAACATCTTTGCAGAATAATGGAAAGAAATTGAAAAACAGAGTAAGAGAAGGAAGAAGGAGGAAAAGAGATACCTGATTGATCTTCGGACGAAAATATAAAGGGAGTCTCTCTTGAATTTAAATGCAAATTGATCCTATCTCTAACACCTATTTATAATGATGATTTGCAGGGCTGTCACTTCTGTGACGTAAGGTTCGCAACGGCTAGTCCGTCTCTACGGCTAGTTATTCGATTAACTTGTTGAGGATAAGATCAAACAAAATACAACTCGTTTATTTACAATATTACTCCTTATATTTTGGGGGCAATTGTTAGGGCTGGATTTTTATGACTTATGATCCTTACATATGATCCTAACCAGTGATCCTTATTTCTTTGGCAGATAGTGATCCTCAGAAGAGTTCCAGGATCAGGATCACGGACCATCACAGGGATCCTCATACTAACAGTTGTTTTCATTGGATTTAATGTTATCTTGCAGGAATGTCTGGCAGGATCCGCTCTTAGCAACGTAAACAAGGGACTCGTCTTTACAACTTTGGCATATGCTTAATCAGAGATGAACGTTGTGGACGATATGGAAACTCGGCATAATTTAAGGGCGATAATTTAGGCTAGATTTACTTTTATTCCTAAAGGGGTAACGAGCTAATAGTTAGTCTATTTACCTAAAATAGGGCCACTCACACTTGTATAAATAGCTCTCTTCCACATTCGGAAGACACAACACACTTCCCTCACGCTTTGACACACGATACTATAGTGATCCTTGTACTTAGCTCGTTACCATCCAAAGTTGTAACCTTTATTTGTTATATTGAAGTTTGGTGATCGGTAGTTTCCATCACCCGAGGTTTTTTATGCCGGAGATCATTCATTGATCAAGGGCTTTTTCCTCGTATAAATCCTTGTGTCACTTGTGCATTTTATATTTAAGTGATCCTTCACTTTGTTCATCATACCAAGCATCATTCCCCGTTTACATAAAGTTTGGTTGCATTATCCTTGTGTGATTTTTGACCAAAACAATAAGGATAACACATCTCCTTTTTCTGGTTTCATCAAGGCTGGAGCTGAGGATAGGTATTCTTTGAGAGCTCGTAAAGCACTCTCATGCTTCTCAGTCCACTCAAATTTCTTGTTCTTCCTTAGGATATCATAGAATTCTTTACACTTCTCCTAGGATTTGGATATAAATCTGTTTAAAGCTGCTATCCTGCCTGTTAGCCTTTGCACATCCTTAGCATTGGCAGGAGATTTGATATTCACCAAGGCTTTGATTTGTTCCGGGCTGGCTTCAATGCCTCTCTTGGTCACCATATATCCTAAGAATTTACCTGCTTTAACCCCAAAGTGACATTTTGAAGGATTAAGTTTCATGTTATATCTGTCAAGGATATCAAATGCTTCCTCCAAGTCTCTTAGGTGATCCTCAGCTTTTATGGACTTTACCCACCATATCATCTATGTAAACCTCCATAGTTTGTCCAATCTGATCTTTGAACATCATATTCACCAGCCTTTGATATGTTGCACCTGCATTCCTTAATCCAAACGGCATAGCAATATAACAATATATACCGGTTGGGGTCATAAAAGCCGTATCCTCTTGATCAGATGGTTCCATCTGAATTTGTTGGAATCCAGATGAAGCATCCATAAAAGTCAACAGTTCATGACCTGCCGTTGCATCCACCATGGAGTCAATGTGGGGTAATGGGAAAGGATCCTTGGGACATGCCTTATTTAAATCAGTGAAATCGACACATACCCTCCACTTTCCATTTTTCTTTTGAACAACAACCACATTGGCCAGCCATCTTGGATACTTCACCTCTCTAATCATACCTGCTCGGAGCAATTTCTCTACCTCTTCCTGGATAATGGCATTTCTTTCTGGTGCAAACTTCCTCCTTTTTTATGGATTGGTTTGAATGACCTGTCAATGCCAAGTTTATGAGTGATAATATCCTTAGATATACCTGTCATATCCTTATGCTTCCATGCAAAGGTAGTCTTTCTTCTTTTGAGGAAGGATACAAGGTCTTCTTTCATTTTGCCAAGGATCCCTGACCCAATATAGATTTTGGATTCAGGATCATCAGGATCCATGAGGATTTCTACCACATCCTGCTCTCTTGCCTCCAAGACATCCCTTGGAGGATACTTTGATTGCTATTGCTCCCTTGATTTCGAGGCTGGTTTCATTGATGAAGTATAACATCCTTAGCCTCCTGCTGATCACTATCGATCCTGACTATTCCCCAAGGGCTAGGGAGCTTCACACATTGATGGTAGGTAGATGGGACTGCCTTCATATCGTGTATCCAGGGCCTGCCAAGGATAACATTACAACAAGATAAACAGTCAATAACACAAAATTTTTGATAATTATGTAATCCTTCAACATAAATTGGGAGTTTGATGTCCCCCAGGGTGTTCTTAGTTTCGCCACTAAATCCCACGAGCATGGAGGATCTTGGTATGATATCTGATTCAGGGATACCCATTTTCTTCAGAACATCTAGCTGGATAATGTTCACTGAGCTTCCTCCGTCAATAAGGATCCTGCGGACAAATGGTTAGAAATAAAAAGAGTAATAACTAAACCATCGTGATGAGGATCCTGGATGTCAACACGATCATCCTCATCAAAGGTTATGACTTTTCCTTCAGAGACACTTGATGTTCGAACAGGTCTTTCTCCATTATCCATTTTAGCTTCCTTTGCATGCCTTTTAGCTGCTGAGAAGGATGTACCACAGATGTCTGATCCTCCAGAAATAAAGTTTATCACTTGTGCATCTGCCGGAGGGGCTGGAGCTTTCTCAGGGATCCTTTCAGGATCCTGAGTCCTTGACTTTTTTCTACCCAGCAATTCTTTTAAATGCCCCTTGCTCAATAAGTATCCAATTTCCTTTCTCAATGCGATGCATTCCTTTGTTAAATGCCCAAAATCCTCATGGTATGCACACCACTTTGATTTGTCTTTAGTTGCGGCCGGTCTGTCATTTTTTCTAGGCCATCTGGCTTTATCTCCTAGATTCTGCATCGCAAGGATTAGTTCATTGTTATCAATGGAAAAACAATATTCAGAAATTGGAGGATAATCCTCATCATCATCTTCTTGATCAACAGCATGCACGTTCTGGTTGTCAGATCTGTTATAGGATTTGAATTTGTTGTTCTTGAACGAGGATCCTTGCTTTTCTTGTTTTTGAGGATCCTGCTAATCTCTCCTGGATCCTCTTGCCATCCTCTAGCCGGATGAACCTGAGTGCCCGAGTCCTTACCTCATCTAGGTTCCTGCATGGTGTCATAACAAGATCATCATAGAACAATGAATCCCTAAGCAATCCCATTTTGAAGGCCTCAACAGCCGTGGCTATATCCAAGTTGGGAATGTCTAAGGATTCTTTACTAAATTTGGTTATGTAATCCCTTAATGATTCATTATGACCCTGGGTTATCCTATATAGATCACTAGTTAATCGTTCAAATTTTCTACTACAAGAAAACTGATTATTGAATAAGTTAACTAGATTAGCAAATGAGGTAATAGAGTAAGGAGGAAGACTTAGCAGCCATTTGAGAGCTGATCCAGTAAGAGTGGATCCAAATCCCTTGGATAGGCATGCTTCCTTTAACCTTTCTGGAATTGGATTGATCTCCATCCTTTCCCTGTATTGTGCTATGTGTTCCTCAGGATCCGTCGAACCATCATACAGCTTCATAGTTCAAACATGGAATCTTTTGGGTATCTCAGCATCACAGATTGGTGGTGCAAAATGAGATATCCTATGGCTTCCATCTGCAATCTTCGGGATAGGTTTGACCACTCTTGGAACACTTGATATCATATCCTTCGGTTTTTGCAACTCTCTGGCCATAGCATGGTTGATACCTGTATCCTGCATGAATCCATGGTTAGTGGTAAGAGAATTATTAAGAGTGTTACCTCCCATTGGGTTCAAGTTAGGAACACTGGATGTGAATCCATATTGCTGGG